>NC_092861.1:116830592-116980346 GCF_032062135.1 Pyxicephalus adspersus | reverse complement strand
GGTTCTACCTCGTAAACCTAGCCTCCACAACAACCGAGTGTCATGCAAGGCAACCACATAACAAACAGTGCCCATACAATTATGGGTCCCACCCCCGTACATTCCCCCATTTTGAATTCTAACTTCCATGGACCTTCAAATACTAAAACCGCCATAGCGCGCAAACTTGATACCTTAAGTTTGCGCGCACCTCCACACCTTCAGAGCCCTGTGTAGGCCCTCCTGTAGGCTCAGCAGCCAAAGGTCGGTGCCCACCGCGTTAAGGTGAACCCCATCACTGCGAAGAAAAGATTCAGTGTCTGTCTCCAACTCCCGGTGGCGAACAACTTGACCCCCAATTCTGACCAGAAAACGACCCACCTCCTTATTTACTTTAGCCCGAGCCTTGTTCAGGCGATCAACCGATCGAGCCTGCCTCCAAGATCTCCTTGCCACTATGTCCGACCACAAGAAAACCGTGCTGGGGAATGCCCCGCGCAACCGTAAAAAATCACATTTAATATCCCTAATTAAATTCCGCATAGGCCGGGTTCCTAAATCGTTCCCACCCGCATGAATCACCAAAATATGAGGGGGCTTATCCAAACAAGCAAAACGGTTGATTTCTGGGACCACCCTCCTCCATTGCATGCCTGGAATCCCAATCCACCGTACCTGAGCCTCATCCCTCCTGAGCCCTAACTGTCGACCATTCTGGCGAACATCAGCCCGCTTTGCCCCCCAGTAGACAAAGGAATGCCCAAGGATCCAGATTAAACAGGTGGTCCCATCTGAAAACAAGAGAAAATAAACAAAACAACGACATAAAACTGGGCCTGCAACAAAAAAAAAAAAACCCCCGCCTCCTTTAACCATCAACTGCCCAGCCCAAACCCCGTCCCTACAGCAGCTGCGGTCTCACATACAGCTGAAAGCGACGTGACTCCCACCGCCCAATGGTTTTGATTACCTCCGGCCCCAGCCCCCACCGAGCCGCCTCTGTGGCCGCCCCTATGCGAAACGAATGAGCCGAGTACTCACCAATCAGCCGGCCAGTGGCCTCCACACATTTCTTGAAAACCGAAACAAATTGAAAACGCGTCACAAAGGACCCATCTTCATGCACGAAGAAAGGCCCTTCCCTGCTTGGGCGCACCCCCAGATAAGCCCGCAAAGCCCTTACCGGGCACAGATCAGCGTCATTCAAACCCCACAGCACCAGCCCCACCCCTTTACCTGATTGATCTGTTTTAGACCTACCAATCCAAATCCTCACAAATTCCTCTTCCAACTGCACATCGGCCCACATCAAACCCCCCGCCTGACCCTTCCTGGGACACACCACTTCACCCAATCTGAGCGCTGCAAAGAACGTAGTCACAAATAATGCCTTGAACAGCACTTCTTCAAATGCGTTGACACAAATCCCACCCAAACTGTCACACAATCCTTTCAACATCACTAATGACACCGGCCGCCTCCGATCCCTCCGGCATTCTCCTTTCCTATAACCCTTAAATGCCTGACGCACTACAAAGCTTTTAGTAACATCCACCCAGCCCAACAGCTTAAACAAAAAGGCCAACCCGGCCAACTTTTTCCCCATAGCCCCTTTGGACACTCCCTTCTGAAAATTCCATAGTAAAAACAACAAAACTGTCTCCTCCCCGGCTCCCTCACCGATTCCCCAGCCATCCCCTTGTATAAACAGAAACCATTCCTTCCAGACTCCTTCATAGGCCGCCCAAGTGCCCATACTAACCGACCGTCTTATCAATCCGGCAAGGACCCCCATATCACCTGCCACAACTCCTTCGGACATGGGGTCCCGTGTTCTTCTGCCCCTGGAGCCACCTCTCGAAAACGCGCCCACTGAAAACGAGAAAGGGAGTCCGCAATTACATTCTCGCACCCGGGCACATACACAGCTCTCACATATATATTATACCGTAAACACACCAACACCAAAAATTGTAACAAACAAATCACTTGAGGAGAAGACGCTGAATTCCTGTTAATAACCTCCACTACCCCCATATTATCGCAGTGGAACCTGACCTTGCGATTCTGGAACAAGTGTCCCCACAGCGCTACAGCAACTACAATGGGAAAAAGCTCCAAAAGCACCAAATTTTTACACAAGCCTTGATCCTGCCACGTTCCCGGCCAGGGTTCAGCACTCCACCGGCCAGCAAAATAGGCCCCATACCCACCACTTCCAGCTGCATCAGTCCATAAATCCAGCGCACCATTGTCTACTTCCGAATCCATCCACAAAGATCTGCCATTGTAAGCCTCCAAAAAACGGCTCCAGACCTCCAGATCCCCTCTCAATACCCGCGTCAACCGCACGAAATGACTCGGCACCGTAATCCCCGCCGTGGCAGCCGCCAGCCTTCTGCAAAAGATCCGGCCCATTGGCATTATTTTGCACGCAAACTGGAGTTTGCCCAACAGCGACTGCAATTCCCTCAATCTCAGTTTGCGCAAATCCTTGGCCCTCAGCACTGCAGCCTTAAGGTCTCGCAACTTGTCATCCGGCAAACGGTATTCCATTCGCCCTGAATCCAGCATGATCCCCAAAAAACAAATCTCAGTAACTGGGCCCACTGTTTTTTCACTGGCCAACGGAATCCCCATCCCCTCAGTCACGTCCTGCAAGGTGCCCAACAACTGCGCACACACCAAAGAGCCCCTGGGGCCCACACAAAAGAAGTCGTCCAGATAATGAATAATGGACGCTAGCCCTGAGACCCTGCGAACCACCCATTCCACAAATGAACTGAACAGCTCAAACAAGGAACAGGACACCGAGCACCCCATGGGCAAACATTTGTCCACATAGAACTGCCCCTCCCAACAACACCCCAGCAACCGAAAACTCTCCGGGTGAACCGGTAACAATCGAAAAGCCGATTCAATGTCGGCCTTGGCCATCAGACAACCCATCCCCGCCCTCCTGACTAACGCGACTGCAGTGTCAAAGGATGTATACACTACCTTGCAAAGGTCCGGCGCAATCCCGTCATTCACCGAGCCACCCCTAGGATAAGACAAATGGTGTATCATCCTAAACTGTTGTGGTTCCTTCTTGGGGACCACCCCCAGCGGGGACACCACCAAGTCCACTAAGGGTGGCTCCGCAAAAGGGCCGGCCATGCGCCCCAAAGACACCTCCTTGGCCAATTTTGCCGCCACCACCCCCAGATTATTTAAAGCCGATTTTAAATTTTTTGCCACAGATGGGATACTCAGCAGGTCGCATGGGATCCGAAAACCTTCAGTAAAACCCTCCCGCAAAACCCTAGCAGCTCTTCTATCCGGATAGTCAGCGAGAAAACGGCACAGACTTTCCACCTTCAATGGCGTCGTCCCTTTTACCCGCAAGCTCGGCGGGACGGCCCCTGCCCTTGGACATACAGCGGACACCTGAATGCGCCCCCCCGCAGTGGGAACACTCGTGCTTGAACCGACACGTTGTTCCAAATTTACAAGTCCCCTCATTAAACAGCCAGCATAAACCTTTTTTCTTACCTGCCAAGGATCCCGCGGTTCCAGAACCCCCGGCCCCCCCTGGAAAGGACTGGAAGGGCAGCCTCGCCGACGTCATCAGCCTCATCCACAAGCTGATATCCTTGTGGTCCCATCGCATTCCCGGTCTCATCGCTTTTCGCTGCCTAAACTGCTCGTCATACCTAAGCCATGCGATCCCCCCATACACCCGATGCGCTTCACTGATGGCGTCTAAATAACAGAACAACGCCGAGCAGTTGTCAGGAGCCTTTTCCCCCACTATGCTGGCCAAAATGGCGAACGCCTGCAGCCAATTTTGAAAAGTCCTGGGGATGAAACGCCATAGGCCTTTTTCTTCCCCAGTCTTCCTCCCCTCTCCAACCTTCAGATCCCTACCACCAAAACGCTCCACAGGCAATAACGAGAAAATTTCCACATACTCCCCCTTCCAAATTCTTTCTCTCACCCCCTGCGCTAAGTGAGCTCCCAACGGGCCCTCGAAACACACGTACACCTCCCCTTTTGCACCATCCGTTATCCCCGTCAAATTTTGTTCCACACTACCCTCCTGTCTGTCCTCTCCTTCCTTCGCACTACCCCCACCTGCTGTGTCCACTGATCGAGGGGTGGCCATCCCACTACCCCCTGGTGGACCCTGATCCTCACACCCCACCTCTTGGCCCCGGTGCAGACCTACAGCCCCAAAACCCCCCCCAGCACCAGCCCCCGCCAACACTCCTGCCCCCCCATCAAACTGTAACAATAATTCCCGCAGCCCCTTCAACAAATCCCCTGCGTGTCCCTGCTCCCTTTGCCACCCTAGTGACCCCCCTTGTTGCCCCCTTATTCCGCCTGCCTCAACCCCTGTACACACCGGCATATTAAACAATCCCCCCCCCACCCCCAAGTCCCGGTCCCATACAGCCCGGTACTCACCAGGCTTCCGGGCTCCTCCAGGACCCTCAGCCGCCGTACCGCTGTGTCGCCCCTGCCAGGGCTCCTCCTCCGCCTGGGACAATTCTCCCTCTGACCGCTCTTCCCCTCCGGTCTCACGAACTGGGCCTTCACCCACTTCCGGGCGCTGAATAATGATGTCACTTCCGGGCGCCGGGCTCAAACCGGAACTTCCTCCCAGGGCCGCCACTTCCGCTTCCGGATCAGGCCTCCGTGCGCTCCACCCGGACCCGGAGCCCGCCTCCACCGAACGGACGATCCCCGCTCTCCTCCTGGACACTTGGGACAACGGATTCCTCACCAGCTCCGGAGACCCGACCGCTTCCGATGCCCTGCTCGGCTCCGTTCTTCCGTCCTGGGTACCTCTCCGCCGGGCAACGCCTCCACAGGTAGGGACACCTTCCGGGCCTGCCGTCCGTCTCTGACTCCCACGATGCGCTGACCGGCCCCTCCGTGCAGCGCCCTCCGACCGGTCAGCGGAGGGGTCCCGCCGAGGCTGAGGATTCCTCCTGCCTCCCCCGCTGTTATCACTGGGTCTCCTCTTAGCGGGGGGAGCCGGAGGGTCCCTTGCGGGGCTCCTGAAGCGGCGCTGGACCCCGGGGGTATCACTTGGACTTAGGCGCTCCGGCGGCCTAGACCGCCGAGCGCGTCTTGGCAAGGGGGGCTCCGGTGTCGGACCCCCTGCAACCCCCTCCATGACAGCAGTCACCCTCTCTTCCAGCCAGGCGACCCCTTTGTCTTTTGCTGCCTCCCTCAATCTCCCAAGCACGGTCTCCAAGTCAGCCATCCTGTACGGTCCAAACTCTCTTTTGTCCTGTCCCAACTGCTGTCACCCCCCTCTCATTCCCCCCTTTTATCTCTTATCAAGCACCAATCAGTGCCCTTCATTTTCCCGCACTTTTCTCTATATTATTTTTTTTTTTTTTTTTTTTGCATTTCTGTATTCCCTTCCCCCCTGTCATGAGGCCCTCTGCCTAAATGGCTTCAGGCCTACTTTCTATTGCACCTCTTTTCAAGAATACACCTGTCAGTGATCTTTTAGATTTCCTTTTTTAATTTTTTTTTTTTTTGCACAGTAAAATGTCAGAAGCTGAGCATTTTCTGTGTTTATGTGGGAGGAAATGTAGCACAATATAATTTAATGTAACATTTTTTTCTCTATCATTCACAGTTATTATACTTTATCATGTAGAGACACATATTGGTAATTACCCGCTCAGGCTTGTAAAGTATGTTATTGTAATACATACTACATTATTAGGCATGAATTCCTGGTCTAATCTGTTTAGTGAATTGGCCTTAATCTCTGCAGAGATTGCTTGTGCTGTATACTAAAACCTCTGAATATCTTTTTTTTCTTTAATTTGTTATAATAGAACAGATAAAATGAGATGATGGGCCTGACTTTTAGTTACCTAGCAGTAAATTGAGTCCATTATTTTCAGTCAGCACTATCTATGTACTGCCTATTTAAACTACTAGCTGTAGACAAGCACATCCAAAGCTATAACCCAGCAAAAAGAACATCTTTATTATAGTAAAACCATTATCCTAATTTTACAGTCATTAGTTATCATTGTTCACCTGTCCATATGCTGATCAGTTATTCTATACTCTCTTTCATATGTTAAATCATTATTTTCATTTGTATAAATATCTTACACTGATGGAGACAGAAACTACAATAACTCTAAAAATCTGTTAAATTAGAGCAATCTAATATTCAAAACAAGATCTACCTAAACTGGGGCTGAATTCTTTGGTGATACTGCATCAACTTGACAGATTTTTTTTTAATCTTCTACAAATTTTATTTGTAAATACAAAGATGTGCATGATACCATAACACCTACCTCCATAGTATATATACTGGTTTTAATCTGATAGATAAACATAACAATCACAGTCACAAAAACAGCAACAAGGTTCTATCATTAGGACATAAGCCAAGGATATTTTTGAAAGTGTACCCAATAAGCAAAGATGGGGGTTGACATCATAATTACATTATTTCTAGACCATCATCTTCAAGGGTATTCTCAATGTTATAATAAGTATTAGGAACAGAAATAGAATGCCTGCAGGAAAATCAAAAATTAAAACGGTAACAATGCCTGACCTATGCTGCCAAGAAACTGCATCATGGTGCTCTGAAAGATCCCAAGAGTATCTAGGAAAGGACAACATGGAACAAGGTGGTGGTAGAAGAAAATAGAATCTCCTCTCAAAAATGTATGATATATATACTGCATATATGTAGCAAATTTTAAATTCCTATCTGTATTGATTCAAATTTGAGAGATCAAAGCAAGATCTATTAGCAGCCACCTACGATTTTATTATTCGTAAAAAAATAAAGTGCAATGTGGTTGAATTATAAAGTGATTGACTCATGGCCAAGCAGCAATTTCAACATGGAATTGCCAGCTACCCTTCTGCATTGGCTTGGCTTCCTTCCCTTTTCTGACAAAGCTTATTATTTCCAAAGAGCAAAGAAAATAAACAGTACTGTAGGTGGGAACATCATGTGACTCTCTTAGCCAGGATTCCTCAAACTTTTTACCCCAGGGGAACACTTAAATTAATTTGAAGTCTCAAAAAATCTCATCTAAATGGGGTGTTAGTGGGAAAAAATGCCCCGTATTATGGTGTTCTGAATGATACCCTAAAGAAAGCTAAAATGATCTCTGGGGTCACACTGATGACTCTGCAGTAGTTTTGACTCAAATGGGAGGCTAATCATTTGCAGCTCAAGGAACTTAGGGACATCTAGTGGAACCATAGTTGAGAATGGCCGCTCTAAGCTCACTACTCACTACTGCTCAGTGTTAAGTTCCTGATTGAATAAAGCAGATCTAAACTAAATATTTTACCTTACATAAAAAGGTAGGCAACCCTTGTATATAAGGTAAAAAAAACCTTCTTTTTTTTAGTAGGGGGATTAAAAATGTTCTTTTTAATAAAGGGGAAAAGCCATTTTCATTTCTATCTTCTATGTATTGATCGCGGTGGTAGAGCCTCCGGGGATACATACAGTCACACATTCTGGGAGGCTTCTGGCTGCTCCTTCAATTTTGGACTTGCGCAAAAAGAAGTTTTTCTTCAATGAGACAAAAAAATGCGGATCTCATGCATTCGCACTAAAATCGAGGCCCCTTTTTTTTCCCATCTACGTCACCCGGTCTCATTTCTTTGCAGTGTGGGATCAGCTGCCGTAAGAAGTAGGAAACCACTGAAAATCCTTTCAGTACTTGGGAAGCCCATAAATGTTTTATTAGAGGTCTTTTTATTCAGCAAGGCAGTAGACTTAAAAAATGCAGAAGCAAGTGACTCGATGAGTTGCTTGCAGAACTGCATCACTTAGAGACAAAGCATCCACTACAGCGTGACAATAGAGTTGGAATCCAGATTGTTTACAGTACGAGACCAAATTAATGCCTTACACCAAGAGAAAGCTAAATCTCAATTACGTAAATGCATTACTTTGTTGCTACTACTATGAGCATGCTAATCATTGTGGCAAAGCTTTAGCCAGAGCAATTACCACGAAAAAAGCCTCCATGTACATACCCAGTATTAGGCGCTCATCAGGCCACGTAGCCCATGCCATTGAGGATATAGCACAATCTTTTCATGAGTTCTATCTTCATCCATACAATCTGCAGCCTGATGTTGATCCCATCACCACTACAGATAAGGTAGATAATACCAGGGATGTGGAGTCGGTAGATAAATCCTTCAACTCCAACTCTCCAACTTAGTTTCTGGTACCCCCGACTTTGACTCCTCTGTATTTACAGGGTTTCTCATTTTTTCTTCACACGTTTGCAACCGAACTTCACAAAAAATTTAGACCCCCTAATTATTCATAAATAAATAATTTTATTATACAATTAAATATAACGCAATATTTTTACCATAAAAATTTTCCCCAGAAAACATTAATAAAAATAAATGAAAATAAATTGATGATTTGTCAATTATTATGTTTTTTACTTTATACAATTTTAAAATTAAATATCTTTATTTCAGGGATTTATACTAAGGTTTAAGATATCTATAATATTCATCTTTTTATCTTCAAAGTTATTAGCTTTATATTTAGTATTGCCCTTACCCTTATGGCCAGAGAATTAAGTAATGCAGAACGTCAAAGAGTGGAAGACAGTTATCTGAATGGAGTGATGCCTCCCCGATAGCAATGGTTTTAGGTTGTAATCGTACAACCATAACCAAAATTATTAAGACCTATGAATCTTCCGGTAGAGTGAAAAAGTTACCAGGAGGAGGTCTGAGAAATTCAAAGTTGGATGAAGCCCAAGGAGGAGTTACGCATGTTAATGTCCGTAGATTGCAGAAAAAGCCTCAGGGAAATGAAGGATCAATTGTTTGCCAAATTTGTATTTAATGTATCTATTTCAACAATAGATAGATGCATTGATAAATTCCAATGGTCATTAAAAAGAACTTCTTTGGGGGGCGTGGCCGGGCGATGGCGGACTAGGACGCGAGAATCCTCAGCTCCGCGTCCTACAAAGGGGAAGGACAGCCAGACACCGCATAGCAGCACATAATTAGACCCAGCATGGGTCCCAAGCACCGGGGAAGCCAGCGGGGTCGCTCCGGGAGCGAAACGCCCACGCCCAGGGATATTCCAGGGCTTTTTGCAGCCGGGTGCAGGACCGCGTGTGAGCAGGCCGCAAAGCCGCGGCCTCAATTACAGTCCGGATCCGAGACGCAGGTGGCCACGGACGGCACACCCGCCTACTCCAGAGCCGCCTCTTCATTACAGAGCGCCCAGAGGACACCAGACCATGCCTCCTCACCCACACAGGTACCGGGGTCTCCCATGTCATCACCATTAAGCCCCAATCTAATCTCCAGCTTAGAGGGGCTCTCTAAACACAGCTATCACCAGGGGGAGGATGATGTAGATTGGGACTGGAAGGCCCACTTGAAAGCCCTGCCAACAAAACTTGATCTCCATTACAGTATTGAAAGGCTGGAATCTAGCTGCAAAGCAGAGTTCCACCGCGTACAACAAACCCTACAGCAAGTTTCAACCACTACTACTGTACTTCAGACCCAGTGCAAAGAATTATCCTCTCAAGTTGCTTCTCATGCTGCAATACTCGAGCGCCAGGCGGCCCAGATTAATACTCTGTACTTACTTCACGATGACGCAGAAAATCGCAATAGGCGCAACAATATACGTAACAGAGGGTTACCTGAAACTGTACCAAGTTCCGAGTTATATAACGCAGCATACACTATATTTGCTAACTTGTTGGTGCTCCCCCCTGACGTTGACATTGAACTGGACAGAGTACACAGGACCCTGGGACCCCGGGGACATGACCCCCAGCGCCCAAGGGATGTGATCTGCCGGGTGCACTTTTATAGAACCAAGGAAGACATAATGAAAAAGGCCAGGACAGCTACCTCCATAGAATACGCGGGAGCTCAAATTCAACTACTTCCAGATCTTTCCAAACATACACTGGAACTCCGCAGAGCCGTGAGACCACTCCTCAATGAGCTCCGAGCCAGATCCATTCCATATCGATGGGGCTACCCATTCCATTTAATAGTGCGTCATGATGGTAAAAGCCATTTCTTTAAAGATCCTTCGGATTTACCACGTTTACAAAGAGCCCTTCAACTACCCGATATCCAACTACAGGACTGGCCTTCTGTTCCTTCGTCTCTCACCATTGGGACCTCACAATCTGGAGACCTTCCTCAACGAACCCCGAAAGACCCTTCTGGACATAGCCAGGGCCCATCCCAGGACGAGGTTATGCCCACCTCAAGATCTTCACCACATCCTTAGTTTACTTCAGGATCATCATCACATCCCTAATTACTTCTACATTTTCCGGATGACGCCCAGGTGACTGACACCCCGACCCTACCCTCGCAGCAGAGAACCGAGAGATCCTCCTGTACTGACTTCCTCTACGAACTAATTTGAAGCTTGGCATTATACTGGACACCGAAAATATCTCCACAGAGGTCTGGTTCGTATGGGGACCCATATCCTGTCATAGGAAGAGTCATTTTATTTTAGAGTGAAGCCCACCCTCCAGGCCCACACCCACTCACCCCCTCCCTATGGTTCCCCGGTACACTCTGTAATAATAGGTTAATATGGCATCTTGTTATCGGGCCATCACATTCTCCTCATACCTAGGTAGAAGGAGCCCAACAACCGAATCCCAGATGTCAGTAACATCACTCATACTTTAGTACCCCAGATTCCCATACACTTCTTATGATCTAGATCTCCCCCACAATAATGTCAATTAGAGATTTGCTTACTAATTTGTATACATCTCAAGGGGACCACCAAGAGAGTATCTGCAGAGGGGGGGGGGGGAACTTTGTCTATCTAATCGCTCACTGATATCCGGTTATACGGCTACTAGCGTGCCCACATACACAAAGTATTGGGAGAGGGATTTGGGGGTTTCAGTTTCCCCCCTAGAATGGGAAAAAACATTCATACTAACTCACCAAATGGCACTCTCTTGCAAAATCCAGGAAACCAATTACAAAATAGTGGCCCGGTGGTATCTATGTCCGACAGACATTCACAGGATATCACCATCATCCTCTGACACATGTTGGCGGTGTCAAGGGCACATATATGGTGGGATTGTTCTGACATTCGCAGCCTCTGGAATCAGATTACTGTATTATACAATAAGGCGACTGACTCTGACTTAACATTAACACCTAAAATGGCCTTACTTTCTATCCTCCCCGGCTCTATAAAATCAAATAAAAGGGATGTTCTTAGACACTTCCTAAATGCAGCTAGGACAATAATACCAAGGAAATGGAAGCAGCCCATAGCACCATCTTTAAGGGAATGGCTTACCGAGATGGAAAGAATACAACGAATGGAGTATCTAGTTGCGGAGGACGAGAATAGGACGGAGCAATACAAACTTACATGGTCCACGTGGGACTGGTTTAAGGAATCACCTCAATTCAAAACGCACTGGCCGTAGGCACTATATTACTCAAGGGCAGAACCTACTCTAGCTTATAAGCATGTTTGACACAAGCGATTGTTCGGCTACTGGGCCGGTCAGGCCCCCTCTTACCACCCTTGTTCCCCTAACCTTACCCTCTTTGTCCCTCTGGTTTTCCCTTCCTTTTTGGATAAACTGACCGGGAGCCTATTTTTGTAAAGGTCCTCGGTCACTAAGTTGTACGGTTTGCACTTGAACAATGACATGCCACCTGTTCTATATCACCACACATGTCGGGGTACCCCCCCAAAATATTTTTTCTATAATGTTGTGTGTTCTATGTAAACCTTGAGTTATGTATACGTATGTTAACTTGTTGTTATAACCAATAAAAGCGATTGAAACAAAAAGAACTTCTTTACTTTCTGCAAGATGCAATGATTCCCACTCTCTTTAAGAAAGGCTTGGTTATGCTAACAAAGTCCTTGATCTCATTGCTAAGGAAGATGGAAAAAACATCTACTTTCTTGATGAAGTAGGTTTTAACGTCTCAATGAGAACCAAAAGGGGGAAGATCTTCTATTGGGCAAAGGGCGGTGCATGTTGTGGCTAGAGTGCGTTCCTGAAATTATTCAATTTGTTGTGTGAGGAATAAAAATGGGACCTTCCACTTTAAGTCACAAGCACGAGCATTTATTCAAGAAGTTTTGAATGTTTTTACTGAAAAGAGTGTTCAGCATGCCATCCTAATTATGGATAATGTTCCCTTTCATAAAACCAGCCAGGTAAAGAGCTTGGTTGAAAGTAAGGGACACCAACTCTTATTTTTACCATCATACTCTCCATTTCCTAATCCTGTTGAGAACATATTGTTATATTTAATTTTATAATAAATGTATTGATTTATGAATAATTAGGGGGTCTAAATTTTTTTTGTGAAGTTTGGCTGTAAAAGTGTGAAGTTTGAATGCAAACGTGTTGATAAAATGAGAAACCCTGTAATATGCTAATGTATTTTCCACGTTGATTGAAGGAAGGCAACATACACACCATTTAACCACAGAACTACATTTAAAGAGGATGATCCTGAGTTACCAGTGCTTAAAGCTTCATTCCACTGGTGGTGTTTCAGGTAGTAATCCCTTCATGCAAACTGCTACAGCATAGACAGGCTTTTTTGCAGTATCAGTCTGGTCATCGCTCAACAAAGTTAGGCTCATTGGGTCAACAAAATAGCAGCTAACAAGAATTGATTATCCAGTAAGAGATACAGTTTGATCCAGAAGCATCCACACATCCTTCCATCATATTATACACAAGCAGCCATGCAGTTTTAAAATAAACATAAACACTTAAGCTACGTACATACGTCCAACGGTTCTCGCCTGATAATCGGCTCAGGGCCGTTATCGGGCGAAAATCTGGTGTGTGTGCAGCGCCCGTCGTCCATCGTCTGAACCACCACCCTGGCGGATCCACAGACGACTAACGATCCTAATGCAAGGGAAGAGGGAGAGCGTGCAGCTGGGTGCGGCTCTGTCGTTCTCCCCCTCTCCATAGAGCAGAATGGTGCTGTATGTACAGCACTCGTTCATGCAACGTGCAGTGCTAGTTGTTGGAAAGGATCGTGAAAGATCTCTTCCAACAACTATTATTGCATGTGTGTATGCGGCTTTACAGTTGAATCCAAAAAGCTTTTCCTCCAAGTTCTTCTAAACTCTTTTAGCAGACAGAGGAAGTTAAGCAGATGCTGCTGCCTTTCTCTTTGTTTGATGATCTTCTGCAGAAGACAGGGCAGTGGGAGGCTCCAGGGCCGGGGGGGGGGGGGGGCACTTAACTAACTTCCTAGTATTAGGTGGTGTGGAAATGATGTTAAAGTTCAGCCCTGGATGGGAGCATATATGGAGAGTGCAGACAGGACTCCTGAACACATATCACGCCATAACACTCACCTACACTTTTATCATTACACTTGTTTACACTCAAATGAACTTGTTAAACACATATCTGAAATAAAATAAAAACACTTTTTGTAATGTACATAATCCAGATTACAATAATGTGAATGTCAGGTTGTATAATAGCTCAGATGAACTTCACACTAGTAGAAATACAACTATGCACTGGCCCTTATTCTTACATCAAGTACTTAATTATGACTATTGTTTGTGAAATAGTACATTTGAACTTGCTGTATTTTTTATTTATAATTTAAATTTATCAGGAGTCGGAGTCCACACATTTTTATTGACTTTGACTCAGACTCCAAGTACTCAAAGATGTCCCCGACTCCTCAACTCTGACTCCACACCCTGGATAATACAAATGCATATCTACAGGCAACTGATTTCCCTGGTATCTCGTATGATACTAAGGAGCTATAAATCAACCGATTACACTTACTGAATAACAAAAGGCGATGCAGCAGGCTGCCTCGGGCAAAGCGTCAGGCCCAGATGGCCTTACTTTGGCATACTATCAAAAAATGTTTAATGTCTTCGGACCCCACTTAGTGGATGTCTTTAATGCCATTTCCAGGGCACATGCCCCCGAGAGATAGGCTGGCTGCACAAATCACAGTTTTATTGAAGCCGGACAAGGACCCTCAATCCTGCTCCAGCTACTGTCCTATTTCAATACTATATAGTGACCTAAAACTTTTTGCGAGTATTTTAGCACATAGGCTGACACCCATTTTGAGCAAAATCATACATCCTGACCAGAGTGCCCTTCTGCCGTTCTGAGAAGCTAGAGACAACACTACCCACACTGTAAATATTATAGAATATGCACAGTCTCAAGATATCCCACTCATGTTTCTTTTCACAGATGCTGAGAAGGCATTTGACTGGGTAAATTAGACCATCCTGCATAACACACTGGCAAACTTAGGACTGCCTGAGCATTTTTTGCAATGGGTTAGAGCATTATATTCTTCTCCTACGGCAAGGATCTGAAGTAACGGTGAACTGTCTCAGCCCTTCACTTTTGGGAACGGGAGGAGGCAGGGTTGAGCCATTTCTGCGTAGGATATGATCTAATGGAGATGTGAAGGGAGATCAAATTGGCAACATGGAACACAAGATTGCTGCTTATGTGGACGATTTGTTGTTCTATGTGACGTCCCCTGTTATGACACTCCCAAATCTGTTAGTGGAATTCAGACAATTTGCAGAATTATCCAATTATAAAATCAACTTACACAAATCAGAGGCCATGAACATTACGGTGCCCAGGGTGGTTCAGTCGGCTATAGCTCCTTTTTTTAAGTGGGCCCATCCTCAATCAAATATTTAGGCAGCTGGATCCCATCCAACCTGTCGCGTATCGTAGAGCCAAATTTTATTCCTCTGCTAAAAACTGTCAGAAAATCCCTCCAAAGATGGAAGCAGTTGGCATTCAAATGGTTTTTTTGCCAACATTTTAAAAATGAACATCATGCCCAGGCTTTTATATCCGCTGCAGGCCTTATCGGTCCGCATACCTCTGCTGTTCTTTTCAAATTTAGATTGGAATTTATTATGAAAGTCATTTTGAAAAGACACTCAATAATAACGACCACTGAATTTTCCACAATTACAAATACAAAAACATTCCAAATACTTTAGCTCCTAGGCTACTACCACATACCCATCCCCGTTGTCATCTATATTAGGACATCCGAACTTCCCCTCAGGTATCTCTGACCCGGTATTTCACCAATGACATACACAAGGGATATTTAGAGCCCTACAATTTACCAATGAAGGAACCCTTCATGGATGGATGGATCCCTTTATCAACCCAACAAACAGAAAAAGATTTACCAGCTTTGAATGGCTGGCGTACAATTCAACTTACCTACCTATTTAGATCACTTCACCGATCACAGAACTTCTGTCGCCAGCTACTGCCTCTAGAATCGCTATGCCATTCGAGAGACATTCGAAGAAGATGGCTGCACCCAGCGTTTTCTCCGCACCAGGAGTAAAGAGGATACTGGAACAACACAAGACCCAATCAAGGAAACCTAAGGCAAGATCGATGGATGTGTGAAGTTAAAGGTAAGTTTTTTTTTTTCAGTTTACTTGCGCTTTACGTACTGAGCCAAAACACTTTCTTCTAGGAAAAAGGAAAGAGCACATATCCATCGTCCAGTGACTTTTAGCTTAAATGGCTGCTCCCTATTTCCACTCAGATAGGTGATGCAGCACTAAAGTAGCAAAGGGAAGTAGGGTAAAGGCATTAAAGTAAAGCTGTTTCCTTATATACCCAACAAACAGGTTGGATAGGTCAGGAACAGGCAAGGTCAGCAACAGAAAATCAAAGGAAACCACACTTCAGCACAGATTAGCCCAGCTATACGCTACAACAGGTGACTGGGAGCAGAGGAGCTTTAAAGTCCTAGCAGCCAATAGCAGTGCAGGACTGAGTCAGGAGCTGATCAGCCTCTAGAATCCCCTTCAGCTGTGCACAGCCTAACAATGGATGCTGGGGATGCCATAAATCCATCAGGCTGCACAGCTAAAGGGAAGCAGGGGCCGCTGCTATCTTAGTCCTCCAGGCTGCTGCAAATGACATTGCTGGACAGAACAGACAGTGTTTATTACCACGATGGTGCACAGCATGGAGTCGTCGGACAGATGATCATTTCCTATCAATTTGCTATTATGGTAAAAGATGTACACTCAGCCATAAAAGATTTTTGTAATATTATCTAATTTGTTGTAGTATAGTATTGTGCTGTAGGTGGATTTCGGTGTCTGCTCTCATTGGCCTGTTATTATGTTGACTCCAAGCAATGTTGAGGAGGCTGTTAAGATAAGACGAATCACTGATTTTTAACATGTAAGTAGAAATGAAGATATACTATATCATTTTTCAAAATTGATATTGAATATTAATAATGTATTATATATGTGTTTGTACTATATATGTATTAAGATCTCAATTATTCTCCTGAAGAAGCAGCTCTTGTCTGTGAAAAGCATCGAGCAAGAATTGAGATATATACAAAACATTAAAGTGATATGAGGGCTTATTAATTAACTGTTGTTGTTTTCTAGAATTGTTACAATAGGTTGTGTGATTCTTTTATTATATTTGTGGTGGTTCGCTCTGCCTTGAAAGTCCTAGTTTAGTTTTGTTTGGTATGTTTAGCATTACAAATAAAGATTCTGATTGTGGTTGAGCACTATTGCTGTATTCAGGTCAACAATGTGTCCTCATTCATAATGTACATATCTGAACGTGAAAATGGAACTGGAATCAGTAATCTTCCCTATATCAAGGTAAAGCTCTGCAGAAAACCAATGCAAAGTACAGTGGGGCTTACAAACCCCCCTAGTGCCCAAGGTCCTATGTAATGACCTTTAAACTATTTCAGCCTTATTCACTGGTGAAAATTATGGGATTGGCCTTTACCAAGGAACTACTATGGATTAAATTTGCACTTTCTGTGACTGAAAAAAAGTTGACTTTTTTTAAAGATGTAAAAATTATATATTTCTTTCTTGAATCATTCCGCAGAAACGTTTAAGCTCTTTACATTCACCAAAAATCCACATAAAGCCATTGCACCACATTAGAAAAGTTACCACTGAACATATATCAATCAAAATGTAATGTCATCAGTTTCTGTGAATTACTGATCACCGGTAGAGAAATGAAATTTTTAAGCGAACTGGAAACTTTGATCAGCAACATTATTTAACATTCAGTATGCGAACAAAATGAATAAAACAGCCTACTGCAATATATTAAAATGTACTGCACGACAATCAGAGTCTAATCAGATAATAGGACACTGGTAACCATGACAACAAGCTTTGTTACTTTTTTTTTTCAATAGTCACTTTTAGGGGGACTTTGGATAACTCATTTTTTTATCTAATATTATGCCAAATATACTTATATTTTTATGTTCATCTTGCAACTGGGATGAAATCAGGACAGCTTGAGCAGAATCAATTTTACACATTAATGTATAAAACCCACTCAGTTAACCTCCCTCTCTGCTTGAGATCATCATGATATGAGTCACTTGTTACATTTTCACACTTGATGAAAAATATTACACATATTTGCTACAATTCTCATGCTGGTCTAAGAATGTTATTTACTACAGAAAAAGATAGAAAATGAATCTAAATCATATGCTTACCACTGCAGATGGAGTTATCACAGAGACTGTCAATTTATTATTTTACAGCATTGCAATAGAAATATTTATATTGCATTATTATTTTATGCATGAAAAGCTTCATAATCTTTCAATGCACTTTACAAATAAAAATATAATAGATATAACAAAAAGCTGGTATAGATATGTGCTCAAAGGATTATTATAATGAGGTTTTTTTTAGAAACAGGTACATGTATTAATAGTAGGGAGAGAAGTCTTACTGGTATGAGCATACAGTCCAGTTAAGTCTTTTTCAACCTTTTTAAAACTAAAGGAACCCTTGAATACATTTCCAGGTCTTGGGAAATCACTGCTAAAACCAATAAATTGGGAGTCAATGATAAAAGTACAAAGCTCTTAAAGAGGAACTATCACAAAAAAATACCACTTACCTTTACAGGTGGAAAACTGTTGAACCTTCCATGATCCTAATCCAGTAGGTCCATTATGCACCGCCATCTTTTTCTGTCTTCTGCTGATGTCACCCAATCTCGCACTGCACAGGCATGACATTGAGTGGCGCACCTTTGGAAAAATGGTGAGACTAGCACTTTATTGTACATTAGAAAAAAAGCCCCTTCTGAATATCCTTAAAGTTTAAAAAAAATAGTAATTAAAAAATGTAAAATAACAAATGTTTTTGTATATATTAGCCACACTCTTTTATAAAATACCAATGGGTATAGGCCAGCTTTAAATTGGTGGCTAATAGAAAGAATGCCCCCCTTTCAGTGGACCTTAGAATACTATTATACCTAAAAATCATTAGGCTGACTCTGCCAAGTGGTGTTTGCCCCAAGACTATGAAGGCATCATTAAATGACTTGTCATTCAGCTGCAGTTTAAGGAACCTTCAGCGATCTCTGGAGGAACCTCCACAGAACCCTGGTTGAGAATAGCTGGGCTGGATGCATGGAGAGTAAAAAACAGAAGTGAGGGAATTCATCCTCAAATTTCACAACAAAAGTATTGAGGTTTTCTCCACTGCAAACACAAGGGGCTCTGGGTTGGGGTAGCTGGGTTGGAGTAAACTAGGTTGCTGAGTAAAAGGCAAAATGACAGTGCTTCTGCTGTGATCATAGGGGAAGGATTTGCTGCAGATTATCTGTGGCTATAGTCACAAGTCAGCGAGGGTCTGTTTTAAGGCCCATGTATTGCCTTTAGGTGAAATTTTTCATTACATGGACTGTAATCTTTCACTAGGTAGAACGCAGGATTTTGACAGAGACAAAGAGGTACTTCAATTCTGTTGGTAATGCCACAACTGGCATGTGATTGCCCCTTTCCTAAAGCTGCAGTGTATGCCAAGCATCACAGTCATGATGGTCTATTAATAAATGTTTCCACCCAGGATATGCTCAGCTTTTATCCAAAATGTACACATTTTCACATCAAACTCAATTACACAATGTGTGAATCTTTTGGACACAACCATCACCTTTAATACCAATGACTGGCCACCCATCCTCCGCCGCAGGCCTAAAAAATGTGTGAATCTACTTATACCCATGATTCATATATTTTTAACCAAATTTAATGTGAGAAATGTGTGAAGTTCGAGAAAAAGTTGAGTGGAAGTTTGGTGAAAGTATTTAAAAACGCACATCATTGGGGCAAAGCAAAAGTATGCAGTTGGCATGCACAAATGCTGACAAACAGCTGGAAGCTGCACTGTTTGAACAGCCTTGATCTATTGAATACACTAATGTAGACAATAGATATCCAAGTTAATATAAATAAAACCTTTATTGTGAAAAATATGGAGGCTGTCATTGCTGAATTCATTTTCTGCATGCTTTTTGTCTATCTGGCAGGCTGTTCCATTCTGCATTCTTGTGCCAGGTCAGAGACCTCTAAAGTAGTGAAAGTAAAGTGGATTCTGCAAATTAAAAAAATAAATCAAACAAGTAAATATGTTACAGATTACCTTTAAAGTGAACCTGTTCATATGTAAAAGCTTTACTTAAACACAAGCATCACAAAGTGGCAAAATCACTAATTCTGTACACTCTTCTAATCTAAGTTTCCCATTGTTCATAGGGGCTCAGCTTCTCTTGTGCTAAAAAGCTCAAATCCAAAAGCTAAATTCTGAGGTACTTTCAAGGGGCAAGTCGGGGGAAAGACAGGTAAGACAACCTTTGAAATCGAAGAATCAAGGGAAAAAAAAAGATGCTTTAATAAAAAATTGTTTAAACCTTGGAGACTGATTCTTGCAGACTTTATGCTCAAATTTAGGCGTACATGGTCCTCTTGGTTGGACCATTACATGCCAAATTATTTGGATCTCTCACTCTTTTTTCTGTAGATCTTGAGACCCTTGTGGCCAAAGCTTATGCTGAGATGACTCTTGACCCTTTCTTCCCCGTTCCCCTTCTTTTTTTTAGCTTTGGTTCAGATCTAAATATAACTGGGCAATACTACAAAACTTATGCTGATGACAGTATTTTGCTCTAAATAGGCTCATGATTTGCTCCTTGGTTCATGATACTTATTTTACTGTTGGTTATGTTTCTCATTGCATCTGTGCTTTTTTTATTCATTCATTTTTGTGTATTTCAATTTTATTTTTCTAATAAAAATGTATTGAAAAGAAATTTGTTCAAACCTTGGAGGTAGCCTATTCTCCCTAACGGCACATTTACATACCAGAAATCCATTCTCACTCAGTTTGCAAATGTATGCAAGGAACCTTTGTTTTCCCTTTAAATGTCAAAATGAGTTTAATTAGGTTTCCAGTGTTGATGTTTAGCTGGATCAGCTGTTGTGGATTTTGTAATTGATCATTGTAGTGCCTGACCCATATGCACCTTTCCTTTGCTAGTTACAAATTAATTTGCACGGCTGTTCAACATTATTTAGTTTATATTATGTGTTTATGAAAATTATATAAAATAAATGACTATTACTTTGATAAAGATCAGATAATCTGGTTCTTGAACAGAGATATTCATACTGTATGTGATGATTTCTCAAGCCAACCTTGACTCATGGTTAAACAATTTAAGGCTCTGTTGTCTATTTATCTTAACTCCTTACAGTAAGTGATTGAGAGCCTTTGCTTCATGAATATTAATACCGTTTAAAGGGCAGACATGTTGCAATTAATCTTTCCAAGGGATCCTTAATTTGAAATGTCAGTTATTGTTAACATTTTTCTAGGGTGTATTTGTTAGGAATAGAAGGTTACAGCTTGCTTATGTGCTTTTATGGTGTTTCTGAGTCATACAAGTTTGCGATAACTTGCCAAACATTTTGATAAAAAGTATGAAAAAGGTAAACCAATCTAAATGTTGTGTCATGGCATCTGTGTTGTTTGTAGAGCACCATATTGTCTCCTTAACACAGAATATTTTTACTATTTATTAATCACTTTAATTACAAACTTAGAAAGATGACTTACTGCTCACTAACAGACTGCAGACTAAGCAATGCAAGCCATTCCCCTGTGTTCCAGTCACCAGCTGTAGATCTAGAACTGCTGATTTATGTAAAGGTCAAGCCTAATATTATAGAGCCATGTATGAAATGACAAAGGTAGCTCTTAAAATGACATTTGACTCTTGTATGTGGCATGATGATTGGTAACTACACAAAGATGATTGCACATTGTTAGCCATCAAGAGCTTCTATAGTATATGGGGAGGGCAATGAGACCTGCTACCAGTAAGATTATGGTGACCTGGGAAAGGATTTCTAAAAATACTTCCACGGCAATTGTGTAATATTCATCATTTTCATTTTAAAACATACGGGATTTACTTGCCAGCAATAGCTCAAAAACAAACTTTTCTGATTTACTCCCTTTTGGTCTAGTTAAAGCTGCATACAATTGAAAACATTTTGTTTTATGTATTCTGATTTAACTTTTCTGATTTACTCCCTTTTGGTCTAGTTAAAGCTGCATACAATTGAAAACATTTTGTTTTATGTATTCATAATATGCTGATTGATCATGTCAGAAAATCTAAGCAGTCCTGTGTCCTCTGCACCTTTACTGTGTAATCTCAAGTTTTCCCAGTTATTATCTTACGCTATAGAACAATTAGTTTATATGGTGAGGAGATAAGAAAAATAGGAGGGTGTAAATCCACACTTACATGCATATAAAGAATCTTGTAACAATAGCCCTATGCAAAAACCTTGTTGTTGTTGTTTTTTAACAAATATTGCTTCTATATACCTTTTTATCATTTATTTGTGGTGGTCATGTGACCACCTAATCTTGCTAGGGCTTCAGACTTTCTGGAAACTTGGAGGTCTCTTTTCATACGTCACCACTCTTCAAGCAAATAATAACCACTGTCTATATTCAACAACACTTCTAGTGTGGACATCGTGATGTGATGATAACCTCATAGGTAAAAGTTGACACATGCTTCAAAAGTTGAGGGCTGCCATTGCTACAAGGATCATTATTTCACTTGTAATCACACAGAGCAGTTAGACCTATTACTAGGACTCCAAATAAGCCCGATTTTTATTCTCAGTTTGTTTTTAAAGAACACAGTGAGCAGCATTCCATTTTGGCTGATGGTCATCAGGCTTAATCACCCTGACATCAACCAGCCACCTCATGCGTACTTTAACAACCGGCGTTGTGTTTATACCTCCTGTTGCTCCTGAGGATACAGCAGGCAAAATTTCCATTGGTTGGTGGTTGTCAAGGACAGTTCAACACCTAATAACCAACTATTGGGAATGTAGCCTGCTGTGTATGTTGACAATATTTACCTTACTTAGGTAAGTATTGGTTTAAACCCAGAATTATTCAAATGTTCATTCAACACCATTGATGAGATACAAACTGGCATGTTTAAACTGGCATGTTCAACATCATTGTACATACAGAGACAGAACACGTGTGTATTATGTGTGTATACCTTTGCAGATCTGTCGATCCCTCTGTAGTTTTCCTGAATCAAGTGCTCCCTTGCCCAGGTATCCGCCTTGATCAGAAGTGCCGGATGCCGCCATCTTCTTTCTATTTCTTCCACCTTCTTTGTATATCACCTGATCTTGCACTTGAGTCGGCGTAAGATCGGGTGCAGATCTCACTGCGCATGTGTGAAATCAGCATTTTTTTTTTTTTTACCCCATTGAAGAAAAAGGTCTTTCTGCACATGTCCCAGATCAGATCAGCGGCCCAAAGCTTCCTGGGATCCCATATGGGGTCACATATGTATCCCGGGAGGCTTTGTACTCCCATTCTGTCATGATTACCGAAGCAATCAGTACAGAAAGGGGAGGAGCTTTAAACCTTTTTTTTTTAAAACAGAAACAGGATTTTAAGCCCCTCCCTAAAAAAAGAAAGGTAATTTTTACCTACATAAAAGGGTTCTCTACCCTTTTCTGTAAAGTAAAAAATGTAGCTTAGGTCTGCTTAAAGTCATGAAATATTAGATAAAACACAAAAAGAAAGTTTTTCTTATCTTTTTCTTTTTTACTGGAATTCAGGAAATGTAAATGATCTAAAAAACACACTGTAAGCATCCCCATAATGTGAATGTTCAAAACCCTCCATGTAGATCTGCCTTTGGCACGTTGTTGACAGCTGAGCTATTTTTCTGTAAAGAAACTGTTAGCTAAAGGGAAGACCAGAGAGCACATCATTCAGATAATGAATCAGTAGGATTACCGCAGGTATCACTTACTACACATCTTGTTTATCATGGAACTAGCCAGTGAATATTTTTAAAACAACATATAGAAGAAAAGAAGCTAAGATTTTCTGAATGAATGTATTAGGACATTTTGTTTCCTTGCCTGCAAATATTTGTACATAATTATGGAATTATCCAAAACATTTTTTCAATACCCATCATAATTCCTTAAATTGAACCTGACTAAGTGGTGTCATCAGCCCCGCCCAGCTCACCTCTAAACTACGGAACACCTAACCCAGTGTTAAAGAGATGAAGTGCAGTGTGGTCCTAACAAACTTCTGGTCTTAGGGTGACAACATTGCACCTTTATACAGCATTTTGATTGAGAAGTACTGTAAAATACAGGGGTTATCTAAGCCCATGCAATGCATTTACACACTGTGGCCATGTGACAACCCAATGCAATCAGCTTTCCCTTTTCTAGTCCCCAGGATGATATGGTGACTCCTAAACTAAGAAGATAGATGTGATTCCCAAGCAAAAATGGAACTGTTTACATCTAAAGCAGGGGATCAAGTAAAAAATTCAACACATTTTGAAATGTGCATCAAACCTTCAATTCTGCTGTTGGATCTTAATAAGGGCTCCACGGTATCTGTTGTCTACATCTGTGATCCCCAACCTTTTGGACCACTAAATGCATGAACACCAGACCACGCATGTGCTGGGAGCCGTGTGTCACTCAACTTTCCTCCAGGATGACATCATGATGCCAACTAGTTAGTTACTATTACTATAAGACTTTGGTCCAGCACCAGTCCTGACCAGATGCCAGTCCCCGATCTAACACCGCAGTCTTCACCTAAAGCAAATGCCTGCTAAGTCTCAGGAGACCAGTTGCATCTCCCAGCACACGGTTGGGGAAGGACTGGCAGAGGACCAGAAGCCCACAGATAAAGCAGTAAAAAGTTCTTCAACAACAAATTCAGAGTATAAAGACAAGGTCATACATGGGCTATCAGTCACCAGGCGTTAGAGAGGGAGTTGCACAAGCAGAACAGGGAATGGCCAGCACAAAACAGCATAGCTAAATGATACAACATGCACTAATCACTGGGAGCAGAGAGGCTATAAAGCCCCCCAGCGGTCAATAGTAGCACAGGACCTCAGAGATCAGGAACCATTCTGCTCATTAGTCTTAACACAACTCTACATCCTCTTCAGCTGCACACGGTCTCAGAGCAGGGGATGCCGAAAGACCATTTACAGCCAAAGGAAACTGGGAATGCCAAAGGCTGCGGAGCAAAGGACTGAAAGCAAGTGATGAGGGAGAGATGATTATTTTCATAGCAACTAATATTATTAACCTTTATAAAGCACCAACATGTTACACAGCGTTGTACAAGTTGCAAATGACAAAGCTGATTAATAGACAGCTAGGATCACAAAGTGCTCATGGAAATGGTATGGGGCCTGCTTTATGCTTAAGCTTTCTGATTCTTCTCATCCATCTCCTAAACCTTCTTCCCACTCATTCCTCTTCCCACTCATTCCTCTGATGGATTATGGCACAAACATTTGCAGAACACAGAAAAACTAAATAAGAAAAGCCTATTGAGACTAAGAACATTTTAAAGATTTTTGTTGTCCTAAAACTCCATGCTACAGGTATAAACTGATGTGACTGTCTCTGTACGCTCACCAAAGTATCACTGTATATGTTAACACTGTATAAATACATAATAAACAATATATGTTAACACTCCATAAATACATAACTACATATTTTAAATCCAACTGCTCCATTTTAATAATTCCTGCTTCTTAATATACAGTCAGGCATTCTGTATGAAGTTAAGGGTTACGCTAAATGTACTGGGTGCCATAATTGCTTTTTTCTATAGTTTTTGATGTTTCCCTTGCACATTTTCTGTGTGTTAACAAAATATTACATATTGCAGGGCATCAACTTCAAGCTTGCAGATGGGTAAATCAGAATGTATTACACACCACATGCTAGGTTACGATAAACGAGACTTGCTCCTAACGACTCCTGTCTGCTTCACTTGTGCTTCCCCACCAATCTCTTTGATCCCAAAGCATTTGTTCATTTGTCTTTATTCTTCCCTCATGCCCTGTGTACAGTGTATAAATATGACATGTTTCTTCATTTCATTTTTAAGCTGCAAGGCTAAGAGACCCAGCTTCTTTAAAAGCTTCCAAAGATTTCCTATGGAGCTATTACTGCCAGTCCCTTTGAAATTCCTTTTTTTTGGTTCAGTGTGCTTTTTCATTTTATCTGTCTTCTGTGTTCTTTTAATTTACTATTTGCCAGAAATCCAAAATGTTTATGATAGATCTACTGTACATACTCATTAAACTAATAACAGCCCAATTATTTTCACTTTTACAGAAAGAAAAAAATACAGGGTAAAATTAAAAATGGCAGTTAAAAAAACAAATGCAACAAATACAATAAACAAACTATACTACACTAAATGAACCAAAAATTATTTTTAAGCAGGTTTACCTTTGACTAAAATGGGATGGGTGGTTATGTAATATATATATATATATATATATATATATATATATATATATTTATTGATGACAAGGAAGGGAAATTGGGGTAAGTGCTGTATAGAGAAAAGCTATATTTTTCTTTGGCATTATCTGTGTAGAAATAACTACAGAGAAAGTATACCCCACAAAAATGTCATCAATAAGTTTTTCTAGACAGGTGACCCATGTATGTTGATATGCAAGACAGCTAATGCAAAATGTTGCAATTAAATAATCTGTAAGTATTTGCAGTATGATTTCTGCTGGGACCTTCTGCGTAATTAATGCTAAATTAACAACTACTATTCGTTAGGGGAATCATTTGATGTTTCATTTATACACATTTTAATTTTGCTTTGCTAAGAATATGTATTGATTAATGACAACTCATAGAAAAATTCATCTAATGTACTCGATTCCTGCTGCTTGCACCGCTTATGTTGACAATGTTGTGTGATATAACACAGGTGTGCTCAGTGGGACCTGGGTAAAACACAACATTTATAAATGATTAAGAGGACTCATTAGGAACCACATTTTACCCTTCTCTTATGATGGGTTTTTCTTTTAAATGAAGAGAAGTGCGGTTCATCCAAAAATCTTGCAGAATTAATTTTATTTCAAAGGTGGAGATTGTTAAAGAGATCATGTTACCTGATCATTCATTTCAACAAATGTCTTTCCATAACATAAAATGCGCATTTATCATATTTTAGTTACTGTTAAAAAAACACCCTTCATTCAAAAGCCCTGGGACTGGTGCTGTGTGCCATCTTGGATGTGATGCCAGCAGACTTAGAGTTGTCACTCATATTATCCCTATTGTCCCTATTAGTCTCCTTTTATCCTTCCCCAGCTGAAACATAACATGTTATGTAGGGAGATGAGGGGAGCTGGACCAACACAGAGTTTTATTAGACACTCTTAGAATAGAAGAGGGCCATGATGTGCAAGGAGAGAAGGAGCTGACTGTTCCTGAAATAGGCAGAATTTCTAGTAAGTTCAAACATTCTGAATAAGGAAAAAAAAATTAGGACAAAAACACTGCAAGCTAACATTTAAAATACTTAGATAAATAGCATTTTTTTTTGGGGGGGGGGGGGGGGTTGACTGACGCGGCCACTGATAACTGACTGATTCACCTCCAGCAAATGTTTGTTACATACTTTCTAAATGTGAAACTATAACTAGAAGTAAATCAAGGTTGCATGTTTAAATCACCACCAAAACCCTATATAAGTCAAACACACACTACAATCAAACACATAAATTAGCATCAGATACAGCAATGATACAAATTATCTAAAACTTAATCAGATATATTTAAAAAATCCAGCATTTCACAGGTGACACAAAAGTATACACTAAAGGTTCGCAAAAGCTTAAGATGTACTCCACTGATTCATATTTATAATGAAGTGTTGGAAAAGATCAACATAGTATACACTAAAAAATACAAAACATAACATTTAGATTGTAAGCTCTTTGGAGCAGGGTCCTCTCCTCCTTCTGTCTCTGTATTTGTAAGTCATTTGCAACCTCTATTTAATGTACAGGGCTGGAAATATGTTGGTGCTATATACATCCTGTTTATTATTATAATTATTATTATTAATAATAATAATAATATTAATTTAACTATTACAAAAAATACAGAAAGATCACAATAAGTGCAATTTAAAGCATCAGGAAGAATAATATCCAGCTTGTGTTTGCACTCAATCCTGGACATAATGTAAATTTCCTGGTACCATCTCATTTAAATTTAGTAATGCCATTGTTTCATGTCTCACATGTTATATCCAGTGCCAGTATATGGTTGATTATATATAACATAGGTTTAAATTCTTGAAATATATGTTACACTTTTTTTGCTGATGGTGTTATTTTGTAGGAAATGAATGGTCTTTTCTCTATAAAGAACCAGTGAGCAAACAACTAGGAGATTTTATATGTTGAATATTTCATGCTCTAAATAGGTTTATTGAACATGAGAGTTTAGGTTAGTGGGACTTTAAAAGGGCTGCATACTTAAAAACAGCAAATTTTATTATGTAAAAAAGATTTTTTTAAATATAAACAATACATCATAAAAACAAATATTGGTGTTTTGTGTTTTTACCAGATGGATTAGTCTAGATTTTAAAATCACCTAATAATGAAAGAGTAACCAATAAACCAAAATTCCATCAGAGGGGGAAAGAAATCCCATTTGACGCGTTTCGCAGAGTTGTAGCTGCTTCATCAGTAAGGTCCAGACAAAACAGGTAGTAAAGGTAATATAAGCAAACAAAACTTTCACAATAAATGTCAACCATGTGAATATAAAACAGAAAGATACTCACTGACAATCCCCTGTATCCAAGGAATGTAGGTTGTAAACGTTGCACGCAACACCATCACCGGAGCCTACATGTTTACACATGTATGTACACACATATTTGCCTGCATTTATCTGTATATAATTTATGTATACATACCTATATGCACATATTAATATATATCCACAAATGTTTATCTAAATAGTATCAAACATATGTTTTTTATCTTCTTGTACATAATAAAAGTTGCTGTTTTTAAGTGTACAGCCATTTCAATGTCCCACTGTCCTGAACTCTCCTGTTCAAAAAAACTCTTTGTATGCTATCTGTTTTGGGGATGTGGCTGTAATTTACCTGTATTATTTAGGAACTCCCCCATTTTCCATATCATGGTCTAAATAGGTTACATGCTTTCAGTATTGTTATAGTGTATACATGAATGGAAATCCTTATTAAGAAAAAAGGATTTTTAACATTTTTGTGCAGACAAAAATAAAGGAAAAAGTTTACAGAACAATTAATACACTTCTTAACAATAAATAACAAAATGCTTTATAATTCCACATACGCACAATTCAACTTTTTTTCTTTTTTTTATAAAAAACATACATTTAAGAACAGTGCAAAGTAGCATAGATTTGTAATTGGTAGGCACTGTAGTTCTGTTGTTGCATAGTTAGACCAAAAAGATAAAAAAGCATAGGAAGAAAAAAAGTAGAGAGAATTTAGGAAGAAAAGGGTAGAAGTAAAGGTAAAGGTAGAACCCAGGATCCTAGTCATGTATGCTCTTTGTTACAGACTGCAAACTTTGGAAGATGGTAGTAATTAACATTTGTAAGATGCACAGAGGAGCTTCACCTCATTTACTAAGCTATATATCCCCTGCAAGGGCATGATTTACTTTGCTAAATGCCTATGTTCCTTGAGTAAATGAACCCCATTAAGTACATTAATTTGGTGCAATAATGCCATTATCATCAATCATCACTGTGACTGGCAATGAGATTGCTATTTATCAGCGCTCACTAGTAGTTGTCAGCACTGTGACTTGTGTCATGGACACAAAGGAGAAACAAAATTATTGTCACACATATAGACAAGAAAAAGTTAGGAGTGATTAGTGTGAGGGTGTGATACAGACTAGAGATCAGAATCGGGAATTGGAGTTACAATGAAAAGAAGAATTTTCTTTGCCATTTGTGAGCACTAAAGTATTTAGTATTCAAAGATTTCTTAAAATATGGCTAATGTTGGCCACAGTTATTTTGTACAGACCTGTTTTGTGTTTATTTTTAAGACTTTATAATAGAAAATATTTTATCAATATATACTCCATATATTTTATTATTGAGGCCAAAATTACAAAAAACATTTCTCTAGCAATGCTTCAGTCAATAGGAATATATTAAACACCATACTTACTTGAGTATAAACAAGGATTTTATTTTACCTTAAAATTCTATTAGGCTGGGTCTACATGGACGTTTTGTAAAAAGGCATGTAAACGTTCCTACTGAGTTTATAAGCGTTTTTATGCATTTATTTCAACGTTTTAAAACTTTTTTTAAATGCTGGAAAAAGCTGAAAAACGTCTATGCCGCGTTTATCCGCGTTTTACCGCGATTCTACAAGCGTTTTAGCACTTGGTAGAAGTGATTTCTGCAAGTACAGGAAGTACATACATCCCTGCATACATGTGATAATGTGATCATGCAACAGTACAGTGACAAATGTAACAGTATACACAGAATAGAGTGAAAAGAGTGCAAAGCGAAGCACAATTAAAGACAATAAATACACACAAGTGATAATGAATGACATAATTTGCAGGTGTGAAAAGCACCAAAAGCAAACACAATGGCAGACAATTTCACACGTGCCAGGCATAGGTGTTAATTTTTAACAGCATAGTACATGTAATTAATCATGCATGACACATGGGATAGTGACACAGGACACAGGCTATTGTTAAAACGTTTGTAAAAGCCTCAATTGAAATCAATGGAAGCTTTTTTATTGACAATTTCTAGCATGCATAAACGCAGGAAAACGCTCCCATTAAAATCAATGGACGCGTTTTCCCGCGATTTCCCGCGTTTTCCCGCGATTTCCCGCGTTTTCCCGCGATTTACCAGCGTTTTAATTTTTTAAACGTTGCAAGCAACGTTTAAGATATCGCTCAAAAACGTGCCTGAAGGAAACGTCCTGGTGTAGATTAGCCCATTGGAATGCATGGGGACTTCAAACATGGGCTTTAAAAGCCTCAGGTTAAACGCTGGGGAAACAGTCCGTGTAGACTAAGCCTTAGACAAAGAATACTTGGGTTACACCACTAGATAGCGATGTGTCCTCATGTCAAATGTACAACAAACTCTTAAAGTCTGAGACAGTATTAGAGTTTGTTAAACAATATACATGAGGACACAACTCTATGTACTGGTGGCCAACTATATTGCACAAAAGATAATTTAGGGGCAAGACACCAATAATAACTAATTCAAAAGTACAAAATACAACATAAAAGTAAGGCCTTATACTTTATATATTCAACTTTCAACTGACTGACAATGGTGTAAATATAAGACTAGAAATGTATTAACTTCTGGAGCAGCTGTGCCTTGATATACAAAAAGAAACAATTGCAGAGTTTTGAGCTTGCAGAAGATCTCACTCAGTCTCAGCTGTGTTTAGCAATAGATTTCTTCTAGAAGTCATGCAAACCGCCCCCCTCCCCCCTCCAAGCCTCTGTCCTGCACAGGAGCGAGCAGGGAAGCCCATTCGTATCTAGGAGTCATCCGTATGTCAGATGTTCTTAACCTGGGGACTACCTGTATATAAAATATATATATACATATATATATATATATATATATATATATATGTATATATATATTAGCATTGTCCTAGATGATGGCTAACTGATGCTGCTTTTCCCTTTAGTCACTCTAAAGAAAATAAAACTCATCAGTGACTTCATCAGCAAATCTACCAACACCAATTTTTAAAGAGATTGGCAAAACAAAAAGAAAAAAAAATATAGTAATTAAATTCCTCCTTCATTAAAGCACATGCTTCCCATACAGCACGTTTATGAAAAAATAATATATCATACATACTCCATGTACATCATATATAGGTTATAATATATCATACATACTCAAGTATAAATTTTTTTTTTTTTTTTACAAACTTGAGAAAGCCATTAGAAAAACAATCTAGGTTTATATTCAGGTGACACCTCCTGGCATGTCATGGAACTTAGAGCTGTCAAAGACAAAGACCCTGGTTTATGAAAGCTCTCCAAGGCTGGAGAGAATACTCTTTCATCAGTGAAGCTGGGTGATCCAGCAAACCTGGAGTGGATCTGGTCCAGGATTCAAAACATTTGCTTGCAAATAGCAAATTACTTTTAAAAAATCCATTCCATGTTTTCTGGATCACCCAACTTCACTTCTGAAAGTGTATTTTCTCCAACCTAGGAGAACTTTCATAAATCAGGCCAAAATGTTTGAAACACACTTTACATAAACAGATCAGCACCATCTACTGCTGGCCCACAATAATGCACACATGATCATTTAAGAGCAAGTGATCCATTATAACTATCTCAAAAGTACAGAATACTTAAACTGCAAAAAGAGCAGAAAAAAGATTATCAGATCAAGCCTATGTGATTTTAATTTTTTCCACTCAATGGCTGTATTTTCCACCCAGTCTCTTATTTTTCCCCTTTGATATACATGTTTTAAAAAAACACACAATTGATGTATTTATCAATTAGTATTTTTTTGGCATTTCTGTTGATTACGCTTTTTATAGGTTTATACTCGAGTCAATGTATCTTTCATCTTTTTTTCAAGTAGAAGTTGGTAACAGGTATAAAATGGATATATAAAGTTGTATATAGTATACAATATTCCTTGGAATTAGAGTTTAGAGTTTTTATAATTGCAGGTCAGAGTCATACTGTAGCCTGCGGGTAAATATATTATAAATATAGAAATATACAAATAAGAAAAAATTAAAAGAAAGAAATAAAAAGTAAATACTTTAAATAACAGCAGCTATGAATTGACTTTTTACTTTGATACATAACTGCCCTGCTACGTGGTCTGTTCAATGTGCATCTATAAACTAAATTAAATTTTTTGAAGTATGTTCCATATCTGCTACGACATTGCACTTGCTTTAAAAAAAAATGATGCTAAGAAGATTTATACCTTTCTTTCCCCAAAGTTTATATTTCATTTAAATTTCACAAAGTTTACTAAAAGATGTAATAAATAAAAATCAAACAGAGATCATATAAGAGTTGCTGGTTTTTCTGAAGCCTCAAGCACGCTCTTTCTGTAAGTTCTACTGACAAAATGAATCAATATGGTTTGAGCTTGTGGAAAACATTACCTTACTTAACCCAACTCTGAGGTGGTTTCATTTCTAGACATAATTAGTATGAAAAGCACAAATAACTAAGAGAAAATGCTACATTACCTTGCAGCCCACATCAAGAGCTGCCTTAAGGAGATGCTGACAGTGCATCCTAAAAATGATGGTTGAGTCTAGCAGCATATTAATGTTAAATATCATGTAAAGTGACAAAACTTTCCTGACTCAATTTGCTTTCTGACTACAGACTTGGGACTGCTAATTTGCTAGGTATAGGCTTTGGGTCTGATTTGTTAAAGCTCTCCAAGATGGGAGAATATAGCCCATCATGTGAGAACCTGGGTTATCCAATAAATCTGTATGGGATTTTTTCAAACCCATTTGCTATTAGTTGGCAAATGTTTTCAGTTACATAATAAGTCAGGTTGTAAAAAGACAAGTCCATCAAGTTCAACCACTAGGGATATAAACATATCGCAGATATAAAACTATATAAGACATAGTTAATCCAGAGGAAGGTAAAAAAAACTGGTACAATTTTCTCCAACAGGGGAAAATAATTCCTTCCTGATTCCATGAGACAATCAGGTGTTCCCTGGATCAACAGTCACTGTTATTTTTACTTCAAAGCCTTAATACCCGGTTATATCTGTGCTTCTAGAAAAGACTCCAGCTTTTTCTTAAAGCAATCTATAGTAGTTGCTGAAACTACTTCCTGGGGGAGCCGATTCCACATTATCACAGACCTTACAGTGAAGAATCCCTTCCTTATCTGGAGCTTAAACTTCTTTGCCTCCAGACACAAAGAGTGCCCTCTTGTTCTTTGTAATTATCCCAAAGTCAATAATGGGCAAGAGAGTTCTCTATATGGACCATTTATATATTTATACAGGGTGATCATATCCCCCCTTATACCTCTCTTCTCAAGGGAGAATAGATTCAGTTCAGTTAATCTCTCCTCATAGCTTAGCTCCTCCATTCCTTTTATTAATTTAGTTACCCTTCTCTGCACTCTCTCCAATTCCACAATGTCCTTTTTGTGAACTGGCGCCCAAAACTGGACTGCATATTCCAGATGTGGTCTGACCAATGCTTTGTACAGGGGCAGGATTATGTCTCCATCTCTGGAGCTTGGCATTGCATGCTGTTATTAAGTCTATGATCTACCAGAACCCCCAGATCCTTTTCCATTCCTGACTCCCCCAAATTTATTCCCCCTAGACAGTATGAAGCATGCATGTTGTTAGCGCCCAAGTGCATAATTTTACATTAATCTTTATTAAGTGTCATTTGCCACTTGGCTGCCCAATCAAACAGTACATCCAGGTCTGCTTGTAGATTATAGACATCCTGTATGGACCTAATTCCATTACATATTTTGGTGTCATCTGCAAACACAGAAATGGTACTTTTAATCCCAGACTCTATGTTATTTATAAAGATGTTAAACTGTAAAGGTCCAGACACACTACACTAAGGTCCCAAGCACAGTATATCAACTGCTACTCCACTTTAATCCTGAACAAGATCCATTCCAGGTTTGCTGGATTACCCAGGTTCTTCCATGATATACTATCTTCTCCACTCTTGGAAACCTTAACCCCCTGAGCGGTAACTCAGGGTGGAAAAAAGATGTTAAAAGCGGTAACCGCGAAATACACTCGGGGTAGGTAAACCTATGGGAAGTAATAGTAAATCAAATCTTACCTGTGTCCCACGTTATCCTTCTCTGCAATGTCCGTCTTCTTTCTTCCTCCGGCCAGCTTCCTCTGCACTTGATGAATCACCGGGGAGTTCCCAGTGACGTCAGTGCGTGAGGACGTTTCAGGCAGGGCACGGTGGGAAATTCAAATCCATTTGTGTTGCATTGAATACAAAATAACTGTATTAAATGCAATACATTGGTTTTTTATGTGTAATAGCAGTACATTGTCTTTCATGAACATTTATTTACCAGTATAATATGACAGTATGAATATATTATTTTATTATTTATTAATTTATTTATTTAATATTAAAAATAAAAAAAATAGGAAATTTAAAGGGCACTGTTACTGTTTAAAAAAAAAAAACAATAGACAACTCAGAAACAGCAAAGGTTGGATTTTTATCATTTTGGCTGGAGAAGTCTATACTCTCTTGCAGAGCTAGCTGCACTTATGCTTTCCAACATTTCCTGGTGTGTTCCATAGAATGTGCTACAGTGGGAGCCATGACCCCCCACCAGCCACTAAATGCTGCAGTGTTGTAGTGACTAATGAGGGGAACCTCTCACTACTGTGCAGGGGCATGGTAATTACAACTAGCAGCCCTGGGAGTGGTAAACCTTTAGCTTCTTCTTTAACAACAAATGCAGCTGTTAGAGAATCAATAGGATCTATATTAAAACACTCATTTTAGAAACTATATTCCTATAAAATAAAATATGATAACTACTTATATAATGATTTATCTGTATCCCTTGTGTAGATGTCTTAAAGCTTTAAAACTGCTTCCAGGTCACGCTCTCTTGGATGTGATGTTAGCAGCCCCTGTAGACTCAAAGTGACATGCTATACCAGCGGTCGCCAAGCGGTGGTCTGCCGCTCTGGCAAGTGCGCCCCCCAGTGGGGTTCTTCTCTTCACTGAGGGAGGGCACACCGGCCAGAGCTGCGGACCATGTTTCCCATACGGATCGCAGGCCCAGGGCGGTGGGTTGTGTCTCTGGACAGTGGGTGGGTTCTGGCATCATGACGTCACTCTGGGGGAAGTTTCTTCCCCTTTGAGTGACACAGGGCTCCCCACGCATGCGCGGTCCAGAGCCTGTAAGTTTAGTGGTCCATAGGTCCGAAAAGGTCGGTGACCACTGTGCTATACTGTTCTTTTTTGTTCTTCCTCCAAAAGCTACATTAAATTTTTGTAGGATGGGACTGAGGCAACACTCTAAGATGAGGTCTATGACATTCAATATGTTAAAATGTTCAGGATGTTCCTACCAAGCAAACTCAGAGGCACATCAAGTTACTATGCAAGTGAAAATGTCAAAAACTCAATTTGGGGTGTTATTTTAAACTCGCCTCAAGCGCTCTTAAACAACCAATTTTTAAAATGTTTATTTTGTTCAGAAGATGTATTATAGATGTTCTTAATAATGTGTACTTTTTTTTTTTCAAAAAAGAAAAAAAAGAGAAATTCAGCATTGTAAAAGTGTACATGGTCAGACGTTTGAAATGAACAAAGCCAAAATAAGAAATTATACCAGTACCTAATTATAAAAATGATATGCCTGGTTTTATCTGATGAACTGATTCATGATGTTATCACACAATGGTAGCAAACGTGCAATTACCTTTGGCCCATCAGAAGAATGAATAATTTTCTGTAAAACTGCTAATGCAGGAAAGTATAAATGCATAATTATATGATATTTTAATGATAACAATATGTCACAGACATAGACGTGAATCCACCTGGTGCAGGTCCATCCAACCAGAAGATATTTATTATAATACTCAGGAAGTATGAGCCCTAAAAAAAAAAAAAAGATTGCAACACATAGCCAACCAGGACTTAACTAGAACACCCTGCACAACATGATGGACATTCCTGAAAGGCTTAACTGTCAGACATATTAGTGCAGGTAACCGAAGAACAAGGTAAGTAGAATCAGAGCCATAGAACAAGAAAGGGTGTCTGGTGTACAGGAGAAAAGAAGGTCACAAGAGCCTGGAGCCTTGTAGAAGCGCAAAAGGTTACAGAAGCACTAAGGACCCCACTAAAGTCATTTTGGCACAAGGGTCATGAGCAGATATTAGATGTGCATGTTTGATATGTTGTTGGCGTTATTTGTAATTGCCGAGTGTTAGGCTGTTAATGCCTTCACCAGTCAGATCTGTATTTTGCTGTTGTTCCACACCAAACTCAGAAGTGCCACGCACCAGGGGAGAAACCTAACTCTGGATCACAGGAACTGTAAGAGTGAAAAAAATACAAGTAATATAAAAAAACAAAGGTTACACATTTCTAAATTTAAAAAAAAGTCCACTTAATAAATGAGTGCACTTTTACTGATGTTAAGGGGCTTTTTAGGCACCTGTCCTTTTCACCAATATACATGGGGCTTTTATGGGGGGTTTTTACTAACTACCGTATTTTTTGCCGTATAAGACGCACTTTTTCTTCCTCAAAACTGGGGGGGAAAACTTGGTGCGTTTTATATGACAAATGTGTTATAAAATAATAAAAAAAAGATACTCACCCGATACCCGATCCTGCGTGTGTCTCCTCTCCTCGCTGGCTGCAGCATGTGTCTCCTCTCCTCGCTGGCTGCAGCGTGTGTCTCCTCTCCTCGCTGGCTGCAGCGTGTGTCTCCTCTCCTCGCTGGCTGCAGCGTGTGTCTCCTCCTGGCTGCAGGGCAGAACGAAAGAAGCCAGCACAGCGCCCCCTGCTGATCCCTGCCCTAACTGCCGTGTAGTGGAAAAAAAGGTAAGAACGGCACAGAGTGATCAGAAGGGGAATTTGAATGGCAGAGTGATCAGAAGGGGAATTTGAATGGCAGAGTGATCAGAAGGGGAATTTGAATGGCAGAGTGATCAGAAGGGGAAATTGAATGGCAGAGTGATCAGAAGGGGAATTTGAATGGCACATGAGTGATCAGAAGGGGAATAATCTTTCAGAATCTTTTTTTTTCTAGATTTTCCTCCTTTAAAATTGGGTGCGTCTTATATTCCGGAGCATCTTATACGGCGAAAAATACGGTATTTATTTGGAGGCGGTGCCAGGGATCTCCCTGCTCCTCTGCACGCTAGCAGCAGCACACATCTCTGACAGTCAGGACTGCATCCACATCCTCCAGTAACCTCAGGTCAGTACTTTACTATTGCCACACTGGCCATTTAGAATTTTATACATATGTTATAATGAACAATTGCATTTTAGACTTACTAACCGTTACTGTGGTGACTCTAGGTATACGGTTCATGTATACCCTTTCTCAAACGACATTGCTTACCTGGCCTCCAAGGTTGGAAACCTCTATATATGAACTACATCTACTGAATCAAGTTGCATATCAATCCTATGTAAGTTATGTAACCCAATATTGTTATATTGTTGTGTTTTTTTCAGAATATTAACATAAATGTTTTTGTATATGTTTATAGACTATAACTGCATGCATGTAAACTGCTGATATACCATTGAAGAAGCCAATGGGAGAAACCGGTCGGGTATAAAAACAGTTACTTTGAACCAATACTTGTCTGCAGAAATACAAGATATTGGTAGATATGTGTTTCATGAGTAGATGACCTTTGTATAGCGCCCTCTAGGGCCCCATTTGTACTGTTTTGGACCACAACCTGCTACAGTGGCCCACAAGTACTATAATGAAATGTATTGTAGTTTTCGAGCTGTATCACTTATATCAATACATACTTGTTTGCCAAAAGACCATTTCTTTCTATCTTGTCTACTTCATATACTACTAACTTTTTATGTTAAAGGGGTTTAAAAATAAATGAGTGTATGAGAAGGAACATAAGAGAAGACTGCATGCTGAACAAAGGCTTGCAACTAAACCTGTTGAGAAGAGAGACTGCAAAAAGTGTAGTCACAAAGATTACAAAAAAGGGTATTAATATAAAATAATACAAGGAGGAAAATCTGTAGTCTAGTGGTAATACTCACTGGATGTGCTCAGATGTTCAGTGTTCATAAACCCTGAAGCCAGTGGGTATTCTATAAGTGAAGTGTGTTGTAGATTCCTAGGGCACTTGCTTTCGATGCTGTAGGGAATGGCACTGGAGTAAAAAGTGGAGAAGGACCTTATATCACCTGAGTAGTCTGATGATTTCTAAAAATAATCATCAGGGACCATTTCATGCAAATGACACATGACAGGTAAAGCAAAAAAGCATATGAAAAAAGCAATGAACATAGTTCTTTCTATTGACTTAAAAAAAACTTTAAAAGCCAAGAAGGGGACATATAATAAAAAATAGAGGCTTGTTGGCTAATTTATGCATATGGGGTCTTGTCATTATAGGGATAGTAGATCAGGTCATAGTGCTAATTTACTGTTTTGGTAAATTATCTCTGTGGTGCTTTACTAGATCCCATTACCCCTTTCTTACAAAGGTCAATGAGCCAAGACAATTGCTGCCACATAAAAGTGGCAATTACTCCAAAGTATTCCCATTTTTTGAGGCTCACGTTTATTACAAACAGTAGAAGTATTGTATTGAATATATATCAGCTTGTGATCTGAATACATTTTCTGAAACAAAGGCATGTGTTAAATGCTGGTGGATGTGTTAAATAAAGATGCAAATATCATTAAGCAGCGAGAAGAACGATAACCATATTTAATTACTGTAATCACATTCCAGTGATCCATCATAATCTCATAGTGTCTCATTAAAATTCTCACCAGTACATTATGGCATATCAAATATAAACCTTCTTAATCATTGAAGGCAGAACTAGTTTTTTTCCTTGGTAGAATATCTAAGATTCACAGCCCTAGGGTTATTACTTTTATACTCATGGGTTTATTTACATAGTAATAGGAGCAATGGTATGCCTATATCTATTACAGCCAAAAATTTCCTCGAACTTCAGATGGTTTCGCGAAATTTCGGCGAACCGATTTCACGAAACCACCGGAAAATCTAGGAAATTTTAACAGGAGGATTCGCAGGGAATCCTCCCGTTTGCGATCTCCCGGGCACTAGAGGTTAATAAACCTGTAGTGCCAGGGTTTGCACACTCTTCTCAATGAATGGGGGCGCCTCGGCCGCATTTATTGAGAAGATGTGTGACCCCCCCGCACTAGAGGTTAATTAAGTTTTATTGAGAAGATGTGTGATTCGCGGCACTAGAGGTTAAAATGGGTTTGTATCTATTAGCTCCTCAAACTCTAGGAAACAATGTTTGTTTTCTAATACATTTTTGATAAATCAGGTCATTTGTACTAAAACTCAATATAACCCTAAATGATTAAAATACTCTATGCACCTCATTCATATTCTTAGATTTATAATTATGGTTTAGCTAGGAAATCTTCAAGATTATCTCATGCAAGGCATATTTTCCACCAATATACTCTCATATGCTTACCAGCATACCAGTTAATACCTGATACATAGGAAATAATATATTGTTATAGAGTGTTCTTCTTTCCTTGTTATATTTTGTTTGTCTCATTATTTGTGAACCCAGCCAATTAGCATAAAAATAAATTGTTCAAATTTGTAACTGTTGTCAGGATCTGCAATATTCCTTTTTTTACATTGTAAGATTACTTAAAATGTTTTAGGACTGACATGTAAATTTAGATCTTTGAGCTTTGACTGCAGTCTCTCTATTACTTGTTAGCAGGGACTACCATAGATTTTCCTGTAGATTTATGTTTTTTTTTTCATTATCACTGCAACTAAACAAGAAAGCACCTCAACTAAATAAGCCCTGGATTTGTATGTCAGCTGTTTTCAATTTTTTGCTATACAATTTGTTAACAAAAAAAACTTTTTATGCAAGTTTGACTTTGGCTAGGGGACTGACCAATTTGTTGACTTTGTTGCCAACTATCAACCCAAAAATGCACAATGTCCCAATTGGTCACATAGCTACTCTCATAAGATATATAAGAGGGCTCAACACGAAATCCAATGCAGCCATTGAAACTCCTTCACACATTATGCAAATATTGACTTTGACTGACATTGCTTAGGTATGGCAGTAGCTCGCTTTGGCACGGAGCCTTGCTTTGGGGAGATACACTTGCCCCTTAACCAAAAAAATCAGTAATTCTGCAGCCTGGCATATAAATTTATTTGTGACACCAGAGGATGCTTCCGTCCAGTTTTGGACTCAAGCTAAGCTTTGTATGATCCAGTAACAGGTTTCCTTTAAGCTGCTTCACAAATCATTGCCAAGTTTTTTCTATTTTCAGCCTCTCAATACATTGCACTTATTCCATTAGCTTGGATTAATCAGGCAGGTGTTTCTGTCTCTGCCAAATGGCACTGGCCAAGTCACAGAGGAATCAACTCAATTTCTAGTTTTGAATGTTGGTGTGCTAGGGCTACAAATAAACAGATTTCAAGAAAAAGTTAATGAGAAGAGCTGTGACATAATTATCAGACTTGATTCTCTAAAAGTGCACAGGGCAAGGTCTAGTTTATGAAATTACTTTCTTGGCCAAGGTGTCGCTGATTATTATGTTATTACATTTCATTCTTATATAAATACGAAAGGACTGAAAAAATAATTTGCAGTAAAAATATTTATTATACAGAAGTTCTGTAATAGTAAAGGGTCAGCAATTGTGGTCAAGAGAGGTGCAAAAAAACCTAAGAATGATATTTCAGAAGGACTAAATAACAATGACAGCAACATTAATATTTTAATAGCACTCCGTAAAGCAAACCTGAACTTTGCCCCATGCAGAATCCGGTTCCCTTCATAAATGAATATCTCCATTGCCACTACTCTATGCAAACATATATGTTAAATACATTTTGTTTCTATTTTCCTCTTTCGTCTCAAAATATAATTTGCATTTGGTGTTCATCCTAGGGGATTTTTTTTCTTTATGGTACTATATGATTGATTCATATTCATGAATATTCTCAGCCAGGTGAATAGCAAAGCGAAAAACAGAGAGCTACAACATGTGCCCAACAGACATTAAAAGGGATATGCAGCATTTTTTTCAACACACATGTAAGTTAGAGAACAACACACATGGACTAACACATCACACTCCATCTCAAAACATTTTTAACTGGTAAATGTCTTTGGAAAAAAAACCTCAGATAATAATCAGGTGACATATAAATTGTCATGTCCTGTAAATGCATTTGCCTATGGTTTTGACATATCAGAGCTGTCAAACATAAGCTGTTTGTGCCACAGTATCGAGGAGGATTCACCAACTGTTGGTTGCACAACCAAGTTCATTTAGGAGCATTTGACCCATCATAACCAATTTTGACCTGTAAAAATGGGGGGGAAAGATTAACAGAACATAGTCTGAACCCATTTCCCCCCTTTAATATAAATATATATAAAAAAAAAACATTAATGTATTTTTTCATAATATTTTATTGCCATTTATGTTGATTATTGTTTTTAATGTTAGCAGTGACAGCTGCATTTTGTGCCATAGGTTTATACTGGAGTATTTTTTTTTTTTTCCCTTTTTTTTAGATAAAAGAACTGTAGGTACCTTAGTTTACATTCAGATTAGTTTATATTTGAGTACAATACTTTAATTGTTGTGGCAAGGTGTACACAATCTAAATACAACATTAAAGTGTATTTCATGGCTAAAAAGTAATATATTAAGTAGAGATCACAAAGTAGAAAACACATTATTAAATTAAAATATAAAAACAACAGTGACATAAAATAGCATTGTCTGCACAACAATAAGTTACAATAAATACAAAACGCACCCTGCACATATAAAAGAAGTGTCACAGCTATTTATATCTATGCATAACTACAAAAATAAGATATGGAACCGTATTATAAAACAGCTGATAAAATAATATTGTCCAAGCTATTGTTGTATGTACACGGGTATGTACTTTCTTCAAGTTCATTAAAAAAAGGTTTTACACAATCTATTCTCTGTATGAATTATCTTTGTCTCATTCGTTATGCTATTGAAGCAGTGTGAGTGATTGAGACAAACAGGGGAGATCTGTCTGCAATAGGAGACAAGTGGCCACCATTACCCAGATGTGGTGATGGTGGATTTATGATTTGAGTGTGTGAGGTTCGGCAAGGGACTGGTATAACAAACAGATTTAGGGCCACACAGTCCAGAGAGTATACAAACAGTTATCAATGGTGGTGGATTTTACCTGTACTCAGCTGTACTTTGGTATTTTGATCCACCAAACCTGGAAAGGATTTGCTATTAGTAAGCAAATGTTTTCAATCTTGGACCAGATCCATTTCAGGTTTGCTGGATCACCCAGGTTCACTAATGAAAGTGTATCCTCTCCAGCCTTGGGGAGCGTTCGTCAATCAGGCCCTATGTGTTAAAATAGCCAATGTATTTTGATAGCTCAGAAAAACAGACATTAAAATGAATATTCACCAATTTTGTTTTATGTGCATTTTAATGCAACACACCACATCACAAAAGTGTGTTTGGCAAGGTGTACAAGATGATGCTAAAATGTCACAATAAGCACATAGAATGCAAAGAGTGTTAATATATTCAGAGCTACAATAGGACAAAAAAAGGAAAGCAATATGGCAATATTAGCAAGCAAATGGCAAAAATGTATTACAGTATTACAATCATTTAACAAAAGTGCCAATTGGTTTGTCAGTATTGTTTTGTTTATACATAAAGAAGTTACATCATACCACTAAATATTGCTTATAACTTTCCATGTACCTGTGTATATGAGGTCTCATAATTGCTTAAAGTTTTCATTCAAATGGCAAGTTGAACAGGGTGTTTGAATGCATGATCATCATTGTACTACATTAAGTGACGCATCTTTAGTGAGCTGGTCCACTTTACATTAATTTTCAGCTTCTGAATCAGAGAATAGATACATGTTTTCATTATTTAAAAGTAGTTTAAGATAGAAGATAATTATTTCCTGGTAATCATGCAAATTGTTCATTTCTTAGGCTAGAATATGACAATATGAATGACACAGTGCCATCTAGAGGCTGCACCCGATAAACGCATCCAGAAATCAAAGCACAGCAGCCACAATGATTCCTTTATTTCATGAGCTGGTTTTAGCTTGCATAAGAAATCTTCAGTTTATTTAATGCAGTCATTTTCTGTAGGAAATTGAATACACACTCCTACTCACAGCTTAACGTTCTGTAAATGCCAGAAATAATGGGTTAGGAAGATAAGTATGACATTAACTTTATCACTCAATAAAGTATGGTATAGCTTGAAGTATCAAAGATCACTTTAAATGATATTTTAGGTAGCAATGCTTTGTGCAAATATTACAATGTAATTTGCATGGTAGCTGACCCTAGGCTGATATGAAACATTATTTAGGAAGGTATTCATTAAAATATTTATTGTGTGCTTCAAAAGAATTTCCTTTTAAATCTGAAGACATGAGTATGAAAAGTAAGGAAAGAAATTCTATGATCTTGCTTTGCAGGATATAAAAAAAAATTACCTGATCCTTAACAGGTCCTACACTTTGGTAAAAAAAACCTCAGATGAACACATAACATATGACACCATGTCATTAGTTATTTATTTAACAAAGACTATGAAGAAATGCAGTAGCATTATGGGAAAAATTAAGCACCCCCTTACTACTTGTATAGAATTTAGGAGGGTAAGTGGCAGCCAGGGGCTGCTAATCAAATGCACTTAATTAATCGATCATCTGCAAGTGTGACCACCTCTATAAGAGCAGAATTATTTGCATTTTGTTGCATTCAGGTGTGTGTTAATACAATGTCAGATAGGAAAGACATTATCTTAGAAAAAAAATTGGTGCTGCCCATCAATCTGGGAAAGCAATATAAGGCCATTTTCAAACAATCTGAAGTCCATCGTTCTACATTGGGAAATATTATTTTATATTATGAAATCATTAAAGTTCTAGGAGTGAACATCCCAGCAAATTCACACCAAGGTCAGGTTTTGCAATGCTCAGAGAAATTACAAAAAAAAAACTCAAGAACTCTAACTCAGACTCTAAAGACCTTAGTTAGCACGATAAATGATAAAGTTCATGACAGTACAATTAGAAACAGACTGAAAAAGTTTGGAAGAGTTGCTGGAGAAAGTGTCTTTTCTCCAAAAAGGACATGGCAGCATGGTTTGGGTTTGCATCTAAACAAACCAAAAGACTTCTGGAACAATGTAATTTGGACAGACAAGATCAAAGTACCATGTACTGTACCATGGCAGGAAAAAAAAAAAACAATTTGACACAAACACCTCATACTGACTGTCAAGCACAGTGGTGGAGGGGTTATGATTTGGGCTTGTTTTGCAGCCACAGGACCTGGGCACCTTGTAGTTATTGACTCACCCAAGATATCCTTAGTATACCAAAGTATCCGTGCAACACTAAAGTTTGGCCAAAATTGAGTCATGCAACAGGACAACGCAAAATCCCAAGCACAAAAGCAAATCTACAACTGAATGCCTTAAAAAAAAAATAAGGTGTTCTAATGTCTTACTTTAAGTCCAGATTCTAACCTGTTTATAATGCTGTTGCAGAACCTTAAGAGAGATGTTCATAAATTAATACCTTAGTGTCTCAAACCCTGATGAACTGAAGCAATGTTGTAAAGAAGATTGGGTCAAATTTCCTCCACAATGAACGAACGATGCCAAACTAATAAGGTAACTCAGAAAATGATTAGTTATTGCTGCTAAAGGTTGTTCCACAAGTTATTGAATTAAGGAGTGTACTTAGTTTTTCACACAAGGCTTCTCTTTTTGGGGTAATTTTTGGCTTGGAACATGTGTCCTGTTTAACACCTAGGGTTAGAATTAATTAATTTTAGAATCTGCTAAGGAAGAGATATTTTTTAGCCCTGATGTATACAACTTTTTGTTTAATTGAGGAAGTATTTGCTTTGATTTATGACTGTATGTTACTTTTTGCTTTCTGTGGTCCCTTACATTGTTGTATACTGCATAACCAGCCAATCAGGGTGCTGCATGGTGCAATCTTGTCAAACTCTTTTCCTGATAATGCCCGCCATACGGGAGAACATGGGATGACTTAGGATAAGTACATAGGATGACTAGGGTACGGCATCTTTTGTAGTGGTCTGATTACCAACCTAATCGCAGAACAGAAAAAAATAGGTTACTGATCTAGCTATGAAATTTGAAAGGGGCATCTATTTTACAAACTCTCAGACTGTGAGCAACACAATTCTATGGTCTGATAAAACCAAGATAGAACTGTTTGATCTCAATTAAAAATGTTATGTCTAGAGAAAACCAGCCACCACTCATCACCTGCCCATTACTATCCCAACAGTGAAGCATGGTGGTGGCAACATCATACTGTGGGGTTGTTTTTTAGTACCAGGGACTGGGAGACTGGTCAGGGTTTGGGCAAAGCTGAAAGGAGCAAAGTACAGGGATATGCTCAATGAAAAGCTGTTCCACAGCACTCAGGACCTCAGTCTTCGTCAAAGGTTCACTTTCCAACATGACAATGACACAAAGCACACAGTGGGGCAGCACAGTGGCTCAGTGGCTAGCACTCTCAGCTAGATCACAGGTTTGAATCTCAGCTAGGATGCAAGGAGTTTGCATGTTCTCCCTGTGTCTGTGAGGGTTTCCTTCCGGGCACTCCAGTTTCCTCCCACATCCCAAAAACATGCAGTGGGGATTTTCGACATTCCCTCAAAATTTGTCCTTAGACTACAATAATAACATATGACTATGGTAAGGACACTAGGTTGTGAGAGCCCCTTGAGCCCCTTGGAGAGACAGTTAGTGATATGACTATGGACTGTTGTATGTAAAGTGTTGCATAATATGTTAGCACTATATAAATATTGTAAAATAATAAAGTGTAATAAATAAATGTGTAATAAAAAATAAAAATGTAATAAAGAACACAGCTAAGGCTGAATACTTATGAATATGTGATATTTCATTTTTTTTCTTTTTAAAAATTTCACAAAATTGTCTCAAATTCTGTTTTTACATTGTTATTACGGGTTACTGAGTGTAGATCAATGAGAAAACAAAAATGTTAACAACTGTACCATCAAGCTGCAAAATAACAAAATTGAAAAAAGTGAAGGGTCTGAATATTTTTGGAAATCCCTTTACATATTCAAAAACAGGGAACATTTATACCCTGATCATAGACACCCCCTTTAAAATAAGGTTTCAACAGCTTGTTCCAAAACACCAGTATCTCACTTTTTTTCTGCTTTCCATAATCCTGAATTATTTTTGTAGATATATTTTTATTTGTATTTGTTATACCACCTGGGTATTTGTATGAATGAATGTTTTATTTTTCTGTATTTGAGATCCTAAATTGCATGTATTTCCCAGCTATGAATAGTTTTGTGAGCTGTGGGTAAAGCAAGGCACCTGTTCTTCTTTTAGTGAACTGGAAAAGATAGTGAAGTTCTCCCAAAGTGATAAGTCATATCATTATAATATCTGCACATAAATATGCAAACAGCTGAAGGCTAGAGATGACTGCTAGACATCATATATTTGCATTATATATTAAAATAAAGGACAGCAGACTAAATTATCTATTCATAGCTCTATTTACCATTCCCTATACACATCTATGATAATGACAGCTAATCTGCAGAAGGTGATGACTGGGGACTGGGTGATGCATTAAACTGAAATGAACACAATCAGGGGACCCTCGTATGGAGACCTTCACTAGCCGTAGCCTGCAAAACAGATGGATGAAACATTTCTGGCAGTCTTGTGCAGTGCAATATGTCACATCCTATTTACAGGGAGCCTAGAAGACAGCACATAAAAACATGTCAGTGCCAAGTATTTAAATGAGAGGTGTCAGCGGGAAGGATGGTAGCGGTAATGAGATAGATGGACATATTATTGGTAATCTGCTAGTAGGAAATACAATAGAAACCCCGGGGACAAATGCAGACTGAATTCACTTTTATTATTAGTACAACACAAGCCAGATAGTTACATGTTATAAATGGGCTCGATTTAATAAAGCTCTCCAAAGCCGGAGAGGATACACTTTTTTATCAGTGAAGCTGGTTGTTTCAGCAAACCTGAAATGGATTTCTTCAAAGTCATTTGGTATTTGCCAGCAAATGTTTTCTGGATCACTCAGAAATTTGGATGGGGGGGGGTCATTGGAAAGAACTGTTAAGAGCCTATACACACTTTTGCAAACAAATTTTAAACGGCATTATTCAATTTATAGGTAATAGGTTCAAAGACATAAGTCTATCAAGTTCAACCACTAGGGAAATAAACATATCCCAGATAATCCCCTATAGACATAGTTGGTCCAGAGGAAGGTAAAAACCCCTATAGACCCTGGTTCAATTTGCTCCAACAAAAATTACTTTGTCATCCCACGAAGCAATCGGATGTTTCCTGGATCAACAGTCTCTGTTATCTTTTAAACTTTGATCCCTAGTTATAATTTGTGCTACTAGAAGAGCATCCAACTATTTAATAAAGCAATCTATAGAACATGCACTATGACTGTACACTAGTGTGGATGGGCTCTAAATGTAACGGGGATTTCATAGATAAACACTACCAATTTCAGAAGAAACTTTAGCCAGGGATTTGTCCCCATGGTGGCATGGCCAGTAGAAGAAGTTTTTGCTTCTTTCGTTTTTTTTTTTGCCAAGTTTAGGACCCATTTCTGACTTTTGGTGGAGCACAGCATTCTACTACAGACTCAACCACACTGCCAAATATTCCAATTTAACTTACTAGGAGAGTGGTTGGGAATCATTATGTGTACACTTTTGTGTCGTGATTGCAATGCGTTTACAGCACAGTTCCTAGAAGCCACATGGTGCGTCTGTGCTTCTGGCTGCGTGGTTGCTTTTTCTGCTCTAAACAAAGAACTTCACTACAAAAGCAAGAGCAATGTGTGCAAAAGCATTACCTGCAGTGTGGTTTGCCTCTCCTGGGTGCAAAGCAGCAGTTTGCTGTGGTCCTGGGAGCATTTCCCTGCATGATTTGCAGGTGCAAATATGAAGGGGCCTAAGTGACATAGCTAAACCGGCCACCCAGATTACAATCTGGTTTTATGGTATTTCTGATGTTATTGGTAATAATAAAAATTTAGATTTCATACAAAAACTTCTTGATAATGGGCAGCACTGTGGCTCAGAGGTCAGCACTCCAGTCTTTGTAGCACTAGGTCCCATGTTCAAATCTCAGCCAGGACACTATCTGCAGGTTCTCCCTGTGTTTGCATGCATTTTCACAGATTTCACCCAACATAGACCTTAAAATGTGTTAATGATATATGACTATGGTAGGGACATTAGATTGTGAGCCCCTTTGAGGAACAGCTAGTGACATGACTATGGACTTTGTAAAGAGCTGTGTATAATATGTCAGCGCTATATAAATACTAGAAGATAATAATAATTATACCACCAAAATGTAACATGTGGCCAACAGCTAAGCCTTTCCCTCATCTGCAAGATATCCAGTTTGGGTTTGCTCATTTGTGAAGGTCAGTTTGCCGGAGATCAGTCTCAGTAAATAAAGTTCAGGCAGAGTGCGTTGCTGACAATCTTTCACAGCATTCCAAGCCACCGCTTATGAACTGGTATCTGCTCCATAGACTTCAGCTTTAGATAACATGACCACTGAAGCTTGCATCCAAGGAAGGTTTCATTCAGATGGCACAGAACTGTTTTCTCTAGATAACCTTGCTTGGAAATGGCAACAACTTGATATGTCAAAAACTAGAAAACAAAACATCCAAAAGTAAAAACGATAAATTGTATATTTTTATGGAAAAAGGGAAATGTTAGTCATTTAGCAGCATTATGTATTCCCTGTTGCAGAACATTGTTTTAAGAAATTAGCAGTTCTTGCCATTTATGTATTATTTGAATGCATTTAAATGAACTCTTTAGTTATTGCCATCTATAATTATAAAATTAAGCCAATTACTATGCTGTCCAAAGTCATTATTATTCTTTCACAACCAGTAATTTTCTCCTTGTGAGACATTCACATAATCATAGACCAAGAGCAGCAGAAAACAGAAATGTGTCTTTATCTTTTCTTAATTGAGCAGTATACATTATTATGATTTGGTATGGTCTTTGTTGTTGGATGATGGGTGATGATGACAGGTGAAGAATCTTTCAATACAACCCCATGACCCCAAGATGAGCAAATATACATACAAGCGGGAATCATATTCTAAATTGAATCTAGGTATGCTTTATGCATTTATTCTAAATCTTCGCAGTAATCCAATGTGAAACTGTGCATCTGTGCAGAAGCTGGATTAGGACCAGACTATTCTGCTCCCCCAATTTGTGCAGGGTGTATGGTCTTGTATCCACCCCCATTCTAGTTTTCTGCAGACAACCTGTAGTGAGTTAACCTGTGGGTTCCACTCACAGGTCTGCCCTCTGCACAGGTTATATGCACTACAATCTATGTTACAATTCATTTACAACATTATCAATGGATTTACAAAGGCATGTGTGCACAAAGAGGACTTTTTTTTTTTCTTTTTTTTTTCAGTCAACTGAAAAAATAAAAACTCTGGTACAATTTGCTTCCAACAGGGGAACAAAATTCCTTCCTGATCCCATGAGGCAATTGAATGTTCCCTTGATGAACAGTCTGTTATCCTTTCTTTAAAGCTTTATTACCCAGTTATATTCTGTGGTAATTCCAAAAAGCAAGGTCAAGCACCCTATAAAAGTTTGCGTTCCATAGGCAGTAATGAAATGAACCAGAACTGAATCCTGAGAGGTCCCAATAATCTAGTTAAGGGATGATTGCTTCTGTGAATAAAATAAATTGGTCACCCTTTATAGTTCTACCTAAATACCATGAGTTGTGGCGGAATCAGTTTTAGAAACAGATTTTAGTGGAATAGTTAGGGGTGTTATCAAATATTTCCCAAGTTTCAAATAATAATTGTATTTTTGTAAAGAGCTCCATCCATTTCATTTTAAACACATGCTGTTGCTAACGCATGGTTAGGACCGGGGTCGGCAACCCACGACTCGGTAGCCCCATATGGCTCTTCGGCCTACTTGTTGTGGCTCCCTTCGGCCGTCAATGGGAGATCCCTGATGGGGGATCCCCTTTCTCCCATAGACACTGCAGAGGAGGGGGATTCCCCTTTCAGTGTTCTATCGAAAAAATCTACCAGGGGGCGTATACAATTGAACGTGTACAATGACATCATCGCCAGGAAAGTTTCACAGCTGTGTTTGTGTATGAATGCTGCATGTCATGTTCTGCAACGTTACATCTCTCTGAGTACAAACCTCCATATCTTCTAAACAGTATGTCATGAAACTTCATCTACCCACCATTAACAACTTTCAAAATATACAAGTCATAATTATAAAAAATAGTTAAAATTGAACTGATCAGGGTTGCTGTTTTAAAACTAAGTGTGTCTAGAAGCCCAAAATTAAACATACAAATTATGGACCCCCGGGCCACTTACATAGCAAGGAGGTGCGAATCCCCAAATTCATACCTACTTGTCACAAAACTAGAAATGTCCTACTATGCTACCCTGTCCCCTTCCCTACTTTAAACCCCAAATTCTCTGGAACCGAGAGATGTACAACACCAAAAATGTTGGTGCAAGTGGGGGACATCTGTGACTAACACCCCCTAAAATTTAATCTTTAGGCCATCGACAGAAAATAAGGAACTCTGCCTATCAAAAAAATCTACCCTGTTACACATTGCTGGAGACTTCTAGCACCTGAACCCCAATTTCTCAGGAACAGGGGGGAACAGGTGAACAAAATTAGAGGTGCAAGTGGGGGACACCTGCGGCTAACACCCCCTAAATTTTAACGCTAAGGCATCGTCAGAACATAAAGAACTATCCTATCAAAAAAATCTACCCTGTTACACATTGCTGGAGGCTTCTAGCACCTAAACCCCAATTTCTCAGGAATGAGGGAGTATTAATCTAATTATCTAATTATTAATATATTTATCAATTACCAAATAAATTATCTATTAATTTTGGGAAAACTGATTATGATTGCTGGACTTGAGTATATTAAATCCAGTGAAATACAATAAATACTGCACAAATTCATAAAATAAATCATGATACTGGAGGCATAGTTCAGTATTTGCTTTTTTTCAAAGTAGGCTTACACCAGCACACTGCACTTCTGTTTGTTGTACTCTGTTGATGTAAGTAGTAAAATTTAAAAATCTCCAGACTCTTGCAGCTCCATTGCAGCTCCAGACTGTTTTTCTTTAGTGGATTGGGGGGCAAAATGTCTCTTTTATTAGTAAAGGTTGCCGATCCCTGGGTTACGAGTAGATGCATTGATGGCGTGGTAGGCAAAAGCCAGCAATGTAATAATGTCTTTATTTACAAAACAGTGAATTTGAAATTCCCTCCAACATTCCCTAATAGGAATGGATTACTGTCATTAAACACGTGGACTTGGAAGAATACCACGCAGGAATGTTTGAGGTAATGTCTGATTTCCTGTTTTATTAAAAAGACCCATGGGGTCTCCCCTGCACTTCCCTTTAGCAGATCAAATATTTTTTGTACCCAAGCAGCTTATTGAGTAAAATAAATAATTTACCTGACTTGAAATAAGTAGTTTAGCAATTCCTAAATACCTACCTGTATCTGATGTTTGCTTATGTTCTAATGCTGTTTTAAATGTTTTAATAGGAACATTGTGCTCATGAAACATCCTTTGTAACTTTAAGTGTCACACTTACCTGTTCCTCACTAAAACACAGGTATCTCTCTCCTGCGCATACGGGCAGTACTGACGCTGGGCGTGCCTCTGTTTCCAAGCTTTATCGACTCTGTCCATGCCACTGGCCAATCAGGAAGAAGCCTCTTAACCAGCCCTGGCTATTTAGCCAGCTCACAGACTCCATTTTGTGTTTGTGCAACAAGTTACAAGTGCCGAGCTCCCTAGGTCTGTGAACTAGTTCCTGTACACCTGCTGCCTGATCCAGTGTTTCCTGGGTCCAGCTCCTGTGTTAACCCCTCATTGTCCAGTCTGTTGGTTCCCAGCCAACTTCCCTGTCCTGTTCCTGTGTTCTTGTCTGCCTGTGGATATCCCTGCTTCTCCTGTGCCGCCTGCTGTTTCCAGTGTCTCCAGTGTTCCCTGCACCCGCAGTGGCCCCTGTGTCATTGCCGTCTGTCTTCTGGATCCCTTGCTATTGACCCCTGGCCTGTGACCTGACCTCCCTTGCTTGCTGTCTGTCTCGACCCCGGCTTTCCTTGACTATCCTTCTGCCTGGTGATCTGGAATCGAGCTTGCCCACCTTGGTGTACAGGACCGCAACCTGTGGCGCAACATCCTCACCATCAGAGGCTCTGGAGAAGACCTGGTTACTGCTTGGCCCTTCTCAAGGCTCGCACCACCTCCATACGCCCCCTGATGGTCCTGTCTTTTTTGGTGGTTGATCTGGCAGTGGAAGTAAGGGTACTGCTATATGGTAAATTTGCCCTAGCACCGTGAATGTGGATGGAAATCCAGGCTGTTGAACAACAGTTGTGGTGCCGAATTATGTCATTTGGAAACTTGAGTTGTATTTTTTGGTATTATTAGAAAATGCTTTGACTCGGAGGTATTTGCTGATGTGTAATTAAAAAGTTCGTGTGGTGGTGTTTCCAGTTGGCAGAGTTTGACTTTCCCTTTTTTTGCAACAAATACCAGGCGACTCAGATTTAAACATCTTGGCTTGACAGTAACTACAAACCATTCCCATTTTTTCAAAATAGTGGTAACACTTGCATGCTGCGAGTAGTCTTTATGTGGATCATAGTGGAATCCTTCCTATGCTAAGCTAAAATGTTGTGCAGTCTGTGATCATTTGTCTTTTTCTCTCATTTCATGTACTCAGGTCTCACGCTGTTGTACTGTCTCTGAAGCTCTAGATATAGTAGCTCTATCTCTCTTATCCTGTAGTCGGGTCCCACGCTGTTTTACTGTTTCTGAAGCTCTAGATCTAGTAGCTCTTTCTCTCATTTCCTGTAGTCTGGTGTCACGCTGTTGTACTGTCTCTGAAGCTCTAGATGTAGTAGCTCTATCTCTCTTATCCTGTAGTCGGGTCTCACGCTGTTGTACTGTCTCTGAAGCTCTAGATGTAGTAGCTCTATCTCTGTTATCCTGTGGTCGGGTCTCATGCTGTTGTACTGTCTCTGAAGATGTAGTAGCTCTCCCTTACAGCCTGGCAAGTCTTCAATTCCTGTTCTTCAGGATTTTCTTGTCTACGGTGTTGTTTCATTTTTTTTGCATTTGATTGCACTCGGTGAATAGCCTTACGCTTTCTTGAAGGCATTATTACAGGCCAGAAATTTGTAAGAGTCCAAAAAAAGTATGTAAGCAAAAGGCACACTGTCACTGAGCAATTCATACACACATGCATGCAATATACCACAGCGTTTTACAAAGATCAGCGGTGCACTCACATGAGTCTGAGTCATATATCTAACAAGTTTGGTTGAAATGTCTCCATGCCTTTCCTAGTGATCACATACACACATCTACATATAAATAACACATACATACATACATACAAACATACATCCAAATATAGTACTATAATACTATATATACTATGCTCATTGATGAGCAGAAGCCTCAGGACAGTTTTGTATACCACACAGGATTATAATGGACTAAGTAATTTTTTGGCCAATGGCGAGACTAATGAGATCCAAAAGAACAGCGGTTTATAATTTTCTTTCAACCTGCTCCTCTGCTGTATTATCATTCTTCTCCTCCTTTCCTGCTGTTGTCCTCAGTCCTGACAGATAAATCTCAATCAGATTTATCATCTCTGGCACCATCTTGAAGCACTGCCCAGGGGTTATCCATCCTGTTCTATTCAATGGCATCAGGGCCTGAATCTGATACACTGTCATTAGGTGAATGTGTTTTGTCCAACTAGTCTCCCCACCCAATGCCCTCCTATCACAACACTACTTTTATAGAGAATCAAATGCCCTTTTTTATTTTATTTGTCCTATCATTAGAACCAAAGACAAATATTTGGATCCAGAGCGCTGCAAAGAAACATCTTTTTTTCTTTTAAACTGTTGTGTGATTATCACTGCAGAACCGACACAGCATTGTTTATTTGTTGACAGTTCATGTAAAGCCATTTTTAGAGAAAAAAGAATATTTAAGGCTGGCATACAGCAAACAAAGGTTTGTTTGGAACAAATATTACATCTGCTACTAGGTAGATAGAAAAGCACATGAGATGGACATGTTTTTTGCCAATGTACCCTCTGGACAACATAAGAGATTGATCTGAGCTGATTTTCTGATTAATTCCGATTTATTCTGCTTGTTCTCTGAGCAGACCTGACTGAATCACTCAGGTATTCACAATAGCTGTACCATGATTATTCAACAAAGCAATATTTCTCACACTGCCAATCTATTTATCAAGGTTGGCATAAGACACACAGAGAAATCTTATGTTGTACATTAAAAATTAAAACTTTAGAAAGGTCTCTTTCATTCCTTTTTTTAAAACTTTTTTTAAACCCTTTTGTGGACACAGTCCTGGGGCTTTTTGAGGTTTTTGGTGCTGTATGTTAGGCACCCCTATATAACCACACCATCATTAACCTCCTGGGTGGTTTATTTCTGTCTGGATTTATATGTCTAAAAGCGGTATAATGTTCTTCATGAAAATTTATTTTACAGAATGAGTACAATAAAGTTTAAAACACAAAATCATGTCAAAATAATAAATTAAATACATTTAAAAAAATTAAAAAATTTAAAAAAAATACATTTTTAACATTTTTAAAAAAATAAATAAATATTATACTTATACTAATATAATATACTGTAAAATCAATTTTCATAAAAGTCAATGTACTGCTTTTAGACATATAAATCCACTGCATTGCATTCAATATAGTTATTTTGTATTGAATGCAATACAAAATAATTTAAAATTCCCGCCACTACCCTAACGCAATGGCCCCACGTACCAACGTCACTGGGAACTCCCCGGTGACTCATCAGATGCAGTGGACGCCGGCCGGAGGATGCGAGAGGACGGAGATTGCGAAGAAGGACGCGGGCAGACCAGGTAACTTAGTATTTATCATTGCTTTTCATTGATTTAGCCACCCCGAGTCTTACTCAGGGTTACTGCTTTCAGCATCTTTTTTTTACTCCGATTCACACTCGGGGTTACCACTGGGGAGGTTAAAGTGGAATTAAACTTAATAAATTATGAGCAGGCAGGTTATTTATAGGAACCTTATGACGACCTGTTCGCAACTTTGGTATAATGTACACTGAGCTGCACATGAGTAACTCATTGTCCGATCCTGGCATAGGTAACTCAATGAACTCCTATGCGCATGCACAAAAGTTACGTCACTCTGGGCTGGCCAAAATCAAGATGGGTATGTTGGTGTCAATGAAATGAAATTTGTCTGTCAGCACTAATTAGGGATTACATTGGAGTATAACCTGGTATTTGCTTTGGGACGGAACTCCATGCTATTGCTGAATGTTTTTATATCTACTGGAAGTTCGGCTTTGTGGTAAACCCTTCTGTACTATATTATATTTAGAAAGAATACATAATGAGGCAAAATAATGATGAAACACCATTTTACTCTGACAGCAGAAAGTATATTTGATTTTTTTTATTTGTTCAGATATTGAAGACTTATTCTAATTATCCAAAGTTATGGAATTTTACTTTAAATGGTAATCACACTTTAGAAATCCGACGTTTGAATCTTGAAACTTGAAACCGATTACTTAAAAGAAGGTGCAGATAAAAGGTTGGTATTTCTAAGAGAGAAGTGGCTGTCCTTGTTACTTCACAATCAAATGAACACAGTAAAATGTCAAGTTCTCAAATTAGGCACTGTGACATTTTATTACATATTCACTATTATCTCTTCCCAATGCAAAATACATCAGGGAGAGTCTTTAAATTCTGCTCATTTATTCAACAGATATTCTGTAATGAATTTTTTCCCCTTGAAGATAATTCCTAATCAGAGTAGAGAAAAAAGACAAAATATAGAAACATTGTTTTTACTGTAAAGAGAATTATAATGGTATTGGTTTAAAACATTGTACATTTCATGCACTGAAGATTTCACAATAAAACATATCCTAAGAACTTTTGTAGTTTGTTCAGTAAATTTTTTTTTTTTTTTGAAGTCTAGTCAAACTTTAAGTTTTTTTTTGCTCTATCTTTAAATCTTGTACTTCTGCATTTTCCAATTTTTATTTGTTTTTATTTGGAATTGACATGAAATTTTATTTTGGTAGTGGAAATACAGAGCCTGCACGCCCACGTCAGTGCTTTATGCCTTACCCTTAGTCAACCCAGATCCCAAGGAACTGTCCCCGGATTTTAGTGCACTCTGTGCATCCCCTGGATTATGAGCCGAGTGCTGGAGCGCCACCCAGCTCCAGCTTCATGCAGCCAATGATTTAGGCTGCCTAATAGACTCTTCATGGTCCTAATGAAGAAGAGGGAGAGCAGCAATACAAGACACAGACTTTTTTGCAAAGTAAGTGTTGTCTACCTACACCAATGTTTTCCCAAGCTCTTTACTGAGCAACATTGTTTTTTCCCATTCTCAACTGGGCGCTATTGTTTCTCTAAACCCCCCGCCCATGCAAATTTCCCCTCCCCAAAAATCCTCAAGGCATTATTGTTTTCCATTAATCCCTGCTATGCACTATTGCCCCTTCCCCCGCCACTGGGCACTGTTGCTCTCCCCCAACCCCACTGGGCAATATTGTTCCCACTCAATTCTCCCCCACCATTGGGCACTATCATTCCTTGGTTCCTACATCCTCTACGCTTTGTTGTGTATTCAATAGGCTTGGCTAAAGGGTTTTTTTTACCTTTTAATTTACAGCAATTGTTCATCCTACAAATGTCAGAAAACTTTGGCTCATTAAGTATGAGTCAAACCTATACTAAATTTCTGTTTTATACCACTTTTCCCTTATTAACTATACCATCTACACCGTCTGGTGATTCTAGCCATCAGCTGAGCTTCCATATTAAGGGTGGCAATTCTAGATGACTCTCTATCATCTGAGTTGCCACCTTGTCTGTTCATGTTCCATTTACATGTCTATTAAAGCTGTACATTTGCAAACGCTGTAGTACAATAAACTTGACTGAGAAGAAAAACACATATCCACATGGCCTCTTAGTGAAATAAAATTGATAAAAGCATATGAATTTACTAGTAGTATAATGCTGTGGTTCTTACACCATTATGTTCATGTATCTCTTCAATATAAAACAAAAAGGTGATACTATAAGGTAGGCTCAGGCAATGGGCTAAAAGTTACACTTTCATAGGTGAACCTGGGTCATCCAGCTAACATGGAAAGGTTTTGTTCCATGTTTGAAAACATTTGCCAGCTTATAGTAAATGATTTTTATGAAATATATTCCAGGTTTTCTGGATCACCAGGTTCTTATTTAATAGTCTATCTTCTCCAGTCTTGGAGAGTGTTGTGGACATGTCTTCTCCAGTGCGAGGTTTCTCTCTTTCTAAAGTTCAAAAGTTGGGAGGTATGTTTTATGTTGACAAGGATTAGCAACGTCCAAACTCTTCAACAGGTCCACACACAGAACATACTGTAAAGAATATTGGTTTTCAAGTCATGGTCAGAAGTAAAGAGAAATAGCATAGTTTCTAGTGGTACTATAAAAGAACATGAGGGAAGAGTGATAAGTACTAAAAGGTGCCAAAAGTGAAACCAGACATACACCCAACATGGAGCACCTTATCCAAGAAGAGCTTATAAAAGAAACCTAAGAAGGGAAGTTTATCGAGATGATTTGTATGTATTGGTTGTTCCCAAATCTCACATGGGGCAGTGAATGCTTTATTGTATCTTTTTTATTGAATGTTACTATAGGAGGCTAGCCCTCCTTGTATTAGCACGGCGTATCACAATTCTGTCAGACTAGGCAAACAAATGGGGCAATATAAATCTAGGAAGTAACCATCCATAGTGCCCCCCCCCCCCCCAGAGAACAACCTCATGTCCCATTTGCTGAGTCCATGTGTGTCACAAAATATCGGTTTTCAAAGTGGAAAATACTTAACATATACTGTGCACAAGAAAAGCATAAGTTGATGACATGGGACTTATGCAAATGTGAATAACGATCTAAATAATAACTTTATTTTTAGCTGTTCAGTTTAAAATAAGTAATAAGCCTGCATAAAATTACCCAAAAAAGAAAAAGAAAAAAAAAGATCTATAATTTTTAAATAATACATTCGGGTTTCTATTCTCCACTGTGATTAATGTCAGGAAACTTGAACAGTGACTTCAAAACAAGGTTGAGTGTATCTACTGTTTCTTCTCTTCACTTTTATTGAACTTCTTAAAGCTATGGAAACGTCACATCACCTCCCACACTCCAAGGGAAAAGACAGTTCAGAGCACTGAAGAATCTACAGCAGTCAGAACGATGCATAAAAAAGCATTAGCATTAAAAAAATAAATAAATAAAAGCTCAAAGAGGAAAACTATTGTAAAGAAGCAAGCTTGCCCCCTGCAGGTTTAAATTCACATTATATTCTTTATTTATTTGATTATTTCCAAATGCATTTTTAAATAGAAGCAAATATAGCTTGGCCTATGTCAGTTGTATGTTTTCATGCCATTGAATATTATGTACGGTATATGTTATGGGATTTTGTTCAAGTTTGTAGTTTAAAGCACTGAAATAAACGCACTCTGCTTTAATCACATTTTCACAAGAATATTTGCTATGCTAGTCTCAAATTTAAAAGTGCTTGTTAATGTTATATTATATTTTCAGCAACAGATAAATTGCACTCCAGTTCATAGATTCATTTATAAGAGTTTGAGTTAAAGATTTAAAACGTAGGGCGTTGTCATTAGGGTATAGGTTTAGTTGATGAATTTAGAATAGGTCAGTAAATGTACGTTACTATGACCTTTCATTAGGGGTAAAGATTTGCTAATTGGGCTGGAATTATGGCCATGAGCCATAGGGTTCCTGTCTATGCATATCCTAAAAACAGTGATAGAATTCTGTAGCTGTTTCTTTGCCAAAGCCCAATGTGTCATTCATTGTCTCGGTGGAACAGCTTTTCTTTTTTAGGACCCTATCCCTAATGGCACCATCATTAAAAAACAATAATCAGAAGCTGGGGTGGGTTAGGTATGCTTTTCAAATTCCTAGATAAACAAATACGTGTCATACATACAGCACAGTTCTGTGAGCTCTTTACCCTGCCCTGGACTGCATCCATTATTTACTTTGTCTTGTAAATACAATGGACAAAGGGAAGGTAGCCAAGCTGACTGTGCATTCTCATAGTAGTGGTCAAGGCAACTTGGCTTATCATCATAATAGCCAAAGGGTTGTACATACTATTCTTTGCATATACTTATACAGAAAGTTGTTATAAAGATGCTAAATTAGATAGTTGGAGTCTCCCATCGTGCTATGGGAGTTGTTAAAGACTGGGGAAATACTCATAGACTGATAGTCATAGACTGAAGGTACTGTACATGAGACTATTAGACATCAATGCTTTTCCAGCCCTATTGCAAATAAATGCTTGCACAGTTGTGACCGCTTAAAAACGTTTGTTACATGTGATATTTGTTTCAGCAAGATCCATGATAAAATATAATCAGAACAAAAATGAAAGAATATGAGCAGAGCAGAAAAAAAGTGGATGTGAACCGTGAACAGGTTGGATTCCATGGTGCTATAGAGAATTAAATAAAATGTTGGTAGATGAAATGTGTGTGTGTCTTATAGCAATCATATATGTCATATCATATTTCAGTAATGAAGAAAGAACCTCAGCATGTTATAAAATTATGTCAATCCAAGCAAAATTGTAAAACAATCTACAACAGACTCTACCATGTCATTATTTATTTAACAAAAATTAACCTAAAATGGAGAAGCCATTAGTGAAAACATAAGCGCAGCCCATGATTGAATAGTTTGTAGAACAACGATAGCAGCAGTCAACTGCAAGAGCAGCAAATAACTTGTGTTTATTTTCTGTATGACTTTACAAGTCACGTCATTGTGGAGGAACTTTGTCCTATTCCTCTTTTCATTAAGATATTATGCACAGCTCGCTTAAGGTTCTGACACAGCTTTTCAATTAAATGGAGGTCTGGACTTTGGGCCATTACGACATCTTGATTCTTTTTTAGCTGTTCAGTTGTAGATTTGCTGGTATTTTGGCTAAGCTTTAGCGGTTACATTTGTCTCTAGAACAGTGGTACCCAGCCTTTTTTGTGGTACCCAGGCCGTAATGCAAACAAACATTAAAGATGTATGTTTAAAACTAGAATAGTTTTCACTTAAAAATGAATTAAATTGAAATGTTTTTAGTTACTGTAACACCACACCAAATAAAAGAAATAACAAATCAAGAATTTCTGCAATGGATATTTCTGGAGAAATGCAATTCATGTGACCGATAGCCAAGGGGTATCGATAGCCTACATCTCCCCATTCCTGAGAAATCAGGGTTCACAGAAGGAAAGTGGCCAGATATGTGTGACAGGGTAGCACGGTATGATAGGAATAGTTTTTCTTATCTTGATATGAATTTATGAAATTTTAGGGGGAGTTAGCCACAAGAGTCCCCCATTTATCCTACATTTTAAAATAGCTACAGCTCCCCTTTCTGGAGAAATTGCATTTCAAAGAACATAAGCAAACAGCCCCGAGCCAGGGTTCTATGGCATAAGGAAAAGGGTAACTGCACCACAACCTGAATGCAGTCTTCAAGTCTTGTGAAGTTTAAGGGGAACCACAGTGCACAGACAGTTGGGAGTACCCTAATGTTCATTGCCATGAGAGTGGCCCCTAGGGGTTCCCCAATATGCAAACTCAATTTCAGGACACTAGTCTTGAAATAGCCCCACGTAATGTGAAAATGTCCCTGATTGTTGTTAGGTTTTTTTTGCTTGTGACCCCGTATCTGGCAACTTGTTATGGAGGGCTTAAATTTAGTTTAGTAGCAGCTCCCAGGGTCCCCCGTATACCCTGAAAATTTCACATTTCTATTACAATCAATGAAGGACAGCTGCATGGACACAGTATTATCTCACAGTACTAAAGGTGGGCGGGGAGCAGCTCCCTCTCCTGGCAACATGATCCTGATAGAGTGAACATAGGAGATGCGTGGACCCCATCGCCTGCAAAACAACAAGCAGAGAGAGCAGAGAGGAATTGAGGAGAGGGCCGTATCTGACAGCTCCAAGGGATGGATGAGGCCTGGGGGCCATAGGTTGGGCACCTTTGCTCCAGAATATTTGGTATACTAGGGAGAATATGGTTAACTTATCCTGTGGGCCTTAAAGGTTGAACAGTTTCCACTTGTAAATAATCTCTTTCACTGCAGAATGATAGACCTCAAATTATTTAGAAATCTCAAATTATTTAGAAATGCCCTTAAAACTCTTTTAGATTCATGGGAAGGAACAATTGTTTCAGAAAGATCATTGCTGAGGTCTTTTCTTTTTGGCACTCTGTTAGCACACACCTGAATGCTCCACACCAACAAACTGACAGACTTTCTTTTATAGAGGCGTTCACACTTGCTGATGATCAATTATTCAAACGTGTCTGATTAGCAGCCCCTGGGTGCTACTTACCCTCCTAATTCCTATGAAAGTGGTAAGAATGTGCCTGATTTTTTCCAAACTCATTCTGCTTTTTGAAATAGTCTTTGTTAAATAAATAAGGACATATATAAAATATGTCATATGTTGTTGTTCATCTGAGGTTATATTTACCTAATTTTAAGATCTGTTATAGTTAATATGATTTTTATATGTCCTGATATACAACACCTCAGAATTGAAAGGAGGTGTACTTTCTTTTTCCCATGACCGTATATATTACATACAATATATGGGATATATACATTGTTATTTATCCATTTGCCTGGAATTTAGCTGTAATAACACATGCTCAGTTAAACTACAGAAGCCCTGTTGTGTACATTCTAGCAAGTAATCTTTGTCTTTTCAGAAGATCAAATATGACTTTAAATATGTATCGCGGGCACAAAGCAGCCGGGGGCATTTGCACGCATACTGTTCTCACTAGTTAAGTATTCATTTGATAACTCAATTACTGCTGTTGGCATTAAAGCCCAGCAGGCACTTCATTAACAATTCAATATATGGGTCATTAGATCTTGCCAAGGCTTGATTTGACCTATGATGTGTCTGTATTACAGTCCTAAAATGGAAATTACACTTTATGACAGTATTCATTTCACAAGAGGATAAAAATAGGGAAGCTTGTTTGACAAATCCAATGTACCTAACATGGTAAAAGTGGAATCCTTCATTGTTTAAAGTCACAACGAGAAAGTCAGCAAATAAAAAGAATTACTTTAGAACAAGCTGGAGGCCAAGCGTGCAACTGATAAACGCTAAAATATGTTAGCTCAGCAATGAAACATTATAACCAGCCACAAATTTAGGTAGACTTTTCGGAAGTAAATGATCTGGCAGCATCTCTCAGGCATTGATGGGTGTAGTCAGACTTTGTTCCTCAGTACTGAGCTACATAATGCATGTATTTCATCAAATCCGATTTGGTCTCAAATAGGAGCTGGCACTACAATTTTATTTGGGAGGGAAACCCTATTACAGACAAAATACGATACAAATGCAGCTCAGTGTAGGAGGGCTTATGACAGCAAAACCATAGGATAAAATAAACAAAATATCTACTCATCTGCTCCTCAAGCTAGGGGGTGGGTTGGTAGGTGCTGGCCGCTAGGGATAGGGAGGTTAGGGGGGCAGTTACCACCAGCTGACTGATGTAAATTTCAAATAACTAAACATGAGTAATCCGCTACCAAACAAGGTACCCTTTAATGAGTTCCGTAAGCAAACATTTACATTTTTAGTGTTCTATCAACAGTCAGCCTTTTTACCAAGCAGCAGCCTCCCACAGCAGATTGCGTACGGAAGACACTCTGGCCGGTGCTTGGGGGTCATATACCCAGTAATTTCAGTCTCACAATGCTACATAACCTCCCGCACAGATGACCACCCAGTGATTGATCCAATATGGGACGATATGGGACGAGAGCATAGACAAAGCCCCTTTTCCAAATCTGGTAACCTAATCTTGTCACTGACTGGTTACCCGCTCTCGCAAACATTACAATTTTCAGGACAAGATTCCCTGCCTTCTTCCTTCTCACCTTGGTAGTGTCCAGTTCATTTAAAGCTTTCATCTTTTCTGGATTTCTACACTACATACCATTCATCTAGCCCTTCACCTAGCAACATTTTATGACACCTGTCCAACTGATCTCAAAACTTTCCAAAGTAAAACCATCATTCTGCACATTTTGCTCCACGTTCAAATATTTTTCCTATAGTATTTTACAACCCGAATCATCTTAAATCTTCGTTATCAATGTTACCATCATTTTGCACATTATTTTCACTATTAGAACTATCAGTTTGCATAGTCTACATCATATTTTCAAGGTAGCACAATCTATCAACATTTTTACTAATATCACTGCACTACAAGCAGCTTTTGAATTTTCTTGCTTGGTACCTAAATACATTTTGTCATTTACCAGATCTGCAAGCACAGTTTTAACTTTACCACCAGTTTCCATGCAATGTTTTTTTGCTGAGCAGGTTTTTTAATCCTATCTCCTTTATACCCCTCTGTACCGCTGCATTTTTTAAGCCAGATTCACTATTACCACCTAAGTTCTCTGACAGGGTGGGTCTGTTTCTTGGATCAATATCCACAATGATCAAACTGCTCATAATTGTACTCAGGACAAAGACATTAGTTTATAAATCCTCCCTAGATATCTCATTATCAAAAAGGGAAATTATTTTCTAAGTTTGCTTACTCTTATTTAGGGTTCTACTGAACCCAGTGATCAAGGTGCTTACCATTTGCTAGGGGGCTTTCCATTTTTGCCAAAAGTTCTTTTATACTGATGTTGCGTCTGCTTCCAGGTGACTGGAATTAAAGTACATGTCATCATTTATCAAGGGGGTAAAGTCCAATTTCAAAGTTAATATCACCTAATTTATCTGGAACTATCACTTCCCGGTCTACATTACTCATATTACACAGAACAAAGCTGTAAATTAAAAATATCTTTCTTCAGCAGCATGAAAATCAAAGCTTGCTTTTCATAAGCAGTAATGTAACAGAAAAACACAAGCTTCCAGTATAAAACTGTCCAAACTGGCAAAAGGCACTTACAAATTAGACAAAAATCAAAGTTTGTAGTTTCCACTGCAGGGGTACTTTTCACTGTGGTCCAGTCCTAACTCTAAACTATGATAGTAGCTCCCCACGCCTGTGTATTCACATCAACTCAGGTAACTCAAGCTCCAACTTCATTTACCAGTCTGAAATGTACACTGGATTTTATTATCATTAGCAGGGTGTTTCCTAGCTGCTCTCGATTTCTGGTCTGGCAGAGGAAAGGAATGATTGGCCCACTCATAGTTTCCAAGACACTCCGGTCCTTGGTCCCAAATAAAGTGCTGCAAATCTGCAGGACCACAATTACTCACATTCTTATCCAGGCCCTTTCATTCCTTTCCCAGATAAAATAGAAGGAGATGCTGCTAAATACTCACAGTTATGCCTCACATACCTCACAATGCTAATATATATATATATATATATATATTTATTTATACATATATATACATATATACACACACACATACACATACACTTACAAAGTGTGTAGCTGACTTACTGCTGCATCCATAGGTAAGACAGTATGGGAAAAATATTACCCATTTTCTACCTTAGTTTGGAAATAAAGTCCCAATGCAACTAAGGAAAAGGTAAAAGAAAAAAAAATTGAAAAGCAATCACCACAGAAAGTGCACATAAAAAAAGATTAAATAAAGGAACTATATGTCAGTGAAAAGATAATAAAAGCAGTACAAATCTCGGGTAACAAAAAAGTATTGATAAGATACCAACTGAATATTTTAAAACAGCAGGTAAAAAAGAGTTTACTTAAATTACAGTAGGTAGGTTCTAAAATTATAAATTCTAAAGAATGGCAACTGAATATCCAGCAAGATAGCCAATTCAGCCATTGATTATGTGCAGAGCATAGGACAGTAGTCCTACTAGATTGTAAGCTCTTCGGGGCAGGGTCCTCTCCTCCTGTATCACTGTCTGTATTAGTCTGTCATTTGCAATCCCTATCTGTCATTTGCAATCCCTATTTAATGTACAGCGCTGCGTAATATGTTGGCGCTATATAAATCCTGTTTAATAATAATAATAATAATAATAATAGTCCTAAAACCTCACTGAAATAACAAAATCAATGCACTACAGTACTTCTTTCATCTAAACCCACACTAAAACCACACATTACCACCCTAAAACACCTTGGTATCAAATTGGATCAACAAGCAATAGGAAAACCTATCAAATTCTTCTTGACTTTGTTATTTGATTTGTCAACAGGCATTTGATCAAGTCAAGCATGACATTCTAGAAATACTCCTAAAAGGGCTGTGTGTAAGAAAGATATAGCCACTATCTATAACAGCAAAATGAAGATGGATACCAACTCAAAATTGCCATACCAGTGAAGAGAGGCCTGTGCCAAGAATATAATCTGTCTCCACTGCTCTTTATCATGTATGCAGATGAAACATTTAGGGTATTTGTGAAGGTGTTGACGTTCCAGAATATAAATCCAAGAATACCATCATACATGAAATAAACTGTGTAGACTATACCTTCTTTCCAAAGATTATAAGGAACACCCCAAGGAAAATTACATGCTTGGAGTGTGATGCTACACAAGGATCTTGAAAGTTATCTGGATGTACAAAGTCCCAAATGAAGATGGCCTAAAAAAAAAAAAAGTCAAAACCATTTCTATAGAATTTAGTAATAAAGAAAAAAAAATCATTTTTTTTCAGCCACAGCACAAAATAGGTCTGGAGGGTTGGGGCTCTGGAGAGGAGCTATACAAGATTGTGGAAGAGAAAAAAGCATAAAAAGGGAAGACATAGGAAGAGTGTGGTGGATGGAGGACATTAAAGAAATGACACACAGTTGGGATGTAATGCAGTTCTGCTGTGACAGCAATTGAAGAGGGCACCCTGTTTGATGCTGTGTTAGCCCTTACTGCATAGGTAGTGTTGTATATGGGATACCTGTGAATGTATGACCAGGCCTGTCCATGCACAAATGAAAGTGAGAGACTATCACTAGATGGATAGCTGTTTGCTAGCTCTACTCCACCTATTAAAAAAGAAAAGCAGGTCAGACAAGCTTAAAATAATTAAAAACATGCATCTTTGCAAGCTTGTTTCAGGTGTAAGTCAATGTGAATGTGTGCCAAAATTTATACAGCTTCTTTATTCCAGTTACATGGAAGACTAAACTGGAATATTAAAAAACACAATATTTGTAGGGATGAGCGAGAATTCCTCTGGACCCATCAGAAGTTCCAGGAAATCATTACAGGAGGATTCCCAGGTCGCATTTATTCGTGCAGCCCTGGAAATCGTCCTGTGTGCGATCCCCGGGCACTAGAGGTTAATTAACGCAGTGGATTCCCAGGGCTCCATTCATTCATGCAGCCATGGCTGCAATCATTGATCAGCACAGCCTGCAGGACTTTGAAAATGAAGGAAAATTCTATCTCGATCTGCGAAATTACACCGGACGCTCTCGCTTACAATTTCGGTGAGCGAGAACGGCCGAATTCATCGCAAGATCGAGTTTAATAATCTCACTTGCTCATCCCTAATTATTTGGTCTAAGGTAGTGGTCTCCAACCTTTTCAGACCTACGGACTACAAATATTCGATTGATATAATTTACATTTTGTAAAACCCAGAAGGAGTTGCTAGAACGCTCAAACTACCAGAACAGAATAAACTATGGTGGGGAGACCCCACTGTTGGAATGATCAAGATATATGTAGGAAAATAAGAGCTGACACTCCCAATAGGCTTCACCTATACCTAAAGTTCACTTTTTATTGGATGGATTCTTTTTTTGTTTTGTTTTTCCAGCCCAATGTCACTAGTCGCACAGCAGTCACAGTTGTTGCAGAGTGTCTGTTGTTGCATGTTATATTTAGGTCCCTAGGAAAGAAACTTTTAGAGATATACCTTTTTTCCTATATTTCTCATTTTTACCATAGTCTCAATAAATTGCTTGTTATTGTACTACTGTGAAATATATTTTTTTATAATAGGTGCACAAATATTAAGCATTGTGGTATTACATGTATTTATTAACTTTCAGAGATCACTGATATGGCTGGCTCATAGTTGACATGTAAATCAGACACAAATGTCTGGCACAGGTCAACCCCTAGTTGCAGCCTCCCACCTTGTGATTTGGTATAAATGTTACAAATATTCCAATCTGATCACGGAGCTATGGGGGACTACGGAAATACTTAACTGCTGCAGCAAATTGATGACATCATCTTATCTTAGGAAAGGGTACTGGATGACAATATATGGACTGTTTTTTAAGGACAAAAGGTGGAGCTTTATTAAGAAAATATACATTTGCTTTGTATTGGGATTATGCTAGCATCTAAATTTACGGTATATGATATATGTGGAAAATCAATCAAACATACTTTGTGCATATTTCTACTGTAACTGTATTGATGAGTAGTATACATGTGCCCTTTGTTAGTGATAAACCACTAGAAACAGGAAGAGTACTGTTAAAAAAAAAGAAAATTTGTAACCAATGAGTTCCTTCTCACAGATCAACTCTTCTTCCTGTTAAAGAAAATTATCAAGTCTGATCACTGCTGAATTCTCATCATTCTCTTCTCTATGAACACGACATCATGACTGCTTTGCTGAGTTTGGTCATCTTGTTAATGTTAGGAGCGAGAACTCAAGCCGAGACTGACACTGGTAGGCATATAAATCATTTCTGTACATCTTTGTTTTCTATAGAATTGCAGGTTATTTGCATTATTCACATACTGTGAAATGTCCATACAATTGGTGAATGCTCAGTTTGTCGCTCATTACATTTGTACTGGTTATGCCATTAGTGTTATGTCATTTACATAGATAAACTCAATGGATAGATTAGATAAAAGTTGCACAGAAAGCAGCAGAAACTAACCCAGCTGGGAAATACTGCAGAACATTTCTGTCTTGTCTGCTTTCTGACTGGTATTCTTTAAAGATGACATCTAGGCAGATATAAAAGACACAAATAATGCAGCTCTGTATGCATTAATAAATCATTGGATGTATTTTCATTTTATTAAGTAATGGAAGTACCTAAAAGTGATTTGGTATCAGTGATAGGAAGACACTAGGTATCTTACCTACTTTCTTAATTTCCTTAAGTGTACCTGGCACTGCACCTTTCCTCATCCTTCAGCACCCCTCTGTACTATACCTTACCTGCCCTTTGCACCTGCACCTCACTCCCAGATCTGTGTTATGACTTTTTTTTCCAGTGTTCTCTGTCTACTGTACCCCAGCTGCCCCTTTACTGTCTCCCCAGCACTGCTCCTCTATTATGCCCCCGTGTACATCATCTTTACTTTTAGTGTTACCCCAGCACTTTTCTCTTTTTTTTTGTCTCTAATGACCCCCACCCTTCCCCACCAACAGTTGCTTCTCTACTCCTTTTCTGCCTCTTGCACTTCCTATGCACCAAAATTTTTCTTCCCCCCACTGTTCCCCTGCCCTTCTCCTCTTTTGTTTTCAGTCTTACTCTGTACAGTTACTCACTAGGGATGAGCGAGCGAAATTTTCAAATTCGATCTTGCAGCGAATTGGGACGTTTTCGCTTACCGAACATGTGGGTGAGAACAGCCGGTGTAAATTCAGCCGTTTATCCAAGAACACAGAGTCCCGCGGCTTTGCTCATCATAAATGAAAGCAGCTGTGGGAATCATCCTGTGCACGATCCCCGGGTACTAGAGGTTAAAATGGGCTGGCCCTCATTTAACTTTCAGTGCCCCGGGATCGCGCACAGGAGGATTTCCACAGCTGACTTGCAGCCGCGCCACTCCTCCTGTAATGATTCTTCGATCTTCCGTTGGGTCCGCATAGTCGTTTCAACGAAATTTCACAGACCCATCCGAAGTTCGAGGAAATTTTCCAAGAATGTCAAAGGCATTCTCACTCATCCCTATCCCCCAGGGTACCACAGAACCTCTTCTTCCCTCTGCCTCCAGTGTTCTCCCTGTACTATAGCCCACAAGCCGCCAAAACTGATTCTCTATGCTGACACTATTGCTACAATTCTATGGTACCCCACCTGCCCCTCCACTGTAGCACTGCTCCTCTATTCTGCATCCAGCACCCTCTTGTTGCATGCTATACCTTCTTGTTTCCCCTCCACTCTTCCCCTCATTTGCCTCTAGTGTTGCCCTTGTACTGTTCCTTATTCCCCCAGTGTACCCCAGCACTTCTCCTCTACCTCCAGTCTAAATGTACCATACCCCACCTACCCCTCCAGTGTCTCCTATTACTGCTATCACTTCTGCCTTTAGCACCATCTGCACTGCCCCTCACTTCTGGATCCAGCACCACTGTACTGTACCCCATCTTCCCCTCCATTATCCACAAGCTCTGTTCTGTTCTTTTGTCTTTAGTGTTCCCCTGTACTGTGACACATTTGCAAAAGAAGAATAAGCAGCAGTTAGTTTTCACACCTAGTCCTAACACTTAGCTATTGGTAATGCTTTGCGTAACATAATGTGGTTTCCTTTTGTGGTGAGGGGTCTTTTTTTGCTCTATACCATTTACGTGCAGACAAAACAGAGACACGCAGGGTTTATGTTCTGCTTAATACATATTTTTGAAGGAACACAGAAAGGGGCATTCTTATAAGTATTACCAACAGTAAAGTAGTGATAACATTAAATTGGTTTTAAGATTTTTGTCACTTTTTACTTTAAAATTATATCATTTTGTGGATTGGATTGCATTAATGTAATGTTTAACCTAATTTTTTTTTTTTATGTGACTTTCATTTGACTAGCCTAGCCTGCCACATATTGATTATTGTATTTAAATCAGACCTATGTTATTCACATTTGTAACATTATATCAAAGGGTGGCTATGCTTTTCTTTTACATTTTTTGTGGAGGTTCCCTCTCTTTCCATCTTTACCACTGAAGGGGAAGCCCACAGCCATGTTGGCACAACACACCCCCATTTTGCAGACTAAGTTACACTAATACACAAAAAATGAATGGGTAATCAAAGAAGATTTTTTTTTCACAACTACTTTTCTTTTATATTAGCTTTTCACAATAACATATTGAATAATTTAGAGGTTGGATGAAAAGTCTAAAGCAAATTAACACTTTTTAATGGCAAATGGTTTATGTTATATGACATTTCTATAGTGTAGGGTAACATTTAAACATAAGGGTCTATTTATAAAGCTGTGAATCTGACATTACTGAAACATTCCCTGGCGGAGAATTTCCCAGGTCCATGTGGAATTTTTTATGTGTTTCAATAGCAGTAACTGATTCTCCACCAGGGTTTGTTACAGTGAATGGCTTTATAAATGGACCTTGTGGTCTCATAAACGTTTTGTAGACAGTTTAAAAAAGGCAAAATATAAGCATTGCGCAAAGCACAGACTGTATTCTGCATGCATGATAATGAATAATGTTTCCAGGCAAAAACAGATTCTCAAAAATTTACCATATATATAGAAAAATTTAAAAATCCACAACCCAATTAGGATGCCATGATGTAATTTTGATAGATGTAAGTGTATTAAACAGGATATCCAGAAAGAAAGCTACTTCATGTCACGTGACATGTTTTGCAGACTTTATCTGCTTCTCCAGACTTGTTTTCCAATCTCACAGTAATATGCATAGCTACAGAAAGTGTAAAACATATCAAATGCTGATTTTGACAAATGAGGGAAAAAAAAGAGTCTGAAGGAGGGACAGTTCCTTCAAATCAGGAACAGTTGGGAGGTATGTCAGTTCAGGGGATTTTGTAGTAGTACCTCCTGCGTAAAAGCTTTTAGAAGGAACTGGAGTGGGAACTGCAGAAAGTTATAGAATTAAACTGCCTTTGTTCCACATTTAAAGGCAGGGAAATGGACTGTATTGCTGTTAGCTAAAACCAGAATATATATATATATATATATATATATATATATATATATATATATATACATGAAACATTGTGCAATGATTATGTTTTTTAATCAATATTTAGTTCACTCTACAATATTTAGTTCTACTCTATGACACAATACTAGTTGTGTTATTAGGGCGATGCATAAATGGGATCTTCACTTACCACCTCTGATTGCTTCAGAATTGAACACTTACCTTCGATCCTGCAGATCAGTCTGTCCGTCAGGAGGTTTCTTCCATCGTGTCCCACGTCGTTCCGGTATTCATATTTGGCCTGGCGCAGAGGGAGCGTCAGGCGCCACCATCTTCCTGGTTCTTCTTCCTACGTCACCCGATCTCGCACTGTGCAAGCTTGAGATGAGGTGACAGAAATTGGGAAAAACTTGCTGATCTCACTGCGCATGCGTTGCACTTAAAAAAACACACACAAACAAACTGAATTTTAACTTTAAATAAAAGTCTTGTCTACCCTTTTAATGTAAAGTGAAAATTCTGAGTTTAGGTACGCTTTAAGGGATACTCCTGGAATGGTTTTATGGTATTTCTCATGTTATTGCTAATATTAAAACTTTGATTTAACACAAAAACTTCTTGATAATGGGCAACACGGTAGCTCAGTGGTTAGCACTCTGGCCTGTGCAGTGCTAGGTCCCTGGTTCAAATTTTAACCATTTTAAGACATTATCTGCATGGAGTTTGCAGGTTCTCCCTGTCTTTGCATGGGTTTCCTCCAGTTTCCTTACACATTGCAAAAACATGCAGTTGGGTTAATTGGCTTCCCCCCAAAATTGTCCTTAATCTGTGTTACTGACATGTGACTAAGGTAGAGACATTAAGTCGCTTTTGAAGGACAGCATGTGACATGACTAGGGACTTTGTAAAGCGCTGCGGAATCTGACGGCTCTATATAAAAACTGTATCCTTTTTTGCATTAAAATGATTGATTGCATTTGTTGTCTCTGCTAACCCTTGCAAACCATGATGTATCTAACTCTTCCCCTCCTCAACTGCCATAATTGAGAGTTGACTTTTTGGTAACTTTTAATTAGGTGTATGGGAGAAACCATTAAAAGTTTACTATGGTGGCTGCAAAGTCCAATATTCTGGACTTGTCTGAATAAATCAACAATGTCAACCTACAATACAGCAAATTATGTGACCACTAAAAAATGCATCCAGTCAACTGTTTTTAACATTTTTCTGTAACATACACTGGCTATTGACATGTGGACTCTACATTTCTCCTGCTAATATAATTTATATAACTCTGCAAACAAAGCAGGAGGGTGTCCAGTGATCATGGGCAAGGATGCATGATTTTACTGTTCTGCCAAATAACATTGCATAACATACCAATATCTGCCCGGGAAATACTCCATTTGCATTTTCACTTCAGTCCACCAATATTACATATGCTCTTTGGACAATTGTAAGCTGTGTTTAGAATTAAAGATTCAGAGAAAAATTTGCACATATTATTGAACAATAATTACAAATTTTACTACAATGTATTTTAAACGTATCCTAATTTTTTATTTTAAGCAATATTTACTAATAGTTGCCTTTCCCACACTTCAATGTGATAACATAAAAAAAAAAAAATCTTCCATTTATATTACATTATTTTAGACCCAGTGACATCATTATTGTTTTCCTGTGCTTTACACGCTGTAGGCAGATGATAGCGGGTGGAAGGGGCCAAAAAGGTGCTGTGCAAAGCCTTCTTAAAATATAACAGCATCCTGCCCACATGCAATGTTTAACCTCCATGATTAAAAAGAATGCAATCCAGTGAAAGAAACGTATGGGCTTGATATATTTGGCTCGGGAGGAAAGGGCTAGATGATGATGGGTGCACATTTTCAGAAGCTGTATGTAGTGAAACCAGACTAACCATATCAGTACAGAAGAGCAGACTATACAATTATGCAAGAAAAAAGGTAAAGTGATCATATATCAAAATGTATCCAAATCTGCCCAACCACTTCCTCACCCTGAAACACCTGCCTGGGGAGCAAGTGTACATTAAATGCCTTGTTTTGTAATCACCCTAAAGCAAAATGAAAATACTGATTATGAATGCATGTAATGAAAATTACGCCAATCTAGCACACAAAAAATATATTTTACAATCCATTTAAAATAAAGTTTTATTTCTTTTTTGCAATTATCCAGTATAATATTTTCATTGCAGACATTCAACCCACTACACTGGACCCTGGGTTCCCCAAAAATGCCAGCACAAATGACCCCGAAGTCAAAAAAGCAGTAAGAATAACTGTGTATGCATATAACAACATGTCCAATGATGCTTTCCTATTTAAAGACCAGAAGATAGAGAAAGCGATGATACAGGTGAAAAAATGATCCTAATTATGTATAAGACTAAATTATTATGTTATAAGCAAAGTCAGTATATACATTTTTTGTGCAGGTTGTGAAAGGTATAAAATACATGCTGAGGACTAAACTAGCAAGGACAGTTTGTTACAAGAGCATGAAGGACGTTTTGGATGAGTGTGCCTTCCAACCAAGGAAACCACTGAAGCAGGTAAGCTCTATCTTTTAGATGGATATAAAAATCAGAGGGGTGAAAAGGGCTTTTTATAGTAATTAATTACATGTTAGTTGCGGTAAAAAAGTAGACCAGATGTTGGACACTGTATGAAAGAGGAAAATTTTTTTTCATTTATTGCATAACGATAATATAAACCCTTGAAACAGTTTGTAATAGCTTTGGCATTTGGTTTGTAATAGCTTTGGCATTACCTTGCTGTGGTGCTCCATTCTATGGTGTAATTGCTAAAGCAAATTTATATATATATATATAAAATCACATATACTTAAATAAAAAAAAGGTACCTTACCTAAATATACCTGAAAAAAAAAACAGATAAAAAACTACATTACTTCCACATAGCCCCCGATTCCACTATACTTGGCCTCAATTAGGTCCCCTGCCATCCTGGAATCCTCCTTTGTCCCTGTGCGGAGGAAGCACTGGGTGCCACCATCTTCTTCTTTATTTCTTTTAGCTGTGTCACCCAATCTTGCACTGAGCAGACGCTAGATCGGGTGATGAGGCCAGCTGTAACTAAATCCTACAGGCCATGCGTGAGATTGGCTCTTTTATTTTTTTAGTGCCTGAAATGCCCCTTCTGTGCATGCCCAAAGCCTCCTGGGATATGTAATGTAGATATCCCAGGAGGCTCTGTGCTCCCATTCAGTTAGGAACAGAAGGGGGTAAAAAAAAAAACACACACACCTTTTTACCTAACCCTTTTATATAAAGTAAACATTTTCGTGGTAGGTCCACTTTACCTTGTCTCAGACAGACAAGAGTTTGTGAAAAGTTTTACATAATGACACGGGACCATCTAGTAGCCTGAATATAAACTGAAATTCCTCTAGTATACTCGAGTATATATATATACACACATATGAAAAGTAATTTTCTGGTTATTGGTACTGGTCCCTTGAAGCCTACTGTTGGCTCATCGGCCCAGTAAACCAACAGTAAGGTGCAAAAGGCAGGAGGAGATGGTCAGGAAAGTGGTCTGTATGCAGGGGTGAGATATGGCAAGCTAGCTTTTTTTAAATTGTATTTTATTGAAAATTTTTCAACAAGGTTACAGAAATAAAAAAATAAGAAGTAACAATAAAGTGCAATAACATAACAAAAAGAAACCTGAGGAAAACAGTTGTGAGGCAAGCTAAGAAAGGCCTGGAAGTGTTGGAGGGCAGTTAGCCTGGTCCATATGTAAAGTAGCATAAAATACACAAAGCCAATAGACAGTATAGAAATTATTCATACATCTGTGAATGTTATCCCAAACTTGCCTTGTGCATATTGAACATCAGACAAAAGTGAATGAATACATGTGTCAATTATAATAATGATGATATTAAACAACGGAGGAGAACACATTTAATGAGACGAACACAGTCAATCCGAAAACCAAACTAATGGAAAAAGAAGGAGAGGGAAGGGAGGGGTACAGAGTAAGAGTGTGGCAATAACATAGGTCATAAAAGACAACTGAGCATAATAATGGTCTTAGTGGTCTTTTCCACGTTTTTTCAAAACTGTCTATTGTGTTTCTAAGGAGAGATACTCCAAAAGACGTACTTCCTGAATCCTTTTGTATGGAGCCTCCATGGAAGGGGGCAGAACAGCTTTCCACTTAGAGGGAATCAGTGTTCGTGCTGCCACTAAAATATGCCACACCAGTTTGCAAGAGAATTTGGGTAGTGTCCTAAAAGGTTGGCCTAAAAGGTGAGTTAGAGGATCTAGGGATATCTGCAGTTTGACCACCTCTGAAAGCAACGTGTTAACCCATGACCAGTATCCTTTAATAATGGGACAGAACCAGAAGATGTGCTCCGGGGTGCCTTGGGGGTCCCTACAACACCCAACAGGTGGGATCTGTGCCCGGGAATAGCCTTTGGAGAACTTCCAGAGTGTGATGCCATCTGAAAATAATCTAATAACCAGCCACTCATCAAAATCCAGAGTCTGTCCTAACACCTCCTCCCATTTTAGCATATATTTGAACTTACCTGAATTCTAGTGAACTGACAGGTGCAGGAGGTGGTATAAAGACGAAACAACACCCTTGGAGTACGGGCCCTCCGCGCACAATCTCCCAAAAGAAGTCATGTTCTGGAATTTGTCCGAGGGCTGGAGGGCAAGGATAAAATGTCTAATTTGCAGGTATGCATAAAAGGACGTACAGGGGAGTTCAACCTTATCACAAAGCTCTTCTAAGGTATATAAACGTTTCTCAACCGGATGTAGCAAATGTCTGATTTGAAATAGGCCTCTTTTGTTCCAAGGTCCTGACATTTTTGGGGGTGTAAATAATAGATGTCAGCCTTGAGGCCTTTGATAAGAGACCATATCTACCCTTACAAAATCTCCAGAGGTTCCTTGTAAAAACCATGGGTGCAGGAAGGTCATTGTCAGCCAGTAAGAGGGATGAGCTCCATAGCATAACATTAGGGTGTGCAGGAGCAATCCAACTCTCTTCGAGATACCTACAAACACTGGGTGAATGAGGCGACGTCCACATTGGTATATACCGCAAGTAGGCTGCTAAATAATACTTGTGTAGGTTAAGGGCTCCCATACCCCCTAAATCTCTAGCTGTGCAGATTATGTGTTTTGCAAGTCTGTTATTATTATTATACAGTATTAATATATTATTATTATATATTAATATATTATTATTATATATATATACATATATTATTATTATATATATATTATAATATATATATTATATAAATAATATTATTATTATACAGTATTAATATAGCACCATCATATTACACAGCACTGTACAAAGTCCATAGTTGTGTCACTAACTGTCCCTCAAAGGAGTCACTAACTGTCCCTCAAAGGAGCTCACAATCTAATATCCCTACTATAGTCATATGTCATTAATGTAGTCTAAGGTCAAACTAGTGGGAAGCCATTTAACCTAACTGCATGTTTTTTTTTGGGATGTGGGAGAAAACCGGAGTACCTGGAGGAAACCCACGCAGACACGGGGAGAACCCGCAAACTCCATGCAGATAGTGTCCTGGCTGGGACTCGAACCTAGGACCTAGCGCTGCAAAGGCCGGAGTGCTAACCCCTGAGCCACTATGCCTCCTATATGCACAATTTTAGGAAATCTGTCTGCAATTTCTTTATTACCCGGGTGGTACTCAAACTGGCAAGGTCTCAAACACATCTCACAGCAATTTGGGTGGGAGCATCATCTTTAAGGCAGCTATACGTCCCAGTAAAGACAGGTGGTAATTTTTTCATTTACTTAAGAGAGACTGTAGCTCTTGGACCAATGGTGGCAAATTGTGGGAGTACAGCTGATTATATGTAGAAGTCATCTGGACCACCAGGTATCGAAGGGATAGGTCACTCCAAGCAAAAGAGTAGGAGGACCGCAGAGCCGATACCTGTGCGGGGGACTTGTAGAAAGGTAAGGACTCCGATTTCAATGCATTCATTTTGTAACCTGACACCTCACCATAAATACGCAGTTCCCTCCAGTTAGAGTCAAAAGAACATCATCAGCATTTTAATGATATTTTATATGATTTCTCTTTAATGGGCACTCCCATAATGTTGGAGTTAGATCTGATACAAGCTGCTAGGGGTTCAATACATGTGGCAAAGAGCAGGGGAGACAGGGGGCACCCCTGTCTGGTACCGTTTCTGATAGAAAACAATGAAGAGGAGGCATAAAGTAGTTTAACCAATGTTGAGGGGCATTTATAAAGCGATTTGGCCTGCACAAAGGGCTCAGAGAAAACCATTTTGTGTAAAGTAGAAAACAATGAATGGCCAGCTAAGGCGGTCAAATGCCTTTTCTGCATCTAGGCTAAGTACTAATGATGGTGTTTTCCTCTTGTTGATAATGTGAATATTATAAACAACCCTTCCAGTATTATCACTAGCGTGGCAAAAAGGTATGAAACCAGTCTGATCACCATGGATGCAAGAGGGGAGGAATTTTGACAGCCTGGTAGCCAAAATTTTCGTAACGTTCCTCAGATCTGAGTTCAAGAGTGCTATGGGTCTATAACTTGAACAATGTATTGGATCCTTACCTGGCTTAGGTAATACAGTGATGTATGAAGCCAGCATAGACGGGGGAATTGGATTTACTGTTCAAGAAATCATTAAATAAAGCCAGTAGATGTGGGAGAAGATCTGGCAAAAAGGTTTTATAATATAGGTAGGGCAACCCATCCGGACCAGAGGCTTTAGCAGAGGGCAGCTGTCCAATAGTTTTTGAAATTTCATCTTCAGTAAAAGGGTTATTAAGCTGCTCCAAGTATTCTGGTTTTAGTTTGGGGAGGTCCATACTTGCCAAATAGGAATCTAAGTTCAGTTGCAAATCTACCCCAAGAAAACTTTGGGTTTGGTGTATCGTTTGATAAAGATTTGTATAATAAGCCTCAAATCACGAGTCAATATGGGAAGGGTCATATCTCACTACCCCACCCTCATCTTTCTTAGCCACAGGAGAGGCGTTAGCTTGCAAATCCCTCAATTTGCGAGCAAGTAAGGTGTCTGCTTTGTTGTCCTTGTAATAGTATAATTGGCAGGTTCTCTGCATCATCCAACTAACCCTCCGTAAATCCAGGGCCCGCAATTTAGACTGAAGGGTAGTCAGTTCTCGTAGAAGGCCCAGAGACCGTTTATGAACATATTTCGCCGCAATGCATAAAGCATGTATTGTGATGCTCCCTAAAAACCATTCTTTGGGCCTCCCAAAGTGTAGATGTATGCACCACTGAATCTTTGTTTTCACGAAGGTAATGTTGTATTCCAATAGTAAGCGCTGATTTGGTACCTTCATTTTTAAGCAAAAAATCATTCATCCTCCAGTGGCAAACCCTTGCTGGAGCAGGGGAAAAAACAATCTAGCGTAATTGGAGCATGATCAGACCAGGTTATGGGATGGATCTCAGAGGACACGCTGTTCCGTAGCAGCGGGAGATTAGTGTAAATATAGTCGATTCGCATATGGGTGCAGTGAGGAGGGGAGTAAAAAGAAAACTGCTTCCTTGTGGGATGATGAATTCGCCAATTATCATAAAGCTGGTGTCTGCGAATCAGTTGTCTGAAAGTTCTAGAGTGCTGCAATACCTGCAGGTGGGGGGGAGCATCATGGAGGGTAAGTCTATCTTGTGTTGATGAGAACGTTAAGTTAAAGTGCCCGTCAACAACCAAATAGGTATAGTCAAACTCCTCCAGATATGTTAATGTTTTAGAAAGAAATGGAGTTTGGCCCACATTCGGAGCCTATAGATTACATGGGGTGAGGGGTACATCCTGAAAGGTACCATGTAGAATGAGGAATCTGCCCTCTGGATCTACAATAAAAAAGGGACAGTATAAATTTAAAGGAGGGTTTCAGAAGAATAGCCACACCAGCTCTTTTCTTACAGGGTGAATTAGCCATAAACACCTAAGAATAGAGTTTAGAAGCAAAGTTAAAGGAGCCTGCACTGTCAAAATGAGTCTCTTAAGAGGGAGACACCTAAATTCTCTAAGGGCCAGCTTCCATTTCGTTTTGGAGTTCAGACCTTTAACAATAAATGCCATTGTAAATATAAAGGATCCAGGAGGCAGCCGCCTCCCCCTTAGCAGAACAGGACAATCAGAGGTGGGTGGCCCAGGTATAGCAAAGCAAAGCGTCACACTCCAACGGGAAACCAGGATGCAGGGTGGGAGCAGGGGTGTGCAAGAGGGGAAGAGATATAAAAAAGAACCAAATAAAGGGAATTATTCAGTAATCTTTAAGTTGCACATCAGGAACCAAGAAAGGTCTGACAAGCGCCGGTCAAAACAAAATCGTTTGGTGGGTGAACATACCCTCCTAGAGAGGCAGAAGGCCTGGAGGGCCACAACAGAGGAGCAGTTGAACCAAAGACAAGTCATCATTATTTCATAATCACTTACAGTGTCTCAGCACTAAGGAGAGCTCATCGCCCCGCCCAGCACAAGCCGTTTGCGGCGCTAAGCTCCCCCCGAAGCTGCAATATAAACGAGGAACATAGCATTATACCTAAATAACTACCTAGGACAGCAGCAGCATAGTAGTCACATGATAGGATACTTTGATGAGGACACGCAAAGCCTGCCAAGGGGGAGAGCGTGGGCGGGGGGGCCTCAGGCCCCCAGCCTGGAGGTTTCGGACAATCAACACCCAGGTTATTACAAAAGGTAACAAGGTCCTCCAGATAACGAAGCGTGGGCGTTGTTCCAACTTGGCGTGCAGAAAGGGTGAAAGGGAAACCCATCTGTAGTGGTTACGATTATCCCTGAGCACGGTCATTAGCGAACGTAGTAAGCGACGTTGTTGCAGGGTGCCATCAAATTCAAGATTGCTGATGTTCCTAGCAGTAGCCATGATCTCATCTTACAGGTCAGCATTGTCCAGTTGATATAGGACATCCGGTGGTCTGGGCGCTGTGCTAGGTTGCCTGGAGGTTCGGAAGGCCCTGATGATTTTAATCTCTCTGGCAGATGGACGCCCCGGTACACGGCTGAAAAAAGCTTGTAAAACCAGCATCAAATCTTGTGTCTTGAGTGGCCTCCCGGATCCTGTAATTATTCCTACGACTTTTATTGTCCAAATTCTCAATAAGACAGTATAGATACCTGAATTTTTGGGAACTTTCCAGGGATTTGTGTGTGAGGGTCTCAATGTCTCCTTTAGCCTGCAGATCATTATTAGCAGATCAAGTAGGGCCCTTATTTCCGGTCGACAAGTCGCCTGCACTTCAGTGACCAGATTTTGAAAATCCGCCTTAGTGGGCAGAAGCTGGAGATACTGTTGCCATGGGAGATGTGAGTGCTCATCTGAGGAAGAGTACCCCCTGGTATATTTTCTGGAGGGTTCTGGAGCCCCCAAGTTCATGTGGGTGGATTCCTCCCTTCCGGTGTCATTTGATGGTGCTGGGGGTCCTGCAGAAGAGGAGACCACTGTGGCATATAGAGGGGGGCCTGATGCAAGAGACCTTCCAGATCCCTGGGCCGGGATGCTGTGCGCAGGAAAGGAAACCCCCTGCTTAAATGCCGCTGGTGTCATCTCGTCTAACTGGGTGGGTACTGGATCTGGGGACCGTTAAGGAGCCCGGTGGGGAAATGCTGCAGGGGAAGAGGAGCCCGCTGAGTGAATTTCATGACTCACCGGACCCGCCGCAGGAGATCTCAGGAACCGTGGAGAACCTGGATCCCGCAAATAGGAGAATCCCTCCGCCTGTGGAGGTGAGTGTCCATCTGGTCTGGGGAGCCCAGTGTGTCTGGCTTCTTGTCCACTCATCCTGTCGGCACGTGGTGGGGAAGCGAGTCAGCGTCATCTTGGAGGTCAGAGAAAAATCCGATTGTGATTCAACAATATAAGCCCGTATAAAGGGCTGATTTGCGAGGAGCTGTGATGCTGGGGTGGGGGGAAGCTTCCCCACTCTTGCCTTGTGTGCTTTGCCCATAGATGGCAGAGAAAGAGCCCGGATTGCTGCAGATCGTGGCCGGCGCTGACAGAGCACAGAATCTAAGCGGCCATCTTTCAGGCCCCCAAAGCCACTCCCCCACAAGCTAGCTTTATTTAATTTTATCATGCTTTTACTTCAGTAGGCCTGAACATATTGGATTCTTTGCAATCTAAAATGGAGATTACAAGATTTACTTGGTCTCCATGTATTGTCATTACATAATTAGTTTTGCAATCAGTATTACCGGTATATCACATCATTATGATAAATGTTACTACGGTATACAACCCTATACATCAATCAGCAGCAGATTATAATAAAGGGAGAACTGGTGGCTGCTTGGGGCTCCATGGAGATGCTAAGCACACCACGTGCTTCACTGCTCTTCACAATTGGTGAAATTCAGCTTTACATCTCTTTATATTTTTTTTAGGAGATAATCAACCATTGCAGCCTTTGTATTCTTCCTTTTTTATACAAAATAAGCATGTACTTTCCTTGTACCTGAAAGCCTTATTTTGCGTATTATCTGCCACCATAGTATGAGTAATTACCTAAGCACATACCTCTCTCTATACAACTACATAGGATCTTTTTTCTTATTCAAAATAATGGCAGAAATGTAAAAGTCTACGCCTTTTTTTACATAAAACAACAATATAAGCATTTTTTGTAAAAGTTACGCCTGATACTTTTTTATATCCTTGAAAAATTGGAATTTGGAGTTAACATCCTAGGTTGGATTTTGAAATATTTAATTTAGTTTTAACATTTATCATGGAGTAAAACAAAGAAGCACTGTGTCTCTTATTCTTTCTCATTTTGGAGATATATGTATTTTTAAGACATGTTACAATTTGAGGCTCACTCATGGCAGGTTCTCTTTGCCAAAACTTGTTCCATCCCAAATGATTATGTCAAAATATAATAGGAATATTTGAGGGCAATTCACAATATAAGGTACCTAGAGTAGTTACCAACCCTAACTGGATGACATCTAATTAGCATAACCACTCTGTATCAAAAGCAACCCTATGTTCTTACATTTAAAATATCTGTTTTAAATTTGTATTCTTTGTTGCATCCCAGTACTGCTGATCTCATGCAGCCCTCTTTCAGCCACCTAATGGTCCTGATTTACTAAAGCTTTTCAAGACTTGAGAAGATAGATCACCCAGGTTTTCCCATAATAATATATATTCTCCAATTGTGGAGAGCTTTAATAAATCAGGCCCAATATCTACATGATTGCAATTCAGTGATCATTGCATGCTATTTCTCAAGGTAGACTTTTTGATATGAAGAACAATGGAGCATGTCTGTATAATGAGTGCAAAATCAGCCACTTGTAATCTCCTTTAGAAGCCTATGTGACAATGCAGGAGCACAATTAGGGGACAAACGTGTGGTCTTAGGATAGTTCCTAAACAAGAACCTTCATTAAAATATGGGATCCATCAAACTGGTTCATTTTATATTGCACACTGACACATACTGTACAATGTACAAAAATTACAGTGCAATTAGACCTTTTGTGTCCGTTGGCAGTCCATTCAAATTTTTGCCATGGGTTTCTGTGATTTTTATTTGGAGATAACCCCTGTATTGCTTTTAATTACCTGACAGACAAAATGTTTTTGTCTGTTTCTTGTTGGGGACAGGAACCAGAACTTTAAAAAATTACTTTAAGAAAATCATAAAGGTAAGTCAGATTTGGGTCAGATTTGAATTACTATGAGCTGTTGCATATTAAATCATATTTCTTGGCATGATGACCTTTGGTATAATATAATATTTTAATCAAGTTGTCTTTCTGTTTAGATTTTAACATGCTACTCTGAAGTGTGGAAGATTAGCTGGCAGCACACTGAAAAGGTATCCTTCCTGGAATGTTCTCAAGATGCTTCTTCTCAAAGACCTCCAAAACACAGAACTTTTCTTTAGAGCTTTTTGATCTGTTGTCATAATGAAGAAAAAAAAGTTGTAATGTTATGAGTACGTGTGTGATTCTTCAAAAAATCTTTATTGGCATAATAATACATGGTACAGAACAGCAACTCCACAACATTTCGAAAAAAAAGAAAATTAGGTAGACAAGCCAGGACCCACCATCACAAGGTGTGTGAAACCGCTAGTGTCATTCAGATCGTGCAAAGGAAGGCCCAAAAAACCTACAAAAAGGACAGAAGAAAGGCATTTGTTAAAATATCATTGATTCAAGATACTGAAGTTCTAGAAGTTGTACAATATATGTACTTTAAAAATCAGCACAGTATAGGCTTGTGGTCACTACATTTTCTGGACTAGGACTTTGTGAAAGAACTAGTATAGGTCCAGGTCATTTAGCCCTAAACTTGGTATGGAAGTGGGAAATTGTAATACAAAGACTAGCTAGTCAATGGGGGTAGCACTAGATCATTTCCCAAGAAAAGCAATGGCTTTTGTTTGTATTAATGCTCATAACAGTGTCATAGTGCTGCACACAGATTTGACACAAAATGCACATGTGACCAGTATACAAATTATTTAAAAAAAATATTATATATATATTATATATTAGAATCAATAAAATATCCCACAGAGCACACATACCACAAAATCAAAGCTACCAATTAGAGATTAACTTGTTTAAGTTTAATTGGTAGATATATTCTAATTATTTGCTTTAGAATAGTTCTTTGGCAGTGTGTGGTAACAAACGAGCAGTTGTGACAATTCATGGCCATTGCCAATAACTATGACATTACAGGAGTTCGGTCTACCACCGCCCCCCCCCCCCCCCCCCCCACACACACACACACACACACACTTTCCTCTAATATTCCAGGTTTCCAATAAGATACGGCATATCCAGATTATTTCCAGCTGTATCTGATAAAACACTGCCGTTTCTTGGTATGCACAAATCTTCCCTTATACTTAAGTATACGTTTGTGAATTCCATGACTAAACAGCTTCAGCTTGGCAGGGTTATTCTGACATTTTGTTTCCTTAATAAATTATTTTGTAAACCTTATTAAAATGTCTCTACACGTCTTGTTTTCAGGAGATTCAGGAGATCATTGAACAGCAGTTAAGATTTTCACCCAAATAAACCTGTAATCATTTTACAAAAAACAGACATTTGGTTTTTAAACTTAGCCCATTTGGTATATGCAGTGGTAAAAACAAAAAGGTTACACCCTCATTTAGGTTTATTTTACTGTTTGGGTCTATTCAGTAGACTCGTTCTATTATTGTGGAAGAGCTTAAAAATATAGTACATGCGAAAAATAGGAGGTCACCTAGGATATTAATGATGTAGTAGCCAACCCTTTATTAAGTCAAAGTAGAAAAAAGTAGAAAAGAAACAGGGTTTTTTTTGGCAACAATTAAAGTGAATTTTTCAAATAAGTACAGAGTGGGTGACATACATTTCATTAAATCAGTAAAAGAAAAGCAAAGATGGTAAAATCACAATTAAACTTGTAATTTAAATCTCATTTCTTTTTGTTAAAAATATTCAAACAAACCCTCAGCACACTTCCTATTTGTAGTTCTTGTTTGCAGCTATAGTGCTGGCTGAAAATAGACTGAAAGTAAGTAAAAAATATCAGTACTGGACATGGGATGACATCTTTTAAAATGCTAGGGAAAAAAAGTCTAGAAAAAAAGTTTGCTGTTGCTTGGATTATCTAGAAATATTTGAAAAAGGTAACGTATTTTAAAAGTATGTTTATTTTTCAGGGAAACCGATGTACATTTTACTGTTCCTAAGTACAAACAAGTTATTTATTGATTGACCATTTTTGACAGTTTGGTGTAAGGAAATCACAAGTGCATGGAGCAGGCATGCCTTGGGACAATTTGCAGCCTTTAATGAAAAGGAAATGATTTGCACAGAACCCTCACAGACGGAAGTATCAATGCAGATAATTTATCACAGTTTTTCAATCACGTTTTTCCTCTGTAAATGACTTTAATATTGCCAGACCCCCATTATACAGAAGGTAGTTGTTGTTGTTTGATATAATATTTTTAAGTATGAAAAAAGTAGAAAAGAAACAGGGTTTTTGGCAACAAGTTTAAGTGTATTTTACAGAGTGGGTAACACACATTTCATTAAATCAGTATAAGATAAGCAAACATGGTAAAATCACAAGTAAACAATTAAAGACATCCCTCAGTTTTATGTTGGTAGGATCATGCCTTGCTTCCTTAATAGAAAGTCATCACATGTCCAGTACTAATATTTTTTTTTTTTACTTTTAGCTTATTTTCAGCCAGCACTATAGCTGCAAACAAGAACTACAAATAGGAAGTGTGCTGAGGGTTTGTTTGAATATGTTTAACAAAAAGGAATGAGATTTAAATTACAAGAATGATCTGAAATTATTTACAGATAAAAGTAAACAATGTGTTACCTAAAACAGAAAAGAAGTCTGCCAATAATTTATCCTAATGCAGATATGAAAATAGAATAGAAAAATCTTTTTTTTTTTTTTTTTTAGAACGTCTCTAGTCTTGCCACCCAGAGAATGACAGGCAGGATTTGATGCTGTGACCATTTGTAATCCTAGCATGAATCCAGTACTGGTATGCTCTGCATGTTTGCTCTTTACACTTTTGCACAGAAGAGTAAAGTAATGGGACATGCTCCCACTGAAAACAAGATTGGAAATCCCCATTGCAACGACACCACTATATTACTAATGCCCAATAAAGATGTAGGACAAACTTCCAATAAATATTCGAATATTATTGACATCTGTACAGGGCTTAACTTTCCCAATATTCAACAAAAACATACATACAAGCCCAGTGATTTCAGGATTGTCTTCTCACCTTAAGCTCTCCTGAAACACGGCCATATAGTTTTCAGGTGCCACTGTAACTTTCTAACTGGCTCCTGCTGATGTGCTGATGGGAATGCATGGATTAATATAACTGTCCTGAAGGCTCCTGTGATAATAAATCACTCTTGGAGGCTTCAGGACAGTTTTTGTAAATGTGCAGCAGGGAGCCTGCTAAAGTCGGTTATTCTTACTAAGGCAAGGAGCAAAAAGCGAGTGAGTCTGACGGAGCACCCAAGGTTGGGGGAATTTTATTTTTACAAGGAAGCTCCACTTTAAACTCTTTTGCCATTTTAAGGTCCTACTTGGACATAATAATAGCAGCTGTCATTGCTCCCATACTTTGGCTTTCTCTGGAAGACAGAGACGGTTTACTCGTTATTAAAACAAAGATAGGAATGACAAGCCCAATGTTGGCATCATTATTAAAAATCAGAAATATCTGTTCCCATATTTCCTCTCTTACATGTATTTTTAACAAATGGAAGTCACCTAGGTACAAAAAAAAAATCAATATACACAGTCAGTTAGTTCCACTTTATTAAACAGCTTGCTAATCATTCCAATAGCAATTTATATAAATGTTTCAAGAATCATAAAGAATTAACAAAAATATAAATCAACAAAAATGTAAAAACTTAATAAGATACGATTATGTAGATGCACAAAACAGATACAACATAACATTGATTTCAGTACATTAAATACTTCAGTTTATTTATTAAAACAAAATACACAGGAAAGTGGTGTAAGCAATAACATTTGCATGGGGATAGCAAGTAAAATAAGAGTTCTGACTAGGCGATGTATACCACTACTCTTGCCACTTAGGTTAGAAAATAAACACCAGTCTCTGGCATGTAGGTGAATATATTAGAACTATCTAATGCAATAACCACAACATACAGCAGGATTACCACTGGCTATAATAAGATGGAAGTTCCTTCTATCAGGAAGTGATCTTACAAAATTAACAGTCTTGTGTAGTAATGCATGGCTACATTATGTCTTTTGCAACACGGTATAATCCATGAAGCAATACACTTCCTATTGTGGCAAAGGTATGAACGCCAAGGTTTAAAAAAACAAAAAAAACAAAACTGTAAATAAGTCAACAGGAAATGTCTTGAATTGAACAATCTATATTAGAAAACTACGTTTTAATTTCAGTGTTTTCATACATCGTTATGTTTGGTTTTGGCCCTGTAGATCTTGATGCAAGAAATAGCCTAAATGTGCCTAAACTCTGATCTATCTCCTAACTCTTCAACATTTAAGGTCTGCACAGATGTGCAATAATTGTTTTTGGAAACAAACTTTAATGACCATTATCAGCAACCATTAAATGAAAAAGTGTAATGCAGACAGAGCCGTTCTGTTCTATCTAGAGAGAAGGAGGATGAAGGGAGAGGTGCCCTGTTGCACTCTCTCTAATAGGATACAATAGTGGTTGTTACCAGTCAGTTGTTTAATGATCTGACACTGCAAATCACCTAACATCAGGGAGTACACTACAACTTCTTGGGTGCAAAGTACAAAGTTTAAAGCTCAGTACAGTGGCCAGATGATGGAAATGATCTTTCAGGTTTGTTTCCAGTGACTGAATTAGTATGTGGTGTACACACAGCACATTTCTGCTTATCACACATGTACATTTTCACCCAAGACAAACTATTCATCTCAGGTGACAATAATCTGAAGTGTGAACATAGCTTTAGACTTACCACAACTTAAACATAAACTTGTCAGTGCATGGCACTATGGCTAAATCCCAGGCCAATCTGTTAATCAAGTCTCCTGCAGCGGATAAGGTTGCTTGGACTCCTTTCCCTTTTGTCTTCAACACATTCGTACTGGCCCATCATTGTGATGGGCTGCTGCCGCACTGGCCAGTGGGAATGTGTATGAGACAACCAAACCCTAACCTTAGCCAACACTAATGAACTAAACCAATCACAAGCACTAAATTTATTTCTGCCCCAGGATATTTTTCTTTACCTGAAAAATGTCATTAAATCCTACCTATCCAACAGCAAGATCTGCAATGAAAAACATTGGAACAACTTTTCTAGTTATACAGAAAATTTATACAACAGATTATCACTAATAATTCCAAACACATTATATACACAAGGTTACATTCATTTAATGATCTTAGAGAAACCTGATTAATTAGGGTTTTGATCCTCAATATTTCAGTGCAATAGTTCCACCTTTTATAACTAGGAGAAAACATGTGAACTAAAAAAAACGATGGCTCCCCTCAGTCATTAGGTTTGGATTTTTGGCCACCCAACAAGACCTCCTATTTGCAAACAATCAGATCAGTTCAGGTGCTGCTTGTAATTATCAAGCAATGCAAGAGTTGATAACTAGGCAACAATGAGCATGTACATGTGTGGAAATAATCACTTGGTTATGGAAATGTTCCAACAACAAAATAAAATTTTTACTCCCATATGCTTGTACTCATTTTTGGCAGAATAGGAAAGGGTGTATCTGCTTGTGTAAGCACTATATAACAGCAAATTAGTTTTTGCCTGTCCTCGCATACTCTGATAGTTTCAGCAACAAAAATAGCTGACACTTCTCAACAGACATTGAGTTAATAAAGAGGCTTAGGCTTACCTTAGTGAATGGAGCTCTGCTGATTCAGTCACCAATCATGAACAAATCATTTTTTTTTACATTTCTTGCACATGTTTGGGTTTACTTGGCAATATTACATGTTCACAATAATCACTAAGCAAAGTGAATCATCTCTTGAAAAAGTAAACAGCCCATATATCAACCCCATTGGATGGCCTTTGGTCTAAATTGTTACCTCAATTTAGCACAAGATCTCTGCATGCACAAGCAATATAAAATGCATGCACTGCGGAACATTCATATGCCAATCCACAATAAATACACTTCCTTTATGGGAAGACACTGCAATTTTAGCCTCAGACAAGGTGGGTCTAATAAGGGTTACAACCACACCAAGTTGGGAGGGTATGTTCTAGAATAGATCTCATAGGCTTCAAAACAGGATGGAAGAATTGATGGGGAACTGAGACCTTCCCAACTGCATCCAAATGATTTTGCTTTTTAAAGGTAAAGTACAGTGTATACTATATGACTACATTTTCTGAATTATCATTGCAAATAGTTTCTCAATTGTTAATGTAACATTCATAATTTTTGATTTTTCAATAAAGCGATTTGTAAATTATCCACCAGATGGAGCACACACTCTCTCCACAGTCTCATGTAGAGAACATTGAGACTGGATCGTGATTTTAGAGTGCATTGCTATCAATGTGTTGTGTGGTAAACTCTCCTTGTGGGAAAGATAGGTCAAACTTAAGTATTCCGTAGCAGGGAAAGAAAAACCTGCAAGAATCAAGAAGAATCTGCATATGTAGTACTTCATCTGCTATCATGTACACAAAAAAGAGACATTGTCACTTGCCCATTCAAGGTAGAAACAAATTGTAAAGCCCCTCAACCAAAGAGCTTCACTCCCCTCCCGCCAATCTGTGTGTGCAACTTCAAAAGATAGGGACGCATGTGACCTACAATAAAGATGTAGTACCCAGGTCTAGCAGTCAATAGCTGAAAGGAGTGTCAGCACTCTCTCCGAGCTCCTATATCAGCCCACACTGGGTATTTTGATGGAATAAGGAAAGGAGTGGTAAGAGAGTTAAGTGATTGGGGGTGGGCTTCACACACACATTGTCACTTTTTCTTAAATGGTAAGGTGACAAGATCTCATAAACCTGATATTTTTCAAGCACATATTTTAAAACATAATTAAAAGACTGTACATTGCCTTTAAAAGAAACCCGTCATGAGAGAAATATGAATACTGCTAATGCTAAGCACTACTAAAAGTGCCAGTGATGTTGCAGGCATCCCAACACTCTTGCTTCTGTCACTGACTTGGAACAAGAATTTATCTTATTTCACTGATTTGCACTCTTGTTCAAAGTCAGGGACATCGAAAGTACTGAACAAGATTGTATTGGAGCACTGATATGGAAGCGCAAGTGAAACTAGAAAATGTTTGAACAAAGCAAGTATTGCTTGACAAAATAACTGTATACAACCTGCACACTGAGTAACCAACTTTCCTAAGTGTTACAAACTTACGAGGAATTGCTGGGTTCATATGAAACAGAATTCTACTCTCCTACAAACTAAAGTATTTTTAAATCAGACAATATAGAGAATATAGAGATGCCAAGAGCAGCTGAAATAGTTCCTGTTCTTTTTATTTCAGTCCCAGTCTGGTCCTTCTGGAGCCACTTCAGACATCATTAAGGTTCAGTCTACAAATAAAAGGTGACCGGAATGATCCCATGTATAAATACCCATCATGTTCATGTGCTTCACTGACATAGGTTACCACCTCTCCATTAGGATCATGAAAACTTCTCTTGTACGATCCTTTCTCACCAAGCTCCAAAACTAGGCTGTATCTTGGAACAAACTTTATTATAGTATCCGGACTAAAAATCTGAATAAACAAAAACACAATATTAAAAAAAAAGTAATTCAACAACTATATTGCATTTATAACTATTTGAAAGCAAAGAAAAATAGTGGACGAAGCCAAGGTAATACAATCTAGATTTAAATAACTAAAATGCATATATTCCTGCATAGTAATTACATACTTATATTGACAACTACTGCTACCTTATTGGCCCAAGTAGCAGCTAGGACATAGCGGAAGGGACATATTTATGTCACCCCTTCTCCACCTTTGCTAAAATGCAACAAAACACACAAATGGCTTTGGAGAGATAACAGTTAATATATTTTCCTTTGCCCTTTCCATAGTGAAGGGACTATCCAGGCAGAAGATTTTTGTGTCACATATTAACTGCCCATACAGAAGATAATGGTAACATGCAAACCCAAATGAGACATAATTCTTTTTTTTACTGTTCCTCTGGTTTCCTGTGGTAAACCTCATATGATATTCTGCAGGAAATGTACAAAAAAAACCTTAAGGGACACTTGTGGCAGTTGGAATCTGCTGCATGAATGACTATCCTTGCGGGTAAGATAGCAAAGATACAGTAGACTGTAGTTTAATTTTGACATAAACTCAGTCCAGCTTTTGGGAAAAAATGCAAAGTAACTTAGTATGAATTTGTTTAGTAATTTTATCTACATAAAATGATATTATGTGAATCTAATAAATGAAATACCCATGCAGCAAGCTGTACATTAAACATACAAATATCCACATTTACAAATGATATACTTTACAATGCACACCCTAAACATAGTCTTTTAAGGTATTCATCAGCTACATATTATCGTAGTTTATGCAGTGATGACTTTGATAAAAAAAAAAAGGCATGTGAATAAAAATATATGTGATTTTCTTCTAATATGATATGCTCCTTAGGCTTATGAAAATAGAAATGCAGGGGATGCCCCATACATTGGTACTCGAAGTCTCAGAAGGGGTCTTGATTAACTAAACACCACTTCAATATTCTTGAATTTATTTCACCCCGTTCAGTGGTACATATAGCCCAGCCAGGGAAATAAACACCAATACCTAAAGTTCAAAATGTACATTTCCTAAAAAAAACTTGTCTATTCTACCTAGCCTTTCTGAACAATACCCCTGCCTTGATTTGGTTCCCTCTGCAATCATGTTTAGCCCTATTAAGATCAGAATCTAATCTGAAAGTAAATGAAAATTACTTGGAATTAAACTTTACCTGAACTCTTTTGATATGAGTGCTACATTCAAATATGATAACACTCTGTATGGGACCCACAACACTTTTTATCTTTATACACAGACATGTGAACTGTTAGTAGGTTAAATTACATTAGTTTAATCTTCACTTACCTTGAAAGCTAGCTTTTTAATCCAAGGTTTGTCAGCTAAGAAATCCATCATAGAAAATCCAGGGTTTAGTCTTACTGCAGACATAGCCACCCAGTACCCTCCAGTGCTACTAAGACGAATATTATCTGGGAATCCAGGCATGTTGTCCACAAATGTATCTACACCACCTTTGGTGAGGCCAGAAACATAATACCTACACAGAGATAATACATTAGAGCTACACTGTAATACACAAAATATATTCAGGAATTTTTTTTACATATTTTTGTATGAATGGTCTTTAGACAATTATTAATGCTCAGTGAGCAAGATACTGCAAGGGCTAATGAGGTTTTGTTCATGGCAGAACTGCTTTTCTTCCCATGCAAGTTAGTAGTAATACAAACCAAATGGAAACAAAAAAAAAGCTGACCATCCACTAAAACTGAAGGTCTGCTTAGGCTAGCTTTGCCCCCTCACTCTGCTCAAATAAACTTGTAAATAGTAATATTTATATTTATTATGATTATATGATCTCATCATTCTATGAGACTCCTCTGGGACACAAAACAAAGAGGAGGCTCTTACAATGGACTGAAATGTCTTTTTACCTGAAGATTTTACTTGCATTTTCAGGCAGAAGTATGATAAAATCACATCTAACTATGCTGAAGACAAGAGTAAAGTAAAGGCAAGTATAACTTCCACTTTATCCTTCACAGGTTTATGTTTTTCACATACCTATACTAGATGATTTAGTAAGGGGGAGGGGAAACCAGAATAAGCGGACCTTCCACTTTAGTGGTCCTCTTTAATGAAGCCTAGAAGGAATCTGAATGCTGGTCAAAAAAAATCATCAGTAGGTTAGATGCACATGTCAAGTAACTTGAATGACCTAATTTCGTTCTCAATTTAATTTTGAATACAGGCATATTCCACCTGAATGCCACTAGTCACTAGTACTAAAGTATACTGGGATATAAAGTATATTAAGTAAACCTAACAATAGCAACTTAAAAGACTCTCTAAGTTAAACACAAGTATGACTGATTTCCAGAAGAATGTTTAATAGGCATACTGAAAAGTAGCCAGATACTTAGGTTCAGACCGGCCCCAGGATCAAGCGATCTTGCTCAGTCACTCACACCGCTGGTTCTTATAGAATCACCATCCACAGATTTGACAGTGGGCAGCAGTGAACAGGACTGTACTGCTCACTGCCATCTCCATTCATTATCTATGAGGCTGCCACGGGTAGAAGTAACTTTTACTGACTCCTCTAAGGCAGAGGTTCTCTGGCATAAGGAAATGGTAATTGGACTGCAACCTCATTGTCAGTATGAACAAAGCCTTAGTGTTAAACTTGACTCCTCTGCTCTTATTAGGACATCTCCTTGTGTTTGGTCAAAACATTTTAATCAAACATAAACAGTTTTGTTTTCCTTTTAACAAATAATTCTGTCATGGGAAAAGTTGGCATCAAGTGCCCAAAACAACATACCTTCTCACACGTGCCATAGTGGTTTCTGCAATAAGTACAAAATCCTCTGCTGGGGAAAGCTGAACGCCGTTGGCAAATCGCAATCCAGACATTAAAACCTTTACTTCCTTTGTCATGGTGTCATACTCCAGCAAGCTGCAATTGACAAGTAATTACAGGATTATACTAATCTCCACGCTGCCATGTACATGAATGGACAAGGCTTCATTGCTGTCAGAAAAACACCCATAATAATAGCCTTCATTTTATCAAACACAATTGGTCATCATGTATTTTAAACCTGTATGACATTTCTAACAATGCATAGCTATTCATATGTTACTATACACAGCTTAATTCAATAAATTGTAACAAGCTACTTTTAAAACAAATCCAATAGCAAGAAAAAATGAAACTTTCTATTGGGCTTCCCTGACATCTGTACGAAGAAGCTACAAAGTGTACATAATTGTTTTTTTATAGACATTGCAGAGGACAACTGTCAGGCACAGATGTCCAAAACTCCCTGGTTAGTAGCACATCACCAAATAGCAGCACGTAAGTTTGCTACAGGACATACGAAAAATTAATGGAGAGTGAAGCTTACACAGGGTATAGTGTTTTCTTCCCTACCATCATGTTACAGTGTTGTTGCTTAGTGAATGGTTCAGTGCTGTCACATGATGGAAGGCAGAAATTCATTATTTGTCTTAGCTACCTGAAATCAAGTGTAAGGGGGTAAAAAGAAATCTGCTGCTGGGAAGGGAGTAAAAACAAGTCTTTATTAGGATGTACCTAATGTCCACTCACTAGAATAATGTCTATGGTGGACTTGGTGGTAACTACTTTTTGACACTTTACTGTAGTATTGAAGTAAAAGATGCAGCATTTGAGAAGTCTAATGACAATTGTATCCACCATAAATTAAAGAAAAATTCTACGGCTGGTGAATTAACAAAATAGCCAGACCATTCAGATGTGGATAAATATAACTACCTAAATAGATGTATTTGTATTCTGTAGTTTCTTTATCTGAATGCTGACAGCACATCCTTCACCCCAGAAATAAAAGAGGATAATAAATGGGTACCCAACACACAGCTAACTACAGGACTAACCTTTAGGCATTTTAAAAACATTCAGGGGGCATACAGCCCCATACATTTATTCTAATGTAAATGTTTCTAAAGCAATATATATATTATATATATACATATATATATATATACACACACACAAATATATAAAATGAAAAGGAGTTACCTAGCATTCAAAAGTTAACATTTAGGACAGAAGTTACTGATCTATTTAATGTGTAAAGCACTGTGAATATTGAGGAACCCTACGAAAAAATACTTGCCGGCCATCATCCGTGCCTTCCATAACTAGTAAAGGATAATCTTTTCTCTGCCATTTACTGCTGGAATCAGTGAAGTAGATCTTTCTACCATCACTGGTCACAGTGAGGTCATTAACGAAGGACATTTTCTTTCCTTGAATCGGGGTCCTAGAGGAAACCAACCTCTCCACTTCCCCTGTGCAAAGAGATAATATTATAGTGAATGTGTCTAGTCACATAAAGGCTTTTATTAAAAGTTACCTCGGAATTTATTTTAAATATATAAATTACCTGTAACTGGATTTACTTTAAATATTCCCTGATAAGCATCTGCAACAAAAAGAGTTCCATTAGGGCCAACTCGAATCCCCAGAGGTCTTCCGCAGTTTGGTTCATTTTCTCTTGCGCCTATGAAAAAGAAACAAAGGTAAAGAAAGAAGTAGAAGCAAATTTGAAAGGAAAAAAAAATACTGAACAAAGATGGAAGAAATTAACAGTGTGATACTGTGCTTTGTCCAAAATGATAATTGATATATGTCAACTTCCCTATACTTGTCACCAGAAGCATGAACTTGCTGACCATTTCAAAGTAATCTTGCTACTCTCCTGCATAATGCTAGACTCAGAAACGGGCCCAATTAGGTTTGTAGAGGTGGGTGTTGGCACTGTCTAAATGTACATTATTTTAATACCAATTCTGGTTTTAAAATATGCATTTTTGCATATACTGGACTACAATACATTGCAGAAAAACTTCCTGCAAAGATTTTTGTGCCACTTCTGCTTCAAGATTGTACTCAACATTTTTTTCAGAGCCGGTAAAAGTTGTACTGTAAACAGAAGGCTTGCAGGTTATCTGCCCAGGGTATTTCTGTGTGTCCTTCGCAGCTAGGTATTTCATAATATAATCATGGACTTATACATTACTAAACAATGCTGTGACCACCAAACTGAACATTCAGGATAAATGGATTTATAACCGTTATGCTAGGTACATCTGGAGATTGCAATTGAAACTGAAACACCACAGCCCCATAGTCTGCTATTTTGTATACATAGAGGACAGATTTAATATGATTTGAATGTTTTTAAAACACACATACAACATATATTTGTAATTTACATACAATGCTAATATTCTTTTACACAGAACAAGAATGAAAAACGTAATCTAGATGAATGTAAATGTTCGAAACATCTTACTAGGCAATCAAGAAAACAGTTAAAATTACTGTTTTTTAACTATAAGGCAACATCACAGTAACACATGGTAAACCACACTGGATAATTTCCTGGGATTATGAATAGCAACTTTAGAAAACATGAAATATGTAAAGACCAAAGCCTTAAATGCCTATATTATCAGTAGGATTATTTAACAAATTAAAGCACTTTGCTAAAGTTTTTTCAGCAAAAGACATCTAACTGCATGTCAGTCATTCAGCCGAACAACTATGTTACACCTCAAGCACAATGGCATCCTCTATTACAGTATAATATCCCTGGGCCATGTCTTGTTATAACATGCCAGAGTGGCACTACAATATAGCACAATACAGTCTAAATGTAACCACAATATGCATTTAAAGTATTAGCTGAAAATAGGATGTTTACTTTAGTAGGAAAGTAGATCTAGTCAGTATTGGCTTCCTAGGTAAATACAAGTAACTAATACAGCCTTTCTAAACCTTTTTACCGTGGAGGAACCCTTTGAAACAACTTTGAGGTCTTCAGGAAACCCCTGCTATAATTACTTTATCCACAGCTCACAGTACATTAGTGGTCGGTGCGAAGAATGCCTCTAACATTGCTGGCCAGTGGGAAGAATGCCACCCTTACAGATAGCTAAAAGATCATTGATGTCAGTGGTAGAGGAGAGGAACAAACTGCTTATTGCTTAAAACCCCCACCAACCTCTGGAGCAACTATTGTTGGGAAACTCAAAACTAATGACACATCAGAATAAAAGTACACAGGAATGTTAATAGGTAACTGGAAGATAGAATACAAACAGGTATTACATTTCCTTACTTTTATCACGTGTCCAATTGTATTCATATCAATCCAACAACATTGGCAAACAGGTGTCAGACTCTGGTAAAAACCTCTGCTACACATTGTCCAGTAATTTTGTCCTGCCTCAAGAAGTTATTAGAGCCTGCTACATGACTTGTTCAAGGGACATATCATTAACCAAGTCATCTGGTAGTCCTTGTATTTGTTACAAAGTGTAGCTTAGCCTTGTGTATCTTGCACTGCTGCCATCTTGGGCATCAAAATGCAACAGCTTTTTTGGAATTACTAAAGCTAGTGTAGGAGTAGGAGTAGTATAATGTAAAATCAACAAAAACGTGAATGAATATACAGGTAAGCCCTGCGTTACATACGAGATAGGGACTGTAGGTTTGTTCTTAAGTTGAATTTGTATGCAAGTTAGAACAGGTACATTATTTTAAAAAATGCAATTAGAACAGATGTTTGTTTTAACAAAATATTAGGCAGCATGGTGTCAGTTACTGTATAAAATACTCACTGTGTGGTTATCAGAAAACACAGCAAAAAAAAAAAAACTTTATGCAGCCTAGACATTTATTAACTTCTGGAGCAAGCTGTGCTTTGATTTGCAAAAAGAAACACCTGCAGAATTTGTCTTGGTCATTAAAGAGTTACAAGAGGTTGCAGAAAAGCTCATGGCTTAAGATCACCCACAACCTCAGCTGTGTTTAGCAAAAGATTTCTTCTGCAAGTTATGCAAACCGCCCCCTCCCCCCATTAAGCCTCCGCCCTGCACATTAGGGAGCAGGGAAGCCCTGTTTGCATCTAGGAGTCATCTGTATCTTGGATGTCCTTACCTCGGTGACCACCTGTATTAGGATTGAGCCATGCTCAATCCTAATATATTCAATTAACAACCACAGAACTGTTACAGTTCCGTCTTAACACTGTGGATACTTACATATCTACAGCATACATGAAAAGCTATGTTGTGGTGAGCACATCCACAACTGTTCACCGAATCTTGGTATTTAAAAGTTCCATGTGCTAGGTGTCTTAGATTGTAAGCTCTTCTAGGCAGGGCCCTCAACTCCTCCTGTGTCACGGTCTGTACCTGTCTGTCATTTGCAACCCCTATTTAATGTACAGTGCTAGAGCTATATGAATACTGTTTATTATTATTATTATTATTATTATTATTATTAATAATAATAGTAATAATATTAACCTCCTGGGCGTTACACTGATGTCTAGATTTCTGTTCCAAAAGCGTTACACTGTTTTTCATGAAATTTTTTTTTAAATTGTAGACCTGTAACTTACAGAAATATGTCCGAACAGGGTTCTAGTAGATATCATGAATATAAAAAATGTTTGAAACACAATCATGTAAAAAAAAAAAATACTTTTAATAAAATTAAAAAAAAGACACAAAAATTCAGCTTAAACAAGAATACATAAAATAAAATGAAAAATACTGAAAATGCGATAATTCGGTATACTGTATAGTAATATATTTTTCTAAAACACCTCCCTAGTGTCCGTCACATACCTATAGACAAAACCACATAAATATATTTTCTATTATTTTGTATTGGATTGGATGCAGGACTTTGTATTCAATCAAATACTGAAAATGCGATAATTCGGTATACTGTATAGTAATATATTTTTCTAAAACACCTCCCTAGTGTCGTCACATACCTATAGACAAAACCACATAAATATATTTTCTATTATTTTGTATTGGATTGGATACAGGACTTTTTATTCAATCCAATACAAAATGAGAACAAAATTCAAACTCTCATTTTGTATTGGATTGAATACAAACTCCTGTATCCAATCCAATACAAAATGAGAGTTTGAATTTACCAATTACATACTTTGTATTTATTTTGAATTATTTTGTATTGGATTGGATACAGGAGTTTGTATTCAATCCAATACAAAGTGTGTTTAAATGAGTTTCAATTTGAATTTCCCACACACGCGCCAACGTCATCGCCGAGGGACACGCACACGCTACGGACGGAGAAGAAGCCGGCTGGCTTCTTCTTCTCCGCCGGCCGGCTTCTTCTTCCCGGAGAGGGCACCCAACGCTGGAGGACGACGCTGGAGATTGACGCTGGAGGATCGCAGGGGGACCGGGTAAGTGATCGATAAACCCGAACTTTTCTCACTGTATTTTCATACAGTGAGAAAAGTTTGGGGTTATCGATAATTGTAATTATTTTAAACCCGAACCAAGGTCGGGGTTATCGCTCAGGTGGTTAATAATAAAAGTGAAATATTCAACTGTCTATGGTGACAAAACAAATTCCTACGCAAAGTTTCTAATTTATTAATGAAAACATTTTTACACATTTTACTTTATAGTTTCTTTCATATTAATAACAGAATATAAAAATAAAGCCATTATGAATAAACTTACCACAGGGAGGTGTGCCTAGTCTTGCTATGGTGGTGATTTTGTCATCCTCAATTTTTACAATTTGCCCATCAGCAGTTCCGGTATAGAGGACATCTACAGTAAAGGTTTACAAATATAAGAATATAGTTCAAGTACAAACAACCCCCTTTAATGATAATCCATCCACTGACCTTATGTTGGTAAACTCACAAATAAATTAGTACATTTTATTTAGTAACATGAAAAACCTCACTACCACAAATATAGTGGTGGAATTTGTAGTAGTTCTGCGACAACCGAGCCTGGAGTGTTTGCATATTATAAATATATATATATATATATATATATATATATATATATATATATATATATATTAATATAAGAACTTGTATTAATGTCTGTTACTGTTTCACACATTCTTTTAAAATTCATTTGCTCGTTAATTTTTAAGATACTTGGTTAACATAAACTGGTAATTACAAAATAATGTTTTCATTTCAGGCTTTTCTGAATTTTCATAAATGTGTTAAAATATAGGATGGGGACCTGAACAGGATAGATGACAAACAGAATATATGGGAACAGGGAGGGGACAGTAAAAAACTGCACAGGGCTTGGGTGGAGACGATGTGACAGAAACAAAAAAGTGCCAGACAAAAGGTGGAGATGGATGCAAAATAAATGGTGACAGGTGTAGAATGAGACAAGATGATGTCCCTCTGCATATCTCTAACATACACCTTTTTCTCCAAGCCTACCCAGTACACAAGCTTTTCTGTATCCTCCGCACAGGACTGCCAAGGTTTTCGTTCATTAGCAATGTACTGTATGTCAGTCCGAATGGACATTTTATCCACAATGAATGAAAACATGCACGAGGAGTAGAATTTGGAGAAAAAAAAATATTCATACAATTGGGCTACACAATGCAAACCACTGGTATCCCATGTGTTAAGTAAGTATATGCATTCGAACAAATGACCACCATGAGATGTGGGACTGGATCCCTTTAACACAATGCATAATTTGAAAATGTCAAGTAGACATTTCTCTCTAGATGTGAATAAACAAAAAGAAGCCAATAAACAGAGCTCATAATGTACCTCATTTCTAATATCTAAACCCCAAAATGATAACTTACCACCAATGTTTGCAATAGATTCTGGACCTACTAACTGGCCTTCATACAGGCGCTCAGCTTTTCTTAGCTTAAGGTTTGCCTCCAGGACACCGGTCATCAAAGGAGGAGTTTGGAAGCTAAAAAAACACAAACAATAAAAAAAGAAATCAGAAAACCAAAAAAGCAGAAATGATAACAATGTTGTACCACACAAATGCGTATAAAGCCTGAAAATATTCTATTTGTTTAAACATAGAGTTGGGATACTCAAGTTGGCATTTCTATGGTCAAGTGGTATCTATAACACTTTATTAACTAATAAAAATGTAGGTTTAGTTAAACATTAAAAAAAAATAATTGTTTTCTGCAATGACATAACCCAGAACTTGGAACGTGATGACTTTGGTGCTTTTGTGCAATGTAATCATACCCCTCCTGTCTTTCTCTAAGGCCTTAGGATACCGTGAGCCAGTCTGGTTTCTGATCTAATAAAGTAAGAGGTTCTGTAGTGAATATGAAGGTAGGTTAGCAACCCATTGATAACCACTCAATATTTGGGATTTTGATCAGACATAGATTGTATGTGTTGGCAAATATACATTAAAAGTACAGCAAAAAGCAACCAAAATTGATTGGATTGGTTGGTTAAGGGCAAAATTGGCAGCAAATCTGCTTGTCTATTCTAGCAATAACACTTTTTGGCAACAGTTCAGTTGCCTGTTCTTTAAACTTAATCTTCAGTTTTGTATTTTGTATAGCAATAGACAAGGTGAATGACTTTAGGTGTCTTTTAGTTTGGCTGCTGGCAATTTAATGTTGCTATCCAACATGCTTTATAATTGCCATGGTGAAAAATTCTCACCGGAATGCTGGGATTTTTCTAAAAACCATATTTATTAAAAATCACACTCCACAGGTGGATTCTCCATAAACAGACCAAAGGTGGGCTTTTATATATTGTACTCTTGTAAAATGTAATGGGCTGAGATAGAAACTAATAAAAGTAAATCTCCCTATATGAGTCTCATCTTATTTCACTTGATCACCAGGTGAAAATTAACAATACATTTGAAAAAGCCATAAAAAAACAACAAATGCAGTCTCTATATCCAAGGACCAATGATCTGCAATGAACTGCAATAAATTACATTTTATTTTTAACTTTGGATATGCATAGTAAAGTAGCAAGTAAAGTAGACCTGTAAAACTTTAGAGTTCTTTTAAATTTGTCTGGAGTTTATTGCCTTATGTACTCTTTACTGACTAATAACAATTAAATCTTAGTTATTCCTGGACAATTTATACCTTATACCATAATTTCACATAAAACCTGACAGCAGTATTCTTTGCATAACTCTGAAGACAGGAAGATTTATTGCACCTGTCAAGGAAAAAACTGGAAGAACTGGAAGAAACACAGAAAGCTGTCAAACTCTATCCGAGAATCTTTGCTGTAGAAATAGTTCTGATTGTGAACAAGACTAAGCTAGCTGTTCTATGCAAGGTAAAGGTGAAGTTACAGCATACTCAGAGACTAGTTTGTGTCATGTGATACTGCCTAAGATTCATTGGAATATCTCTTACAGGGTGGATGTGTTTATTTTGACAACTTGTATTCTAACGCAAAGTAAACCTGCTACATCTTGTCTGTAAGCACCCATATTTATAGGTAATTTTTGTGTGCCAGGTGAGGACCTTAAAAAGCAGGTCCTGGGCTTAGGTTTTTAGTTGTATGAACTATTCAGCAGTCTAGTTAACGTGTGTTAAATGGACACTGAGCTTCTTGTAATCAGAAGCAGAAAGATGTTGATACCGTGTTTCCCCGATGATAAGGCAGGGCCATCAAATAAGACAGCCCCCCTTTTTAGGTAAAAATGAAAAATAAGGCCCCCCCCCCGCAAATAAGCCACCCACCGATTACTTACCAGAATCGCGTGGTGCGGTGGGTGACTCCGTGTGTGGTTCCTCCGTGGAACAATAACTGTGTACTGTAGTCTTCTTCATGGGTAAATAAGGCATCCCCCTGAAAATAAGCCCTAGAGCATATTTTGGCCTTCAAAAAAAAATAAGACAGTGTCTTATCATCGGGGAAACAGGGTAGGTGAGACAGGGCCTAAAGCCTACCTAAAGGTAAACACAAAAAATACCCCCAATACTGCAAAGGTAAACACTCATTTAGGTCTAAGTTTAGCACTTTTACTTACATTATCCTCACTCCCACAAGCCCCTTCTCTTTTACACCCTGAAGGCTCCTCTGTAAGTTGCTTTGGGTCATTGTTGAAGGCAGTAAGTAATCTTATATGCTACAGTTTAGGGTCATCAGCCTTGCATTGTAAGTGAAGATGCCAGTTAATAGGGTAGAAGGGGGGTTTAAAGTGTATCTAAAGGTAAACCTTTTTTGTTTTGGATAATTAAAATAAATGGTCATGATCCCTGGAAGGAGTGGGAGAAATCGCTTTCCTCTTTCTATCACAGAAACACAAAATAAAGAGGGAAAACAAAATACAGACAAAAAGGAGTTGTGCTCTGGTACAGACAAAAAGTGATGTGCTCTGGTAAGATACAAATAAATACTGACTAGATACAAATGATAAAAAACTGAACTGTTCAGCAGGTAGACTATTTTTGCTTTATGTGTATAAATGTTTTAATTTTTAATCATAAAGTATATGTGTATCTTTAATGATTCAGTCCGAGCACTTTGAGCGGACTTACCTTAAAGCTTGTGGTTCTATTGGGCTTTCTAGGAAACAGACCGCAGCCAGTGAAGGTATGATCAGTGCTAGGGCCAAGCATGTGAGGGTGGCACGGAATACTTTTCCACTGTATGTACTGTGGATATGAAAATATTATCATTATTTTCCATAAAGCACAATAGACTTGAAAAAATAAAATTTGTAAAAAGATAATGATATGCAAAGGTACTTTTCAGTTATTCACACAACGTGGTATACAATAAACTCAGTGGAAAAGCAATACATATGTTTTATTTGTACATAACAAATCTCTGTTGTTACTATTTTAGAGTAGTCAGATGCTTCTCAATAGTTTAGTTTAAACAAACTTTTAATGTACATGGAAATAGATTAGACCGGACAGTCCTGTGTAGAAATATAGTTGCTTAAACTTGGAAAACTTGGTTGGTTGGTTAGTTGTACTTATTGCAAAACGGTTATTTCATCAGACATAGAAAAACGAGAAACTTTCATAACCGAAAGAAACAAAGCCAGCAAGTTTGCAATGTTTAGCAGCCTCCCTCCACCACTTCAATCACCAGCATACTTCCTAAATAAAAAGAACATAGATAGCTAATAATTGACCCTGTTTTCTGAGGATTTTACCAGATCCAGAATAGCAAGCTTCTACTAATAGAAAGGATCTTAATTTGAAACTTAAAAACTATTAAGGTATGGGTCAAGGAAATTTCACTGCATTTTGTGAAATCAGGGGATCAGTTGTCACTAGGACAAGATTGCACCAACAGCAATAATGACCTGATGTTGGACTATGGAAGTATTTTTTTTTAAGTAACCATTATAAGTATGGAATTTAAACTGGTATCATCCCATTGCAATCTGTTCACAGCAGCACTCAGGGTGGAGGGGGAAAGGAAGGAGCAACACTATACCCCCCCCCCCCCCCCAATCAGGTATGCAACATGAAACAAGCTGACAGAAGAATAAAGCATATGAAGCATAGACATTATGCTGGATTAATACTTTTATCAATTTGTCGGTCACTGACCTAAAGTCTACAAGTATGCAGAGCAAGGGTTCTGCAGTACTCAAAGTTTCCCAATCCCCAGGTCTGTTCACTAAAAATGTACCGACGTACTGAAGCCATTGGATCAAAGACAGACAAGCAACTGCAGTTTTTAAAAGGAGGCCAATAATGCCAATAATGCGGGATTCATATCTCCATCAGTAAATATTTGAATCAGCTAATGTTTGATTAAATGAACAAATACAAACAGTGATATGACTGTAATACAAACAAAACAGGAATTGAGCATGTAGGTAACATGCAGCATTGCCCAATACCAAAGGAAATATATATATATATATAGTGATCCAAAGCCACAACACATTCCAATCTGCAATAGTGAACTAGTGAACTAAACAGGTCTAAAAGTGTTGGTCCTGATCGACCTTCAATCCCAGCTTGGCCTTTACAAATAACAACCATCTTTGATTTAGACTAAAATTTATTTTGGATAAAACAGTCATTATAAAGGGGGGCACACACCCCCGGCATATTTATTGGATGGCACTTGGTAGTTCTAAAGTCCTTAGCCCTGACAATGATTCTCCAGTAATAAACAAATATTGTCTCTGGGAGGTGCATGGGAAAGAGTTTCCTAACCAACATAGAACTGTTGGTATCTATTTAAATGGATGACAGGTTAACTCAAATTACAATCACTAGCATTCTTGTCTAGCTGTACATGCTGCACACAATTTACAAAACCTCTGTATGTCTCCTGCAAGGTACCAGGTCAGATATAACGAGACAGAATAACCTTACCTCATGGCAGCAGGAAAACAGCCTGTACCTTGCTCCTTGTGGATCCCAGTAAGTTAGGACAACTCATTGTGTAATCCCCCCACACTCCTTTACCCATAGCCCCCAAGTTCTCACCCTTCTGCAGGGGAGCTCTGATTGGTGGACAGTTTATGGGTTGGTTTCTTCCTTCTCTCCCGACAATCCATTGCGCTCTTCTCCATTCCAAGGACTGACACACTGCCCTTCAGAACATTGTTACCATACTGTGTACTCTCCACATATCTGAATGAAGTGAAGGGTTGGACTGACGTGTGAGAAGTGTGCGTGCGTGCAGCAGTGTGTAATGGTGATGTTGTCTGACAGCAGTATGTACTAATCTTTGGAATTGGGGAGGAGCAGCAGACTGCAAGAGAAGAGACTCAGGAAGCCGTTTTACAGCGTTCTCACAGTGCAGCGAGGACATTCTCCCACTTGTCCAGGCACATTTCCTACTCGATAATGCAATCAAGGAAATATGATTTCTACATCCCTGTAATAAAATAGGCAGATAAAAAGTAAAGACATTACCAATAAAGATAATGCTACAAATTAGCCTATCCATGAAAGCCACTCACAACTAAACTTTTCTCCCATTTTATTTGTTCAATAGTACAAAGCAGAACTTTTTTTCTTTTATTGCTACAGCATGTTAAAATGACCTTATAGCAAGTTGAGGCATTCCATGGAACTGTATGCCCTTAAAGAACCACTGTCAGGTTTTTCAATACCACCAATGACACCAATGGTAAAAGTGAAGGGAAATTCAAAACAGAAATAGAAGGAAAATTTTCCAATCAGGACACTCGCCAACTGTCTAAAATGGGAAGTCCATTACACTGGGAAACTATTCTCTCACCTCCTGTCTGTAGTATATACGATTCTCACTCAGGATTTAAATGTCATATTACCATGGCTTTAGGTGAGTAAACAGGACAGCTTTTCCTTGAAGATCCTGCCAGTAACACTATTTGTCCCAGAGATCTGTAAAGGAGTGATATTTTCCTACTAGCTTTCCCAATGTGGTTTTTAAACACCTACACCTCTTATCTTCACACAAGGGGGCCTTCAATCAGGAAGACAAGTTTTCCATAATTTACAAAAAAAAACTGCTTGAAAAGCCAACAAAATTGTTTAAATTCACTTCATATAAGTTACTAGGACACTGAAATTACCTGCAGCTAATGCACTGCCACAAGCAATAAGGGGTCCCCAGCTGCTCCGATTATTATTAATATTATTATTATTATTATTATTATTATTATTATTATTAATAAACAGGATTTATATAGCACCAACATAGTACGTGGTGCTGTACATTAAATAGGGTTTGCAAATGACAAACCAAATCAGACATTGACACAGGAGAAGAGGACCCTGCCCCGAAGAGCTTACAATCTAGGGGGTGGGGGAAATAACACACAATAGAAGGGGAGATAACATGAATGGGAGAGGTTAGGACTGTAGTTGAGCCCACAGCAGAACTCTGCAGTTCAATACAGGTCTGAAATAGCCCTTACCCACTAACCTTTCTAAAATCTATCAAAATGTTTTTAAATGTTTTGAATTGCCATTAGATATGCATATTAAGCCTGATTTATTAAAACTCTCCAAGACTGGGGAAGATAGACTATATTGGGAGAACCTGGGTGATCCAGCAAAACTAGAATGACTTTTGGAAAACTAAATTTCCTAATTTTTGGCAAATGTTTTTAATCCTTGACCAAATCCATTCCAGGTTTGCCAGATCACCCACATTCACCCATGACAGCTTTAATAAGTCAGGCTCATTTTTTCTAGCTCTAATGGTTTAGGGCAACATGTAGCTGTGCATGTTATACCATGAATCTATTTGTTTTGCTCTGTTCGTGACATACATTACAGGAATGTGTCAGAATACACCTTTACATCCCACATAACTCAGCATTTAATTGTATGGGGAGTGCTTGCTGGTATAGGATGAGCCATAATTACGCACAGGTATCAAAAGACCTCTGAGAACTACACACACTCCTTCATCTTAAAAATGACTCAAAATTTACACATAACCTAACACGGTGTAACTTTCCTGAATTTCAACAATGCTGCAACTCTGTGCACCAATCATCAGATGAAAAGCAGGGATCAGGCATTTCAGATATAAACCTTATGTTCCTATGCTTTCTACCCTTAGAATAAAAAAAGTAACAAATAGAAAATTGTACATTAACCTCCCTGGCGTTCTAATTCTGTCCATATTTTTACGCCAAAAGTAGTACATTGTTTTGCATGGAAATTTATTTTACATTGTAGGCCTGTAATTCATAGGCATAACTCACTGAAATATGTCCAATATTTATTAAATGTAATAATAAACACAAAAATCTGTAAAACAAGGGTGCATAAAAATACTGAAACCTGTTATAAAACTGTACAGTAGCATATAAAACACATATATATATATATATATATATATATATATTATAATGATTACTTTGTATCAGATTCAAAAGTTATTTTGTATTGAATCCAATACAAAATAATTTGAATTTCCCACGAGCCTCCCGCATGCACCGCCATCACTGTGAACTCCCCGGGAACGCCAGTGCACTCACCGACTAAAGATCGGAGGAAAAGGACGCGGCAAAAGAATGGAATTTCGACGGGCAGGACGCCAGAAGGACCAGGTAAGTCTTTATTTTTTAATGTTTTTAGATACCCTGAGTGTGGCTCGTGGTTACCGCTTTCAGCATGTTTTTTTTTATCCCGAACCACACTCGGGAATGTAGAAAAAAAAATTATTAAATTATAAAAAAAATTTTTATAGTTCAGAGTTTTAATGTGTGTTTAAAGTGTTTGACAAGAATAGGCAATTTTATCAGGGTTTTAAAGCAGAACTTTTACAAAAAAAAAACACCTTTAGCGGTAAAGAGCCCTCTATCTATCCACAAACCAAGCCTAGCAAGTCTTGTGCTGTCTTGACTTACTTCTTTCTGGGGCTCGCTGTTCCATTCAGCACCGCCATCGTCTTTCTTCCAGGTTCTTCCTGACATCTCCTGAACTGCACAGCACAGGAGTAAAATCTGGTGACGTCTTCTTCTAAATCACGTAAAAAGTAAAGTGCCGATCTCACTGCGCATGCGTGAGATTGAGCACTTTTTTTTAACATTAAAGCCCCTTGATGGTGCATGCCCAATCTCAGGCATGTGCAGACATGGCAGCCCACAGCCTGAATGGAAACCCTCGCACCTCCTGGTACACTTGTGTCACTGATCCCAGGAGTCTGCAAGTTTCCCTTTCCACTGTCACAGTAAAGACAGAAGGGAAGAGAGACCTCCCAAAAAAGTTTAAAAAAATTATATTTTTTCTATGATATTGAAAAGGACAGTCATCCTTATAAATAATGTTAAAAATGTTATGATAGGTCTGCTTTACAATCTTTAGGTCGCACAAAAAAAGCAAAAAATAGTTGGCTTTCATAGTGGATTATTTCAATATTCCCCCATGCTTATTGGATATTTACTCATTGTTATTCGATTCTCCTACAAAGATACAATGCAAGTAAAAAGTATAGCCTTTGGTCCGGGACATCAGCCTTGTGATTGGCTGTTGCCTCATTACCAAATCCTATTGTGAAGTAGTGATTGGTGAATATACGCACAGCATAGAGGGGGACACAGCTTTGACGGTAGCTCTGTGAATATTGAAGTTGTCACCTGGACTGGTGTTTGTAATCTTCTTTTAGAAGGGACAAGTGAAGTTCCTTTAAGCAATAAAATAAACTTATCCACATGATCGCAATTTTCTGACTTATCTCACCTGTCCTCCTTCCATTGCAGGCACATGAGAGTTCAGTCATTCCCGGCAGCTGGCTATGCCTGGATTGTACACTGAGCTACACATGCACAGCTCCCTGTACCTTAAAGAAAAGACTGTTAAAGCGTACCTAAACTCAGAATTTTCACCTTACATAAAAGGGTAGACAACCCTTTTATGTTGGAATAGAACAACGAGTAAGATAAAAATTCCATTTGTTGTTTTTTTTTTTAAGCGCAACACCCTTTAAAAAAAAAAAAAAAAAAAAAAGCTTGCAGCACCATCCCCTTAATTCTCCATCACCTAGGTGATCGAGAATAGATGGGAGTGCAAAGCCTTCTGGGAAACCTATGTCACGCATCACGGGAGGCTCTTGCGTGCTCTTCTACGCATGCACGAGCATCTCAGGCATACGCAGAAGGAGCCCTCTCCACAAAAAGAAAAAAAATTGCCAATCTCACCCATGCGCAGTGAGATCGGCAAGTTTTTTCCCCATCTACATCACCTGATCTCACGCCTGTGTCAGGTGAAGTAGGAAGAAGAACCAGTAAGAAGAGGGGGAGATGGCAGCGCCCGGCGTGATGGCCCGCAGATGGATACCGGGATGACGCGGGACCCAATGGAAGAAACCTCAGGACCGATCGACTGCTCTGCGGGATTGAAGGTAAGTGTATTTTTTTGGTTTTGGGTGAGGTTTGAGTTTACTTCCGCCTTAAGATGCAGGTAAGTTTGGAGAAGGGACATCTCCTGTCCATTCTGCAGTAAATAACCTGGCTGCTTGCTATTGTTTTTATTTCCTTCCATAGACTCTGCATTTTACGTGTGTGAGATTCCGAGGAAAGCAAAGGGAATGTACTGAAGAATGTGTCAGTATGTCAGCTCAGGATCTACAACACAACTCCTATGGTGACAACACTGTTCCTGTGTACACACCCACGCAGGGAGTGTTGTCACCCTGAGATTGCAAATTGACAGGTACAAATAAACAAAATGTCTAACCAGAACCAGTAATAAAATCTGGGGTCAATCTTGGGGTCAACTACCATTTATGTTATTTGTAATTTGGAGTTTAGACACACTTAAATACAAAATAAAGTGACTAACATAATATATTTTGGCTGTTGTTTCTAAATATTTTTTTTAACAAATTGCATTTCCTAGTCAGGAGGGCATGAGGGGCATTTATTGATGACAGGTTCACGCGGGATTGGCAGAGGAAAGTAAGGCGCATGCGCAGTAACAAAGAGCGAAAGTGCACGCCATGTTAAGTATTGGCAAATGGCACAGACGAAGCATTGCCGCGCCCTATGTATTATACCCACCCGGTGCTTTCAGCTTCCTGCACGTAGCTGTCATCGGTAATCACCTGCGGCCGGATAGGCCTCCGCTGCCTTAGCCCATCTCCGTCCTCCATGCTCCCGCTTCCACCAAGGGCACCACACACACAGCTGCAGCTAACGGGAATGGAACGTCACCCCGCCAGAACCAATAGGAAACGACTTTTCATCCCTCTCGGCCAATAGAAATACAGCCCCGGGGAGGCTATGGGGCCGCTGAACTCGCAGTGTAGAGAGGCGAATGGCCAGACAAATTTGTCAGCATTAACCCTCTGACTGCCGGGGCTAGCCCACACCTAACTCATATGACAGGGAAATGTATGACTTGCAGCAATAAATAGCTAATCAACCTAATCAACATAAAAAATGTTTTGTATACAAAATCATCTGTACATTTCCAATCAAAGCATAATAATATACCACAAAGTACGATGCTAAACAGGAGAAAATGAGTAAACTGAAAACTACACTACACACCCAATGTGTCACATAATATACAAATTGTAGATATAATAGACAGGCTCTGTGCTGTGTGTAGAAGTGATTTGAGGGGCTACAAAACTACCTGCCCTCTTCTATAATATTACACGGGGGTCACCCAGGGTCCTTGATGGGCTATCAATTTGTAATTTGGACCCCTAAAGGTTTATTATTATAGACCTATTAGCATTATACTATACTATATTATACATATATATATATATATATATATATTTACACTAGTTAGGTGGGGAATGGACAACCTTTTGTCTGGAAAGGATAAGAAGATGACCTTATTGTCGCTTGTAGGCCATTAGAGAGTCACATGGAGGAGATTCTACACATTTTGTCGTCTAGGAAGCTTGTCTTATGACAGAATGACTTATGACATATGACGGAAATGGAGTTATAAATTGTTTGGAATATTTGAAATAAAAAAGATTTAAAGTGCCCTTTTTTTAGTTTTGTACATAAAGGGGAAGGATCACCACTGCCTTCCTTTAACTTGCTGTCAAATTGTCAATGGTTTCATTGGAGAGGAAGTGAAGAACAATCTGCACAAAGACACAAACCACAATAAAAAAAGTTCTATCCTTACTTGCAAAAAAATAATAGTTTCTGTTTGTGTTTCTATTGTCACTGAGACAGAAGTGTAAAGACTTTAAAGAAGTGTAAAGACTTTAAAGAAGTTTAACAGAAAGACGTAACATGAATTTAGGGATGAGAAAGAATGCCTCTGGCATTCCCGCGAAAATTTCCTCGAACTTCCAATGGTTCCTGCGAATTAAAGAAATTAAAGGATAAGGAAATTAAAACAGGAGGATTCCCAGAGCTGCATTCAGCCCTGGGAATCCTCCTGTTTGCTATCCCTGGGGCACTAGAGGTTACAGATACAAATGTATCATTCGTAAGAGATACTTATGTTACAATGCCAGGAGGTTCCCCTGTGCTGGGCATCTTCTCAATGATTGCAGCCGTGGCTGCATTTATTGAGAAGAATGGGCAAAATACCCGGGGCACTAGAGGTTAATAAACCTCTAGTGCTTGGGGGTTGGCAGAGGATTTTCAGGGCTGCATGATGCAGCCCTGGAAATCCTCCTGTTCAGCGAAAGGTCGACCTCTCCGCGAATCAGAAGGCCGTTCTTGCTTACATTTTCGGTAAGTAAGAAAGGCCCGATTCTCGCTCGCTCATTCCTACGTGAGTTTTGTTAGTTCTCGACCCAACAGAAACATGATTAGATAAATTTGTTTACATTTATATTTTTATTTATATATTTTAATATATAATTTATTTAAATGAGTTAAAAAGAAATGTTCTTGCAAAGGAAGATTTTCTGCATTCTTATCATCTATCTTACTTCCATTACAGCACTGGAGCCTCCATTGATCTTCATGACATTCAAACTTTTGAGGAGCATTGGATATCAGTGTCAAGATTGCATTTTCGAACCCCTACAGGTAACCTTGGTGTACATAGTAAAGCCACCTATTGTTTTACTAGGTAGCATCTAACCTTTCACTATAACATGCACCCCCTAAAACACTGAACACTAACTAACCTTTATATTAAACCCGAATCTGAATTCACTTCAATTTTGCTGAAAAATCTTTTTATTCTGTGCTGGGAGCCTCTGCACTCTCCAAAACATGTGGCACTCTGAATCTTAACAAAATCAATTCTCACAGTATTAAAACAAATGTGATTTTAGTGTTGTCCATGGTGCCATTGGAAGGATCCCAATGACCATGCAGTAAGTGAGTGATGATGTGTCTGTAATTATTTTACATTTAACATTGTTTTACATTTGCTGTGCAAATCTAGATCTAAATCTAAATACCATACATTTCCGTAACTAAGGTAAATGCCTCCAAAATGCATTCTTGGTTGGCACTCACATGAAATGGACAGTGGGCAGTTTGAGCGAATACCAATTTGGTAATGGGGGGAAGCAGGACGCCAGCATTGTAACCTGATGCAGCGTTCTGTGCACTCCCATACACACCAAAGGCCAGGCTGTGTGGTATCTGAGCCTAAAACCCTAGAAGAAAATTGTAATATACTGCAGCTTACTAGATCTTAGCTATGGTTGGTTGCATTAGTTTATTATTTTCAGGCTGTTAACCTTTTTTCCACCTGGTGATTCTGCAATGAACACTGCAGGTCCTTGGGTGACAATACTAATTTGCCATAAAATTTATGTAAGAACCAGCTTTGTTACCCTAAAACAGGACTACAGAGTTTCTGTCTTTATGCTTGGACAATAAAATTACTACAGTGCCTTATGCAAGGCACCTAAATGAAATTAAATTAATTATTAGGTTGTTCCTCTAGGAAACCGATCCCTCAAAGAGAATAAAACCCCACCCATTCATTCTAGCCCTCAGTTTGGCTGCAGATTATACTGTAACTTCAAAGATATAAAAGATTCACACAGATTTTTACTTTGTCTGCTCACCACCATCAAACCACCATTGTGGTGGACAATATTTCTCCCATTTGTTTATATCCCCAAATCATGTAGTGGGGCTCTTTGGTGCATGGTGTTTTTACAAAGCCATATTCCAATATTAATTGTCTTTAAACAAAAAGGCACTTTCACGTTGTTAAGGATTTTAAAGTGGCATGCAACATTACAACAATTAATTTTTTTTATAATCATTTTATTTATCAAAACACAGATAATAACATTTTTGTACACATTGACGTTTTTGTATTTCCTTCTATATGGTGTGGTTGCCCATGGGAAGTCAAGGTACCCAAAATAAATACTAAATACATTTAAATTCTAAAAGTTCAATTTACTTGCTCATACCATATCATCATAAAAAGCTTTTTCAATGCATACAGTGGGTGTGAGTTATAAGAACTCAATCATTGCTGGATTAAGAAGACACGCCAATAAAATTATTTTCCCACTCTATGTCAATAATTTGTAATCATTGAAAATCATTATGCAGCCATAAACCCCTACTAACACTTCTTCAACCTCCAAATAGAGAGTTGCCTTCCCTCCACACAGGCTATTTTATCTGTTTTTTAATTATTATCTTTTTATAACCTCCAATTATTAATTATATATATCTTATACCGATATACAGAGGAGTTTCACAGCAGCAAGACTAATACTATTACACCAGCGTATTTCAAACCTTTTCATATTCAAGACAATTAAATTCTCCCCATGTGCTTTTTTAACTTCCATCCAACAATTGTGCTTAGAGAGGGAAGTGATACACCAATTTAAATTTGGTATTTGAGCAAGTAAGTTTAACTTTTGGAACTTAAATATATTTAGTTATTTATATTTATTTCCTTTGTCACAAAGAAAACTTACCTCCTGTACTCCTGAAGAAGCAGACTTGTGGGTATGATATGTGGGTGGATAGGAGTCAAGGGAGAAGCCAGGTGGCTCAGGGGTTAGTGCTCCAGCCTTTGCAGCGCTAGATCCTGGGTTCGAATCCCACCCAGGACACTATCTGCATGGAGTTTGCAGGTTCTCCCTGTGTCTGTGTGGGTTTCCTCCAAAATCATGCAGTTAACTTAATTGGCTTCCCCCTAAAAATTGACCTTAGACTACATTAACCACATATGACTGTAGTAGGGACATTAGATTGTGAGCTCCTCTGAGGGACAGTGACACGACTATGAACTTTGTACAGTGCTGTGTAATATGATGGTGCTATATAAATACTGTGTAATAATAATCTTGGGTTCCTATGGGCAACCACACATATAGGAGGAAATATGATGTAAGTTTATGTACTTGTGTACAAAAATGTTTTATGGACTGTTTTTATCTTTGAGTTGATGAATAAAATGATTATAAAAAAATTTAAATTGTTGGAATGTTGCATGCCACTTTAATATCCCTAAAATGTTAAGATACCTTTTTGTTTGAAGACATTATTTGACCCTGCATTTGACCCTCAACAGACCGTAGAAAGTTCCCTTGGAGCCTGTGCAGGAATATTCATAAAGGATCTTTTCTGCCAAAATGCCCTTTCTTTTTTGCTATTACCCATACCAGCATAGTCAGTGACCTCCAAGTTTCCTCTTTCAAAGATCATTTCAATTTGATCAGCCTATTTACCCAAAGTATTTTTTTAATGTCTACTGATTTTGGAAGCTTGTGATATTCAGAATAATATAAAAATGAAGCACGATTGCTTGCATTTAAAGTTGGGGCACATTTTTTTTTTTTTTACATAGAAGTTGAAAGACCCATCCTACTGACATCACAAGGATGGGTTCCTTGGCCTTCTTGTCTACGCAAATCTTTGTTTGGCTGCTTGGATAGCATTTTTCTGGACAAACTTGCTCACAGCTCCTGGATACATATATATTTTCACATGTTATGTCTTTAAAAAAACTGCAAGTATCCATGCAAGCAACCCTGCAAGCAATGATCCACACAGAAATCCAGTGAGCTTCTAGCTTCCTGTAGTAGCCTGACAACGCTGCTACTGCTGTACTAAAATCCCAAGCAATGTTGTCAGCCCTAATTGATTTAGTCTTTGCTAGACTATGTCTGCATACCCTTCTCTCCTTATAAACATAACCCTTTATTTGCATTTTCAGAATTCCCTGCCCTTTAAACCAGCTAGCTGTCTGATATTTTTTTTCCTTAATACTAACTTGTATTTACCCTGTATAATATTACACAGCACTGGTAGTCATGATAGCCCAGCTGACTAGAAATATTACTTTCAGTTCCTTTTTCATTGACACCTCAAACTTTTGGAGGTACCCTAACTTAATCCTAGTGAACAAGGGTTACCAGGACAAATAGGGCCTGATTTAATAAAGATTTCCAAGACTGAAGAGAAACTGTCATGTGAGTCTGGGTGATCCAACAAACCTGGAATGGATTTCTTCAAATTAATTTTCTATTGGTTGACAAATGTTTTTAATTTTGTACCGGATTCATTCTGTGTTTGCTGGATCACCTAGGTTCTCCCATGATAGTCTATCTTCTCCACTCCCAGAAAGCTTTAAATAAATCAGGCCCATAGGGTGAATCTTTGTAGTGAGGAATCAGATAATTTCAAAACTGACACATTTACTATTTTCATTTACATTTTTTTTTTACTTTTCCACTGCAAACCGTGTGTGTTGATCTGAGTTGCCTTAATGTGTTGGGGTAACATTTTGAATGAATGGCACTGCAAAGCTCCTAATTTATATAACATGCATCAAAGTAACATATTTAGTAAATGAAAGCTATGGATGGACATTAATTGTCTTCCTTTTCATCTAAAATGTAAAAAATGTTTAGCAATATATTATTATTCCAAACCCATTGCAAATACATTTCGCACAACATTACACCTTTTAAGGAAAACTTTTTATTCCACCTATCCCCACTTCCTATCTCCCAATATCAGTTAATACAAAAGAGTGTAATATTCCAAAAAGTTTTTTTGTTCTTGGGTTTAGCTACATTATCAGCAAACTCCTTCATAACAGGACACTACTGACACCCCGTGGCCACATAGAATATTGGATTTACATCAAACCTTTTACAGAAGTAAAAGTGGGTAGTTAAATAAAATGAAAGGTCTGTCCTGCTTTCTGATTACAAATTACCTATTATAAATAACTTAAAAGACAAGCATGTAAAGGGTAAAGTTAGAATTAAACTTACTTTTCTCCCATCTTGCACATTGCTGGGCATAACATCTCTTTCCAGGTAGAAGTCCATGGAACAGAAAGCAGGTGAAATCCAGAAGACACTCCAGTCCATTCTAAGAGTATGTTCTTTTGAGATTTCACCAGCGCTGCATTCCATAGGACTCTACCGGGGAAGGACGGTGACCTTATCCCTGCCTAAGTGTCATGGGCAAAGAAAGGGGGTAAGAGAAGTATAGTTAAAATTTACCACTTCAGATGTACATTTTGAGTAGGTAGTGATTTAACTGGAAGGTGACATCCATCCAGAAAGACGTGGTCAGGGCTAGGTGCAGCCAAGTTCTGAGCAGCAAGTTACAGGCTGAGGAATTACCAGTGACAATGATGCCACATTATTGATGATAGCTGTAACATCATCCCACCATAGTGCAAGATGGCAGCATAAACAACCTACAGGAGAGTGGCAACAATGCTTTGAATTCAGGAGCTGTGCAGCAACATTGTCCCACAATCAAAAGTAGCTGCATAAGCCTTCCCTAGCAGGAACAAAAAGGTTTATACTTGCAGAGGGACTCAGAGCAATGGAAAATGCATTTCAATAAAGTGTTGCCACATGTAAATCTACTTTAAAGCCAGTTCATGGATAGATTTAGCACTATCTGGTGCAACAGTCCCCTGGGAAGAAAGTAAGAGATAAGATGTCCAACAGAGCCCTGGGTAACAATAAAACCCAACAGTGTTTTTCAATACTTACCCCTAACCAAAAAGGTTTTTACAATTATCTAACTTAGTTATTGGATGAAAATCTATTTGAATTCAAGTATAGTGGAAGTAATCTTAATTTTTGTTCATACAGCCCGAAGCACCATTTTAGCTTTTTTTGAAGGGTTGTTTTTCCAGCAGTGCCATATCATTTGCACACATGCCCAGGATGGGGCGATACAGTGTTTCCCGGGTAATGTCTGGCAGGCATGAGATTTAAGTGTGGCAGTATTCTAATAGTCCAGCATTGAGTTTATCTTTGGTGGAGGTGATCTTGTGCTTTTGTAGCCTGTGTACCAAGTATTTACCTTTTTTGGTCTGCTATACCTCACCTTGGAGGTTTGGCTGGGTGTTTTTACTCCATAATTCCTTCCTGTTATCATTTGCTACCATTTCCAAAAATTTGCCATAGAGATGGCTTTGTAGTCAGAGCGATTTGCACTGAATGAAGATCTAGATCTTCTTGGTCCGTCACCAATTATAAAGGTGGCAGTCAAGATTGCATCACTGTTAAAGGCGTTTGCAGTCTTGACCCCACAAAAAGGCGCTGCCCCTTCCAACTGGATTAATTCACTGAATATGCAGTGCATTAATGCTGCTATCTTTGCAGGCTTGAAAAACTCTTTAAAAATAATTGCTTTAAAAAGCTATCCACTACAGATTCCCGGGAGATGTATGGTTTATTTATCAGGTGTTCTGTGGGAGAGAAAAAACTGAGAACTGAAAAAGAGGTTTTCAACTTTGGTGACACCAGTTACAGAAAAACAGGAGAGTTCCACAAGAATCCAATTCAGAAGAAACTGAGCAATATGTTTTAAAACTTGCCCTGTTCCACTATTTGTATCTGCTGGCAAGTATGCTATTAAGTGCAAGGCGGCAAAGTCTCTTCAAAAGGTTCATAAGTATTACCCATGCTTAAAAGAAAATGTTCTAAGCACATGAATAGATAATTTGCAAAGGCAAAACATTTTTTTTCTTTTTTCGATTAACTGAAACATGAATGAAGGATCTCATGGATGTCTTGGTTGCCGATTCTTTGGTGCCAAATGTTGCTTGAAATCTTTATTAAAATTTATTCAATAAATAAAACCAAAATACATTATTTAGCAAAAACATATGCTTGAAATTCAAATATTTGTGGAGGAGAAGTTGCTGAATTTAATAAGAGGATCAAATCTAGATATCAGTTCAGGCTTGCCAAGCACTCTTAACCATCTTAACTCCCTAACCATCAAATAATTTTTCCTTGTAAGATTTCCCTCCCCATGGTGGATGTATTTCTTTATATATTAGTGTTCATTGTCAACCCAATTCTTTTTTTTAAAAAAAAAAAAGCCTGTGAGAGATGAGTTTGTGAGAATGGTTTCCTGGGATCATAGATAATATACAACCATACCTGTTACACGCAGAATTGTTGCAACCTTAGGCAGTTTAGGAAAAAGCTTTTACTCCTTAATCTTTGTAGGCAGGAAAACCTCTAGAAAATACTGAATCTAAAACGAATAGCAGGTTCTGGATTGAGTTGGTGGAAACTTCTGTAGAAAAAATACAGAACTATATCAATCAAGCTACAGAATCTATCAGTACACATTCCCATGGCAAATTTTTATCAGAGATTTGTGTTTTGCAGTCCAGCACAACAGGATCTCCTTGGAAAATACAAACCAATCATAGACATACAATGGTTATATTATTGCACAGATATAAAGATCAGGACTTTCCTACAGTTTTACTCATCTGTTTGGTGTAGTGACTCCCTAGACTTTTGAGTGTTGTTTGGCTCTACCTATAATATTACCGAAATGTCCGTTATATACATGGTATAGATTGTAGCCAGTTAATGTGTTATGCAGGCATCTGGCCTGTTTTTGTAGTTTCTGACGGTCATAATGGTAACTGTCCCTTTACATTTTGTGTATTTTTATAGGTAAAATACGGCAGTGGACGGAGTCACTAGTTCAAGTCACTCAAGACCAAAGTCCTGCAGACTCTGTAAGACCTCTAAATACTCAGACAGGTGAGATGACCCAGACACAGTTTTTAAAAATGCTCTTCCACAATGCACCAGGAAAAGTCTTCCTTCCAACAAACAAGCTCTACAAAAGTGACCAGAACTATAATGTCATCAACAAATGTTACTGAGCCATTTTTGTATTTATAATATACACATTTATAATTGTATGCATCTCTCCCGTATCCTGTAATTGCTTACCCTATACAAATATCTGTCATTATAGTAAATTTATATTTGGCACAGAAAATCAACTTCTATATTTCAATGATATGCCAAAAAAAGCACACAATCATTTTGCCAAGGTAACTCTTTTATTGAAAAAGAGGAAGAGTAACAACATGGAATAACAAAAAAAGAAAAGAAAGAAAATAAATAAATAAACTGAAAATTTGTACAAAAAGATAAATAAAAAAGAATAAAGTATATTTATGACAATAGTTATATATATATATTTATTTTTTTACGAAGGACGTATATACTTATTTTACAAAGGCTCTATTGTCATTTCAGCTTGAAATGTCACAAAAACATAGTAAAAATACTATTCCTATTTAACTATAACTGTTTTACAATATCCTCCTTTAGACTAAGCCAACTCTGAATCAGATTTAAAGTTCAAATAATTTGTGACACATTATTTTTGGAACACCGGTGAAGTTTTTTTGGATTTAAATCTCCATGCTTAGGCATCTCCGGCTCCCAAATCAATAGAGGGCTTAATAAGAAACACTTTTTAATGATATCATGTGATATTTTGCACAGATTTCTTCCTAAGAGGACAATTTTTATAGCCAAAGTTGGCTATAGTGACAAATTGGCAGTGCTTGAACACCAGTCTGTAAAACAGATTGGCCAGACACTTAATTTTTTAAACAATCTCCTATGTATGTGGAACCAACCTAAACAACCTATTTGACATTAGGCAAGTAAATCCAAAATGAGACTACATAATCAGACTGTAACATGTATGATCATCTTAACAGGATTTTCTTTAAGGCCTGTGCATGAAGAATTTCACAGATAATGTAACACATAAAAAAAAAAAAAAAAAAGAGTTAAATGACGTCCAAATGGAAATCAAATAAAAAGTTTTTTTTACCCAATAAAACATAACATTTCAACGGTTTCTGACATGAACAAGGAGTTACAAATTACAGTAAAATAACATTTAAAAAATGTATATTGCCTATAGAAAAAAAAATGTTGCAGTGCCAACATAGCAAGCATGTATATATATTGAATCAATCAGAATATACATTAAATGACAATAATAGTGTCCTTGACTAACAATGATAAAGCCTGCACTTTTCAGATGCAAACCACTAAACATCTATTTTCTCTGCTTACTTCAGATTAAAAAAATAAAAATATAGAAAGAAAAAAAGAGAGCAGTAAGCTGTAGTGACCGTGTAACCTAGTAAATTCACAGAGCTAAAATCTATGATGGTTTCTACTTAGACTTTAGCTTGCCACTGTTGTACTTATTTAAAAACAAAATAGTGGTATAAATAAATTGAAAGGGACAAAAATGTGTATTCCAGTTTCCAGTTAGTAACAATGAAATATGATATTTTGTTATTATTTATAAACGTCTATTATTCATAGGCAAAACAATAACTAAACCTACACAGTTCAGCAGCTTGGCACTGCTTCTGAACGAATTTTAGAAAGGAGAAGCAAGCAACAGCTATGTATATTTATGCTGACCACAGGCAGATTATTTTTTTTTCATGGGAAATAATAAAGATTGTAAAAATTAGAGAATCTAGAGAAATATATTTGGGGCCATTTTTAAGCATTCAAGTGCTTACAGATTTTTTTTTCATTGCAAAATGTCTTTATATAGGAAATGAAAAAAAAAATATTTCTGCAAGTGTTTTTAAGGAACATTACCAATGTCATTGCACTAAACTGTGTGAGCAGTAATCGCATTTGTTTTATTACCTTCAGATGATTTCTTTTAACCCACAAATGATATGGAACTAGAACTAGTAACATCTAACAGATTAATGAAAAATATCAAAACATGTTTCCTATAAATAAAAGCCCTTGCCCTGTGCTCCCCAATGCACCCGTTAAGGTATTGACAAAAATATATTAAGGCCTGAATCCAACCTCCCCTTGGAGACCACCGAATGTATTTTTACTTACTTTTAGGCTGTCATATGGCATGTAGGATCATATTCCTCTTCTCTGATTTTAGATGGATACTGAAGGTATCAATGATATATAATAATGTCAACATTCTCTGCACCATTGTGTTGTGAATGCAAGGCCCCTGTGATCGTAACATCTACGATACACTGAGAATTAAAAGAAAATGGGCTGAAATGAATAAGGCATTATTCAACTGGGAAAGCCACCATTCTGGATTGAGAGTCTGCAGAGGACTGTGCCAAAGAAGAGGTATCATTTATATTTTTATTATATTAAGATAATAAATTAAAATATAAGCCAATACACTGCAATCACAACCACAAAATGGTTCCCAACTGCTTCCATTTCAAGTGAAAGAGAGCAGTTTGGAAAGCAGTTGAGACTGAGGTAGAGTACTTAAGTTACTAGCAAGCTTGAATTGGCCCTATAGATGAAAGCTCTTGAATGGATTTGTAATACATTTTTAGAATGAGACTTCTTTTAGAGAATTCTTTTTGTCAATATTATAAGGCATTCTTTTCACACAGATCATGAAATAAAGTGCAGTAAAGTACACAAACACACAAAGCATTTGTGATATGATGATGATGATAGATCCTTACTTGTACCAGAAAAAAAACATCAACCTTTGCGTTGTCAGCATTGGCTTGCACCAAACTAAAATCATTCTGTGAAACAGAATATTGTTAATGCTTTAATAAATTTGTTCACAAATTTGCTTGGAAAAGCAGTAGTACCTAGAATTAGTAGGTTAGTTGAATTATTGTCTAGTAAAAAAATACAAAAAAAAGGGTACATTGTTAAGCCCATTAAGTAGATATAGAAAATGTATATATACATACATACCGGTAGGATAGTAAATGGAAACACTAACACAAAATAAACTTAAATAATGCTAACTGCAAAGTTAGGATCAATTTTTTTACAGGTTGGTGACATTAAAGTTTATAGAAATTTTTTTACAGCTGTAATAAATCCAAAAACAATTTTTAACCAATTGTTGTTTACTCTGGGCCATGGCTCTGATAACCCTTTATTCTGCTACATCTCCTTCTCAAGTATAAAAAGGATTCAGAATTAGCTTCAGATTAGATTCAGAAGCTAATATGCTTGGGGACCAAAATGAGACTGTGTGTATGTGTGTGTATATATATATATATATATATATATATATATATATATATATAAAAACACATCTCCAATAATAATAATAAACAATACCAGGGTTTTTTGCCTTCCTCTGGATCAACTATGTCTATAGGGTTTTTTCCCTAGTGGTTGAATTTTATGAACTTATCTTTTTTTCAACCTAACTATAAACTGGAGCCAATGTTATTCCTCATAATGATTTAAAGCCTAACCTAATCATTCTCCCCAGACTGATGAAGAAAATAGTGCTTTTTTTGTCCTGGATTGTATACAGTGATGTCGGAGTGTCCATCCACATGCTGGTGCTGTGGATTTGAGAAATTTGCCCTCGGTTGTCATAGGATTATTATTAATTTGAACGCAATTAAAATCAGCCAAACATTTTACAGGTGCACCAATACAAAAAGTGTGCAAAGTCTAAGTATAGGTTCAAAACTGCCTATGGATGTTGTGCTGCAGTAACTCACTTGTTTCCACAACACAATTCATTTTGAACAGTGTTGGAGACATGTCAACTATGGGATTGCTGCTTCCCTGCAGAGAACAAGAATCCTCAACAGTTTGCTGGCAGGGGACAGGCTTTTCCAGTTAAGATGTGGCCAATTTTTAAAACTAATATAAACCTTTGCATACCTTTTTTTATGCATCTAGGATGTATTTAGCTGCTCAATTTGACTTTAATGCCTAGAGTTCTGCTTTAACAAAACAATACAAACAGAATTCGGTTCTGCAAGCGTAAAGACTATAACTGTCTGTTACCATGCTTCAGCTATACATAAATGTATTAAGAGCAAACATGGGTCAAAGTACCCATGTGAACAATGTCTTATTTGTCTGCACGACAAAGGCACAAGTGCTCTTTCATTATTATTTCTCAGTGACGTAAAAGGTTTGCGAGTGAACAACGTAAAAGTATAAAATCACATCATACATAAAAATATGAAACAGAAGTGACTAGTAAATGTTATTCATTAACAGTATTTGAATAACGGAATTATTTTCAATGTGAGATTTTCTTAATGCAACAACAGTGCAAAATCTTTTTGTAATCTAAAAGATTTTAAAACAGTTCAAACTGTTCTATTGTTGGTGTTCACACACTTTTAAAGCGAATCACATTATTTCATATTATATTTTCATGAGAACAATGCACTTATATACGGAAGCATTTCTGGAAATCATTTTTTTGCAAATACTATCAAAATGTTTACCCTCCCAAAAGTTTCCCCTCCTAGTTAGTAATACAGACTGCTACTTTATACCTGTAGTTTGTATAAAAATTAACTTAAATAATAGGCAACTGTTTACCATCGTTTGAAAGATGTGATTTGGTTTTCATGTTGAAATATACATTAGAAAAAGAAAAACTGTACCACATTCTGAGTTTCGGTTATTTAGAAGTGTTTTGTAGATCAGCACAAGCTGTATATATGAAAACAGAACACAAGATTGTTGAATTTTTCACTATAAATAATTTATAGCCATAATCCTATTCTTGTGATGTAGAGTCTTCTTTTCCATCAGGATTGAACCTATTAAAATGTAGACTAAAATCAGGGCTCGACTGAGCACCGTCAGCATCTGAGGATACTGCTTTCACATTTGACCGACTGCTTCTGCTCTCTGCATGAGCAAGAGCTGATAAATTGATGGCGTGTAATAAACTATGTTTTGAGTTTGAATGTGTTGAAGGTAATGGGCTTCCAAATCCCAACATGTTTAGAGCATCAAGAGTGCCATCTGGATCGATCATGGCATTAATCACTGGAAAAGAAAAAGAAACACAATTGTTTGTGCTAACAATTTCAGCCTGATCAGCATTTATAATGTTGACATGTTTATTGCTTTTCAACCACAGGCTTTACATTGGTTATTTAAAACAGGAATAATGCCTGATTTAAAAAGTAAAATATTATCCTACCACAAAAAAAACGTTAAGGGAGACCAAAGATAGAGCCAAAGAATAATGAAAAGAGTTCTCTGCCATTTCTCACACACCCGAATTAAGTTCATTCAGGGTTCTCTTACTCTTTCCCTCTTCTTGTGTAGAAGTGAAATATTGTCTTCATCATGGATAGATATTCCAACAAAGTAAAAAATTCTGTTTAGGCTAAAATGACTGATTTTGAATAAGGATTTTGGTTTTTAAAAGCAATATTTTTGCCTCTCAGAAACCAGCTGCTAACCCTTCAACAACACAACAGAAAACTCAGCCATTCTGAGCTAAGAATCCATGGAACCCTAGATTTCCTTCAAGGGTTGCTAGGAGGTCCCCAAACTGTGGCTAACTGGCCCACTATTTGATTATGCAAGCACAATTCCAAGACCAACAACATTTGGCATTGGGGATCTTTGGGGTTTGTAAAGGGGGTTATTTTCTCACTGATTATCCTTTAACAATTCACAATTTTATTAAACTGCAGTCTTACAATTATCCTTGCGATTAACCTAAATCTAGCGTTTAAAATATTAAAAACTACAGTACTTGGCGTTTATTTTCATAAATACCTTGTAATTGGTTTTCAATCCTCTTCAGTTCTTGTAGTATTGATAGGATTTCCTAAAAGGAAAAAAAACAACTAAGGTTTAAAAAAAACGAGGAATCCCAGATATAAAGGGAGTGGCCCTAACGAGGTCCCTACAAAATTGCTTATCATTAGACCTTGATGAATGAAATTTGTTTTTTTTCCCCCATGTCCTGTTTTAAGCAAAAAAAAGGGTGCACCCCTAAAAAGGGTGAATATTAGCCCTAAATGTTGTGACACCTAAATGTTTAACTATAAAAAAATATGTGCATGTTACAGAGAATTATGTCTGGGGCTTAAATGTGTTGGTATGGGGGAAGTACTGCATCAACGTTTTAGTGATGAACAACTGAAGTCTCATCTATAGTCCTGTACTTTTTTGCTGGTATATTTTTCAGCTAAGTTTTGTTAGAAAGTGCCTAAAACTGGACTTATTACTGAGAATATGTAAGCTGCCATTGCTGAACTCAATAAAAAGAATGCTGACTGGATGTAAAAGTGATCCTCTGAATTCAGTAGTTTCAGACCAACACCTGAAACAAGAAAGTGATAACTATGTGACAAGGAGAGATGCAATTAGAGAAACCTCTGCGCTGCAATCTCATTATGGCTCAGTAATTTAGGGGTATTAAGAGGAGAGAACTAAAACACTAACCAGGAAAGCAGTATTTTGGAGTACCAGGTCAGAAATGGCACCCTACACATTTTTTTCCTTTAGAATAGTGCTGCTTTTAAGTACTTTTGTTCCTATATGAAAATGCTGCTTTCTTCATTGATGCCAATTCAATGTCTTGTCCTGGCATAAATGAGTGACAGCAACACCTCATTACAAGCATCCTCATACTCATACTCATACTGACTTGAGCTGTTAAAGAAGAAAAAGGTATTTGACCGACATCATTAGGTCTAATGGTGGTACCTACTGAACCGCACAATCATTTTTAGGTACCAAGCACAACAACAATAACTGAAAAGTGGAGATACAACTTTATAAAAACGGAGGCTGTTGGTAAAATAGCCAACCAATTGTATACTGTATTTATTTCTGTAACTAATTAAGCTATAAGTGAATGCTGAATTACCACACATGAAGTTTTCAAAATTGGTATTTCGCTTTCCGATCTTAACTTCTTTTCAATTTCGTCCCAGTTCCTTTCTTTGTCCTTAAATAAAATTCTGCAATGTAGGAAAAAAATGGAAACACTTATAATAAAAAATGTACACCAATGTACCTTGATATTTAAATATACCAAGGACCTAAAAGTAAGTATCACAATGTATTGAGAAAACATATCATACCTTATTTTATTAGCGGTTTTATCAATAGTCTGTCTTATTTTTCGAGAAAATTGGAACACAGAAGAAAGCAGTAAACTATCTCCCATTACCTGCATAGAGAAGAAACAAATGTAAGAATTCACATTTTTTATTTCATCATTTATATTTTGGGGTTTTCCATAGGACCAGAGTGTGTTTCTGATTTTTGTAGATGTGTTGAGTTCTATTTCTGCACACTACAATGCTTTGTATTTAAAGTATACTCTTCCATACAGTACATCCCTTACTGGCAGAACAGGAGACTTTTCTTGTCTCTAACACTTACAGGCCTTTTCACTCCCCCTGCCTGTGGCTAGACAGTGAAAACAGAAGGAGCAGACTGATGGAACTTAGTGCTCACTCATTCTGTCATTATGGCCTTTAATAGCACATGGGCACAACAGTTGGGTTATTTGGGTTTTCCTTAAAAATTGACCTTAGACTATGTTAATGAATATGATAGGGACATTAGATTGTGAGTCCCTATGAGGGACAGTTAGCTTAGTCCATTGTCATGTCAAAATGCTGCATAATATGTTGGCGGTATACATTAATATTTATTATTATTACAGTATTTATATAGCACTGACATATTATGCAGCGCTTTACAAAGTAGTCAAGTCACTAACAGTCCCTCAAAAGGGCTCACAATTATATATATATATATATATATATATATATATATTAATTAATCTAGGGACATTTTTTTAAGAAATGCCAAATAATCATGACATGATTAATGACATGTTTTTTGGGGTGTGGGAGGAAACCCACGAAAATACAGGGGGCATATATAAACGTAGGACCTAGCACTGAAAAGGCCAGAATACTAACCTCTGAGCCAACCACACTGCCCAGTTGTATAAATATATATTTATCTTATATCAATACAAGATAAATATATAATAATGATAATATTAACAAAAACAGCAGCACAACTGACTGGCTCCTTGTGCTGCTTCTCCCTCCAAATTATGACTTCTGCTTTATAGGGGACAGTGAAAAGCCAATACCAAATGAATCGCAATGCCTGCCATTAAAAGTTTACACTTTATTATGCATTTATGAATACGGACTTGCATTAAGTTATGTATTTTACCCGTTTTAGTTTGGTAGCATATTTGGCTTTCATTAGAGAAATGAATAACATTAGGTATTAAGAGAACAAGGACTTAGAAAAAAATGTTCCTTGCCCAAAACAACTCTAGCATACAGTGCCATATAATTACCCCTAACTATAATAAAGTCTTATGACTAATACATACTGCATTGAAATGCTTCCTATACAATGTACAGCAGAAGTAAAGCTCATTCAGCCTTTCAACTTAGAGCTTTTGTTTCCTTTTGATTTTGCTTTCGAAATGCTTGCAAGAAACCTTAAGATGTAATTATAAAAATTGTTGGAGGAACTGCAAAACTTTTAAATGTCTATTCTAAATGTTCTAGCACACAAACACACACTCCTCTTCTGCAGCATAGAGATCCTTTATAGTTATGATTCATTTATCAGCGAGCATTGGATTAAGGTTACTGTGCTGCTGGGGAGGTCAGAAGGACCAACGTTGCCCTATTCTAAAATCACAACTTTTTTTTTTTTAGGAACTAATGTGGAAGGTATGTGGTTATATTCTGATACTAGGACCACTTACACTGCATTCCATACCCAGGCAGATTAGGTTTCCCAGGAATCTTTTTAGGCTTTAAAGTGGATCACAGCAGGTAGACATTTACTTAATATGGGGGAAACAAGAAATGGTTTTCAGGGTGGATGTTTTACCAACACATTATGTCCCACAGAAGGATATTTATCCAACATGGGGGAAACACAGGACAGTTGTCAAGGTAAATATTTATCCAAATTGGGGCAAACACATGACAGTTTCCAGGGCAAAAGGGTATCAACTTGAGGGAAACTGTGATTGTTCAGAGAGGACATGTCCTAACATAGAGAGAAAACACAAGAGGTTTTAAGGGGAGGACATCTACCCAACATGGAGGGGAAAACGCAAGACGGTTCACAGGGTGGAAGGTAACAAGATGGGAAATATGAGATCGAACTGTCAGAACTAAATCTGCCTGCTCTATACACAGCTACTGTTTTATGTGTTGGGATAGTAGCACTGGGTACTCTGTATCATTGCAGCTGAATTGTACTTGTCTGTCTGAAGTGTTCTGAAGCTGCATTCTGGGATAGCAAAAATATTTCAACAGATGGCAGCTTTGGATAATGTTAAATATACAGGCTTCAGATCAAGAGATAGGAGATAACCTGCACAAACCTAAACTGTTATGGTAGTCAAGGCAAATGTGAACCTTTATTTAGATTTAACTTGTGCTGCACTCCCAAAAGCACTAACACTATTATACCCAAGAAAAGCTTTTCTCTGGATGAGAATTGTGTGTTTCACAGCCTACAGTTTGGCCATGCAAAGAGAAGAGAAGAAAACGATAAAAATGTGAATATGTAGCAGAGAAAAGTCCTTCCTGTGACCTATTACAAAAGATCTGACTGCCCTCTAAAATCTATAAACACATACTACACATTTAGCACCTGCCTGAACTTGCAAGATTCTTCTGCTAACTGAAAAGAAAAATTGTAAATGTAAAAGATGCGGCAATAATTACAAAACATTCAAATATCGAAAAATCCAAATGACTTTCCAATCTGAACTTACTTCATCTCTACTCCATGTTTTCCGTCTAGTAATAAGTGGAGGTTCAGAAACTTCTTTAGGCTGGGGTTTTGCATCACCTCCTCGTAAGCTTGCTTCTGATCTGGATGCATTTGATGGAGGAATCTTTCTAAAGTTAAGGCTTTCATCAAATACACGGTCCACAAGCTGTTAGCAAAGAGAAAGGAAATTCAATGAATTGTAATACAACTCATCTTACCTAGATTGTTACCATGCTGTGTGCATTGCACTGCACACAATAAGGTACACATGTAGCTGTGAATGGGCCCATAGAATTTTTCTAATAGAACTCACTAAATTGCAGTGTAAAAAATGTAAACAGCTACTTAAGAAGGAATAGGATTTCTACATTTTTGTGCAGCAAAATGTATGTTTTTTTTCTGCCTATAAAGCGTGAATAAATCCTTACTATTTTCTTCTAGATTACCGATTTCCTTAATATGAAAGTGACTGCTGTGGTTAAGAAAACAAACTCAGAAACCTTTCTGTAGCATAGGGATTAATATATCTTTACTCGTCTGCCTAAAGGTGGGTCATTGATCAATCAAAGGCAGACTGAACATAGTGAAGGTCTCTGAAAAAGGGGGATTGGGGATATGGGTTACTATGATACTATAAATTAAATTACATTCAACTCTATACTTTTATTATTTAATAAAGGTCCCAACATGCTAGAAGCTTCTCCTTCATATTTTGTGATCCCAACATTCCAGAAAAGCACTGGCATGATGTTTGCATATTTGAGGACTGTTTATAGCGGTGGTATATAGTGTATACTACTCTATTAGAAAAATTATGAAACTGTATGGAAATTCTATCCAAAGGCATTGGATTTGTGCACCCATGGACAGGACAGTGAAATCCCAAATAATGCTGAAATGATGTTAAAATTAATTTGTTTATGTCAAACATTATTAGCATATACTTGACTGTGTGTAACGCTTAGATATAAAATACAAATTGACAAGCATTAGAAAACAAAGCAACATTTTTTAATCATTTCATTAAAGCTGAAGTCCAGGTAAACATGAAAACTCAACAAGTAAAAGTGCAATAAGTGATTAAAAAAATGTGATTGACCTCATAAATGTTTGTTTTTGCTTTTATGGTAGTCCTCAACATTTTTTTTCCTTTGGTTGGTAGACCAGATTGCTCTTTGTAACACAAACTGCATAAAGTAACTACATTTGCTATGCTGCTGCTCAGCAAGGCCTTGCACTGCATACTCTGGCTGCCCTGACCAGTGAAACTAGAACCAGTTTTTTTAATGCAAACATTCAAAGGGTTCAGGTTAAAAATAGAGCATTCATGCACACCTGTAAAAGAATGGGGTCTATTTATAACGTAAAGCAGATATCATTGTACACTTCCCGTTACGCATACCACTGCCTATTGCGTTCATAAAAATTGAGCTGTGGAGTAGGCAGCAAAGCTATAAAGCTCAGCAGAGAACAAAAAGATCCACAACCAGAGGATAGCTCGTCATATGGTCTATTAGGAAACAAAACTCTATGGGGCTCCCGGAGTTTGTGTTTTCTTTTAAATCTGCACCAACTTCAGAATCCACTACCAAGAATAGTGAAGGGTGAGCATACATAAAATAGCCTCTGCAAGATGGCACATGGATATTATAAAATATTATGATATATATATGTCTGCTTGTTAATTGCCAGGAGTACAGATAATCATATAGGCTGGATAGCTGCAGTACATGGCCCTGCCCAATACTAGCAACAGGTGAGTGCTCCCAATAGGCCCCCATGTGTGGGTGCTGATGGAACATGTGGTTCAGGAAACTGAAGTCACATCAAAAGTAGTAGCACATTTTGTTTGTCCTGCACAATGCATGTAAACTGTGCATGTTTATAAAATAAAAAAGCCTGGATTTCAGTTAAAAAATTAGTACATTGTCATAAAAGTCAGAGTAGACATTCAAACATTGTTATTACACAGTAACAATCGTTATTTTTTAAAATATGAAACAGACATTAGATGAATTCCATATTTTATTCAGTGAAATGTTACAGGTAGTCATGATAGTGCAGGCATCTCTCCAGGTCTGCACACAGATTGGTCTCTTCTACAAAGCGTCCTACTAAGAATAACATCTGCAGAATCCAATTAAATACTAGGAAAAACAAAACAGAGCATACTGGCCAATAGGCAGGCAAGGAAAGAAGTAAAGGGTGGAATACTTCTCCAGTAAAGATTTGCTTTACTTCTTATTTTTGCGTTTTAATTTTGATTTTTGTGGAGGGAGTTTTGGGAAAAATACATTTGTGGGCAGTCCACAGGAGGTACCTAAACTTCCATGCCACCAGCAAGTTGCAGCCACAGGTTTACGATATGAGTTACCAGACATAAAGGTTTAGGTGTCTGACTGAATAAATGTGCTTTGTTGTGGGAGACACCATCATTGTGCTTTGTAAAGCAAAGCCCTGTGTAAGAGCTTGCAAAATAATTTCTTGATGCTTTTCAACGAACCCACTGTACCTCAAATGAAAAGTAAATTCAACTGTTCCAAATGTTAACATAAACTGTATTAACCTAGTTCCATGCACAGCTAAGGAATAAAATCCAAAGTGGTTCACCATAACCACAGAAAGTAATATGAAGAACACCAAAAAGTGCAGAGGCCCTCTTAAGTCCTGGTTACTGCCAGTTCCTAACGGCCACAATTCACAAAGCATTTGGCAAGCACAACGACCAGTTAGGAGCCAGTTTTCATCATGGCAACCCCTTTAATGTTCACTCTTTGCAAACATTATTCAATTTGCAAACTTGGCATGCAGAGAACTCAAAGTATGCCATTAACCTAAGTCGCACTGATCTTGAATCCCTACCTTTCATGTCTACACTCACTTCTGGTATCTAAAGAAGAAGCCATTGATGTTGACAAGCTGGACTTCAAACATATCTACTATTGTTCATCTATATTACATGGTGGATTGATAAGATTAGTAGTCTACTAGAATGACAAGAATGGCTGGAATCATTTGACCTGCAATATAATATATTTTTTGGCCAAGATATTTCATTCCTTTTTTTATTTTATTTTTTAAAAGGGAATGTGATCTTTTTTTATTGGCTGTGAGTGGTTTGCCTGTTTAGGAAGCCAAACCTTGCATATTGGTGCACGGTTGGTCCAAAATGTCCTCCAAGTCTTGGAAAATAATTTTGTTGAGTAATAAGTCTTATTGTGCATTTCCTAAACCGATATATAAAGCAATTAAGGAGTTAAATCTATATGCATAGTTTAATTATGTCTACGTGTACAGGTAAACGTACATAAATGTTATATATTACATTTGAGTATTCATATATTACGGTGTAAACGGTGTTATTAAATCAGTTGATAATCTAGTGCTTAACTTTTTCTTCAGTAATCACCCAAAAACAGCCAGGTGGTTACTAAAAAAATTGCCAGGTGGTGCACCCAGCTAAAAGGGGCTGGGAAGAACACTAATCTATTAGCATAACTAGTCCCTCTAGAAGATGTTCAAGACCCTTTACAGGGAATGTTCAGGTTTGCTCATCAAATGACTGTAAAGTGAGGCTTGGAGAAACCATGGCAGTGTTTTTATTTGTGGATTAGAATGTAATTGTTAAAAGCTGGGCCAACAAACACAATTCTATTACACTTTTCCATTATCTGCCCTTAGCAGCAAGCCAGGTAAGCAAAGCACAAAGTTTGCTAGTAAATAAACAGAATTCCACTATTATTATTTTTTTAATTCCAACTTAACCTGGATGGCTGCGTTTTTATTATAATAAAGGTCTGATAAAAAAAAATATATATATATGATGATAGGTAATAAAATGGATAAAACAGAAAAGAATATTGAAGAAGAAGAAAGAACCTGTACATCTTCATGTAGACTCCCTACCTCTTCCCGAGTGTCTATTGCAGAACCAGGAGTGGTGGCTGCAGTGCTTACTGTGGTACTAGGTGCTGTGCCGGATGAAGTCACAGAATCTATTTCTCCAGCAACGTCATTAATTTCCCGGGCAATGAGAGCCAAATCTTGGCTAATCCTGCAAAGAAAATAAGTAAAATATTTCAATCACTTATAGCTGGACAATATTTATAAACAGTGCACTTACCCTTTAAAAAGTAACAAAACCCCTCAGCAGAATATAGTCATCCACATTTGTTCCATTACTTTGAGCAGGAGGGAGAATAAGACCTCCTCCATGTAAGTGTGCTTGGGATTGAAACACAATGATATCGGTGATATCATTTATCCAGGTAAACTACTGTAGAAGGAAGACAGTGGAGGAGCGTGGATTAGTAAATTTACCTAGCTAGGGGATAGTAGGGGGCTATTAGGAGGCACGGACACTATGCCCTATATTAGTAATTTTGCTAATTTTAAATTGAACCACTAAAATAAATATATCAGTGTTCTCCCCAGCACCTTTTTCCTGGGCACACCTCTGGTCATTTTCAATAACCACCTGGCTGTTTTTGAGTTGATATTGTAAAGTTGGGTCAGAATACAGGGGCCACCACCCACCTACAAAAGTACACATTTAAGAGGCATACACAGAGTATAAAGAGTAAATCAAGCACCTCTAAAGTACCTGAACATTGGAATCCCTTTATATTTCACCTTACATTAAAGCTGAAAAGGCAGAGTTTAAAATGTATCCACTAAGACTCATTATATTGAAAGTGTATTTGTTGTAACGACATAAACATATCAAAACCTGTACCAACACTAGGGTTAGCAAGAACAAGTAGGAAAATAATTATTTATAACAATTTTAAACTACAATTATATACAGGAAGTATTAACATCCAAAAGACAACACGCTATTACATCATATCATAATAGTGGGCTTTAAAAAGGCAGAACAGTTTATAGTGAATGGTCTACCTAGGGCCAATGCAGCTTACATTCTGTAATAACTGATCAAATAAAGGAAAGAGGGCCAAAAGGACTTTAACAAGCAAAACCAATGCTGCAGACCAAAAATGCAAAAATGAAGAATTCTGCAACTGAAAATTGGCAAAAAAAATTCAAAGAGAGCACGTTCCTCGCCTTTGCAAGGCCATCAACATAGAACTGGAGAAATTACCTAGTATTTTGATGATTTGAAATGACATGAAATGAGGGAAGTTTCTTCCCCTTTCAGTGACACCCTGAGCTAGTAAATTTAGTCGTCTGTGGGTCCGAAAAGGTTGGCGACCACTGCTATAAACTGTAGTTTTTTAATGTAGAGGTTTGTTGTGTTTTGTAAGGAAATTCATAATATATATGTTCAGTTGGCTAATGGTGTTGCAATAATGAATACTTTACCTAGCTATTTCCTCACGATGTGCAGTCCAGTCACGGATATAATCTTCCTGTTCTTTTGCCTTATGTTTGAATGAACTCATGTTCAGAGCTGCTGATGGTGTTTTTATTGGGCTGTTTCCACTAACTTGTGACTTCTGAATTTTAACAGCTGAAGAGGTACGTAGACGAGTAGGTTTAGCAGCGTTGCGGTTAGATCCAAATTCATCTTCAGAAGTGGATGCGTACTCTGGAGGGACTCGTCTCCATCGGGTATTGCCTTTTTTTTTTTAAATTAGGGCAAGGAGACAAAAAAAAAAAAAAAACAACTTTTAATTAAATGTCAAACATTTAATTTATCATTATATATAGTAATATACATTGTATTTTATATATATTACTTGGAATGGGTTTTAATATAATCCCAGTGCCAGTATGTCAATCCCTCCTCATTAGACTGCAGAGGTGGACTGCTGCTCTGTGTGAAATCAGTGGTCTCTCTGCAGGGGATCAACAATATGCCCTCTGTGAGATAGAGCTACACAGCTCTGCAATCATTGAGCAAAAGCTTTGCTTCAACATACCTGTACAAACTAAATTATCCTAGTTTATCTTAAAAGGAAAATGCAATCATGGATGAAATATAATTTAACATGTTTGTACCTTTTTAGATTTATATTCTATTCATTATATTCAACAAAATTAAATAACGATAACGCTAAATTTAAAATAAAATGCATATAAAAAATATACAATGCAATGATATCATGATAAAAAAAGATTTTCTAAATATTGTAGCAATTTTGTGAAATATGTGTGAACAGCTTGTTTTGTTCCATAGAGGAGGGAGAGAACCAGTGTGATGTACTCTGCTGTGTTGTTATCCAGTAGCATAACAGTAGCAGTTAGAGGGCAGCCAATAGTAATCCAACACAACAGATCACTAACAACCTCCCTAATGAACATAATGATTTTCAGCTCAGTCTAAGGCTAATTAATGCAGAAATAAAGCAAAACATGGCTTTCCTTGTATGCAAAACATCATTAGAAATGCTCACATGATTACCCAGCATTATCTCATATTACAATGCTGGGACTGATCCTAGAACAGAAAACTTTCCTCTAAACTCTTAGGAAGACTTGCAGCGCACACACCAAGTATGCTTGTGCAATGACACACAACTGGCTAAAATGTCTGCATTGAATGTAACTAAGGCAGGGACTGATCTGACTGATCTGATGTGAAAAAGCCTAGTTGGACTATAGGCTCCAATAAAACTTTAATAAACTAGTCATATTAGAAAATATTATTTTACTAAAATGTTGTGTATACTTGGAAAACACTTGCAGAATAAGTAGCTAGACATCAGCAGTCAGTAAATTTAAATATGCTTTGAATAAATACAGGTCTACCCTTACATAAAAAAGCAGACTCATTGACCTATTTGGTCTCTTTCTGTTTTTAATAACTTTCACAAAGCCGTAGTTAGCCTCACTAACAGATGGTGAAACATAATATCCGTTAAATGAAAAAAAAATCTTATAAACATGAAAACTCACCAGCAAGGGAGCCGTGAGCAGATGGAACCACTTTTGTCTTGGCATCCGATAAGCGAGAAATGCTGTTAGCTCTGGCTCTTGGAGAACTTCTCCCATCAGTTGTTGGAGACATTTTAGCACTATTTCTAACTGCATATTCTGAAGTTCGTGAAGATCCAGAACCTCTGGTTATTGTCGCTTCCGAGTCACTGCGTGCCGATAAAGAACCAAGCCTTGTTCTACGAGGCTGTGCAAGCAAATCTAATCTTGAAAGCGGTTTTCTAGTAGAAGTTTGTTTTGATGTTGAACTTGTTGTTGATACTTCTGAGGCAACTGATGCTCTGTCAGTATCTCCAATCTCTGTGTCTGAAGCTTCACCTAAGCGTGATCTGCGCAAAAGTGAAGTCCTTGTTGGACGAGGCCTAGGAAGAGTAACTGGCTTGTTAGCTGCAGACGTTTTTATTGCAGTAAACTTGTCATCTACAGAGGCAAACTGTGATTTGGAGTGTGACCTTCCAGAATAAGTTTCTTGATCAGAAGATAAAATATCTGACACAGTAGAACAAGGTAAACTAGAGGTTTGATCATCATCTGTCAAGTCGAGAGATGGAGGTCTATTCCTTGCACTGGTTCGAAGAACTTTCTGGATATCGCTTCTACTTCCAGGCTCCCTTACATGAGTTTTACTCTTTCTTTCAGTTCTTTCACGGGATATAGATACCGATGAGCTAAGAGGTTCTTTTGAAGGAGATGAAGTTGAGGATTTATCCTTATGCAGGCTGCTAAGGGTTTTTCGTTTCTGGGGACATTTTTTATCTGCATCATTAGCAACAAAACTAATAGTGCTTGCAGTATCAACATCTGACTCCGGGGATATAGAATTCTCTTGGGTGTAGCTAGGTGTTTTTGGATCATCATCAGTTTTACTATCATCTCTGAGTTTTGCTTCAAGGAAAGCCATGACTGCTTCTGTATCCTTGAGTAGAAGAGTGGTATCCATGCTGGAGTCAGTGTCTACCGAGTCACTTCTCTCTCTTACATTGCTCATAGATGTAAAGGGAAAGGTAGGTGATAGCACAGGTTGTTTGTTAATATGTGGAATAAGTTCTATAGGTACATTTGAGCTAGGCTTGTCTATAGTAAAACTGCCTTGCCTAACAAGTGGCTTGAAAGTTTCCTTTCTATCAGTTTCAGCACTTTTGCCGCTAGTATTGTTTGAAGCAGCTTCACTTTTCTGACCACCCTTTTTCTGAGGAGTTTCAGCAGGCTGTTGTAACTTGTAAGCATTAGGAGAGGATGAATCAATTGGTTGGACAACGGGAGGCTTGTGGAATACCCTAGCAGAAGACAACTGTTCTTTAGCTTGCTCCTGGTGGGCTTTGTATACTGCTTGTTTCCTTGCAGCAAGTAAGGCATCTTTCTTAGCATCAAATCCTAAACAAGAATAATCTGTGAGAGTTCTGGTTTTATCCATGGAACATTCTGTAGAGTTATCTTTCTTAGTTCTAGCTTTTCCGTTAGAATCATACAGCTTGTCTTTCTTACCTAAGCGTACATGTGATTCTTTCTCCTGTAGCTCTGTGTCTTGTTTTTCTCCAATATCTGACCTATGTGTTTGTTTACTTGAAGAAACCTGGGAGCTTGCTTCCTCCTTTGGAAGCTTTGGTAAACTTCTCCTTTTACGATCACTTGCGCAAGTCACTGAGGTAGCAGATCCGCTACTTTTAATTGACAATCCAGATTCACTCATATCTGCATCTGAAACATGAGACAATTCTTTTATTAATATTTAGTGCACAAAAATATAATTACAATGTATAATAAAACATGGAGCGTATTACTGTTCAATAATAAAGATAAAAAATAAGTCCAGTGAGTTATATAAAGATGGGCATGGTAATTACATGGACAATGGTTACAAAACAATAACCAAATTCATTTTCACAAAAACAAAACTCATTCTGTCACATACACAATAAAAAAAGTGTGGCAACCTATTTAGTTCTAGGTTGACAATCACTAGGCAAAGCCATACAGCCCTGTTTGCCTGAGAGTGCTTCCAGTATGAATGCTGGTGTGCAGGAAATTGCAGGAAACTAACATCATGACAGATTCAGCTGGTTGCACAAGGCCCGACTAATCTGACCAGGCACAAAAAGGCATAATGACACCATTTTGGGTGAGATATTCAGTAAATCCTACCCAGCACCACATTTCAGGGAGACTTAAAACAGTAGGGAATAAGTAAAGAAAGGAACGGTATTGGCTTTCTTGTTCAACCCATGGGCAAGATTAGGCGCTACACTGTGGCCTTTCTCCACCTGCACAGTAACAACCATTGAATGTTCCTAAGAGGTCATAATGCAGGATGCAAGTCAGCCATTAGTTTATCCATTGGTTCTCCCGCAGAAAGCTTCCACAAACAAAGCCTCCGTATAGTAGAGAATACCACTGACAAGTATTTCGCTATACAGGTTAGAAATACGTTTGAACATTTATTGGTTCCTCTGAAAACTAAAATAGTTTTACTGGAATTGAATTCAACTTTAAATACCTTTGGAGTTCCCTTTAGGTGGATCAAAGCTAATAAACAAAGCTAATAACTCAGGACTAGTAAAGGCTTGGGTGTTTAGGAATTGTTTTCACTGATGAACGGTAACAACTTTGCTTTAAATAATTTATTTTATGACAAGCTTTTTCAGAAGCGTGTTTACCAGTATGCTTTAACAACAGCAAAGTTTGCAATTATACCATTTTCAGCAGGAGGAGAGTTATTGGATTCGCTTTGTCCATTATCTTGTCCCACGTGATTAGAAGCAAGACTGGCCCACTGTGATGCCCAACGTTTTTTGCTTGATGAATGAGATTGACTTGTGTCCTATGGCAAAAGAAAAAAAATTTAAAAGTTAAAAAGGGATCTTAGAAATCAAATAAAATCAAGTAAATTTCTAAATATTAAACATGCTCGAATTATTTTTAGTTTGAAATCTATTTTAAAAACTTTAGAGATGCAGAATTTTGTCACATGATTTTGTACTGTGCCATTTTTGTCCTATGTATTGCAGATCAGGATCAAGATGCTTAGAGTTGGGATTTCTAAAATGAGCATTTTAATAACATACAAAAACTTTTACTAGTGAGACTGCCACCTGATGAAATCCAAGATGAAATTTTCTTTCTTTCGTCTTTGGGTAACATTGGAGGGAAAAACACCTTTGCTTATGTTGTACCTTAACCTTAAGATCCTTGCAGCAGAAGCACTCTCCCTCCATTCTCACCTACAATGCAGGACTGCTGGTCCTGCACTATATATGATATCAGAGTGCTGGCAATGGACAGAGCACAAATGGGAGATCACATAATCCTATGGTTGCACAAAGAGGAAGGAAGAACTTATGGGTATGCTCTTTAATGCTCTAGGCAAAAAATAGAAATTAACCTTTGAAGGGTTTTCCATCTCAAGTTCAACATTAGGTATCTGCATGTGTTTTCTTTTTCTTTAGTGTTTACAAAGAATATAATCCCTTCCCACTCCAAATTAAAGTGCATGTTTGACCCAATCATAAATAAATTGGATGTTGCTTTATTTTAATAATACATTGCTTACATTTATAAAAAAGAAAGCCAAGCATTGCCTGCAATCTAAATATATCAGAATTAGCCTGATGGTTCTGTCTTTACTAGGAGAAGGAGGGTGTGTTTGTGGTTCACTCTGGAGTCAGTGTAACATGATCTCAGTACTATTCTGGTCTGTCTCACAGGACAGCTAAAGGAAAGGATGAAAAAAACCATTGCTCTTGTGTAGAACTTGCCACCTTGCTGCTAGAAGCCATGGATATGAAACATTCATATGTAATAATACGTATGTTGTGTTTATATTTTACGAATCCGCAAATTATGGGAACAAAGTATTAGCAAAAAAACACTTTTTTTCAAATAAATAGCAGAAAATACCTATTAATCCTTAACGACCACTTGGCAGCTTACAAAATACAACTCACATGTGCGCTGTGAAGCTCACTGCAGAAAATCCCAGCACACCAAAAACAGTGAGCATACAAAAACCGTGATGGCTCTTATGGGACAACTACTTTGCCATGGCAGTCATTTAAATATAAAGGACCCAACAAAAGCCAGCATTGCATTGGCCAAGGCAATCGATCTGTGATCGACTGAATATCTAGCATCAGTTCAGAAGTCCCACAACCCTGTGCCAAATCAATAAATAGTTAACCAATACCTACAACTACTCTTTTACTAATGGTAGCCAACTAGCATGTGTATGATGATTGTTCATAAACCGTCACCTGAAGTATTATCACTTCCAGCGACAGTTATTAAGCGCCTGTTCATGTCATTATACTCTCAGGTCACACCGGTGATTCATTTTGGGAGTGATTTGTAGAACCTACACAATCACTTTCCTTGGTGTTTTTGATGTAAAGAAAAATGTATTGCAGTCAATAAAGTCATTGCATTTTTCTGTAATGTCGAGCGATTAGCAAAGCATTCATGATTTTTGATTGGAGCAAGTGACAGAATCACCAGCTTCAAAAGCTAATCATGTTTTTCAATGCAGTGGATAGTGATCGTGGTGCACCAGTAAATCAGTTAATATCCAGTTACAAATCACTGGAGAAAACAAACAGATAGATTGAAGCTGTTACAAGTTGCTAGTGTTACAGCCATCAGACCAAACATACTGATGTAAGGACAGATTAACTTTATTATGTAAGGATCTAGCTTTGGGTAGAAGTGTGCTTTGTAAACAAAGTAAACACTTTGTATCATATAATGCAACACACAGTTGCATAAACTTTCCAGACAGAATTAAAGCATACCTAAACTCAACATTTTCACTTACATAAAAGGGTAGACAAGTTATTTTTTATTTTTTCTGGTGCAACGTCCTTTTTAAACAAATAAAAAAAGGGTGCAGCACCTCTCGGGATACCTACGTCCTCCCTTCTGCGCATGCCTAAGATCTCGGACGTGCACAGAAGGGACATTTTTTTCTATTAAGGTAAAGAGATGGCGATCTCATGCAAGCGCAGCAAGATAGGCTTTTTTTCCCTCCTTTACAGTGGGCTACGTCACCCGATCTCCCACCTGCACAGTGTGAGATTGGGTGAGGAGCCAAGACAGAAGAAGAAGAAAGAGAAGAGTGAAGATGGCGGTGCCCGGCGCTAAGGACAATGGGGAGTTCCAGGAGGATGCAGGAGCAGATCGCGGGAAAATCCAGCGCCACTGAGGGACCTGCAGGGTTAAAGGTAAGTGTGATTTTTTTGTTTTAGGTTTAGTTCCGCTTTAAACATTTTCTGTGTCCTGTCAACTATCAGCTCCTCACCATCACCCACATGACGGGGGAAGCCGGTAAGAAATGTCCCTTTCGTGCAGGGTACTCAAAGATAGACCCCACTTGGAAACACAAACTGTTTTTTGTTTTGTTTTTTTTTTACCTCCATGCTAGTGATGGGTTAGGGTGGGAAAAGAGGGCGTTTTTAGTTTGCCCTAATGAAATTAGAGACAGCCAACATCTTAAACAACTAGAAATGAATCTGAAAGCTGCTGATTTACCGTCACACAAGGTCCTTTTGCATCATCCTTGCTATTTGCTTTTTCACTGTGATGACTGCTTTTGTGATCTTTTTCCACAGAATGCAATTCAGCGCCGTCAGATGTATTTCGCTTACTAGCTTGTCGATGTCCAAGGCTTCCTGAGCTCCTCAATAATACATTTTGTGAAACCAATAAAGATGTGCAAGGCTCTTCAGATTTCTGTTTAAGCAGTAATTTTGCATGCTGTGTGCTATGAATGACTCTGTGAGATGAGGAAGCAGACTGTAAACCCAAACACATCCCTTTAGGATCAACAGAAGCAGCTTTGACTTTATCTATCCTTGACTGTGGGATTGGATAGGGGGCTTCTGGGCCTGCAGTGCTGGTGTTCAGAGAGAAAGAATAGGAGCGTCTCTTTCTTGGATGGTCATCATCAAAAAACTCTATCAAAAAAGCAGTCTGATTTGAAGTATCCTGATGCTTTTCCCCAGTCTGAATTTTCTGCTCCAGCTTTCTCTGCTCTGTATGACCCTGTTTTCTGAATTCCTGTAACTTGGTAATTTTGTTTATATGCTTAGGTGGTGCACTATTTTCATAGTCACTCTGTGTCCCATCCTCATGTTTGTTGCCTAAAATGAAGTAAATAAATTTCAGACAAAACACAAATTATCATTTCTTCCTATCCCATATGATACATTGTTTAACCCCAAATTTTTTGTAAGCCAGGTGTGAAGAAAATGTAGGCGGGTGGCAGCTCCTGTATTGTGACCTAACTTCAGTAGCCACCCAAAAACCGCCGAGTGGTGCGCCCGGCTAGAAGGGGCTTGAGAGAACACTGTAATATAATGTTTGATTTCTACCTTCCCATGTCTGGTTAGTCCCCAGTGAGGTTCTATTTCCAGGGCACAGGTTGGTCTCTCTTTAGTGAGTTACAGTTTGTTTACAAAGTCTGTGCAATTTTACACTTCCAGTGCACAAGTAAGTTATTAAAAATTATCTGGGCCCTCCCAATAGACAAAAGATGTTTTCTCTACTGTGCTTGTGTAATTGCAGGATCGTTTGTGTGTGTGTTAGGAGACAAATGGATTTTTCTTCCATACTCTGCTTTTCCATGATCCAACCCAGCATTTTCTTTCCTGTACACAGAACTTTCTAGCCAGAATTAACATTGGTATAGTAAATTACCATACCAGTGGCCAGCCTGTGGTGTTTCTGCAAACATTTCTCAGTGATCAGTTCTTAATTAATGGAGGTTAGAGCTTCAGACATCTAACCCCAGTTTATGAGCATTTACCCCCAGTGCCCTGTTTGTGTGGTTGCATTTTTCCCCCAAAGACCATGTGCATCAAGTTAACCTTATATGTAGCATATTAACCTCTCATTGTCTCATCCCCAGCATATGCAATAAATCCTGGCACGAATAATTTTTCTTTGACAACTACCAAAAGAGCAGAAAACATTATTTATAAATTGACAGATTACCAGCTCTGTCTGTTGTCATTGCCTTCCACTTATCTGCCTGCATTGTCCACATCATTCCCTCCATACTACTTTCCTGAACATACAGACCACGGTCATACCCTTGGCAACCCTCTGCTGCACATACTACTTCATTGCCATAACTTTCACACATACTGACCCCTGTATATTTCCACTTCTCTTCTACACACGGACACATGTCCCCGTCACACCCCTCATACTCTCCTGCACATATTACTCCCCTGTCATTCCTTTCAGACTTAACTATGGTGCATATGTGTAACACAATACTAAAATACTCTTTTGCCTCTATCCTAATGTAATATGTCATCTTAGACAAATGTTGGATTAGAATACTTGTACTAAATCTCTGGTTTTAATTTATTAAGTTAGTTAAAGACCACTAGTAGGAGTCCTATCAATGTATATTAATGTATTCAATGTCTTTTTTGGCATACAGTTTCTATCCACTTTTTAAACTACTTATCCCAGTGCTGATTGAAAACAGACTTCCTGCAATAATAACTGACAACCAAAGATCATTCAGTAAGCACCCACATACAAGACCACTCACACATAAAGGTGTGTATGTTTTAGGAGGGTATTACAGATACATTAACAGTTCCTCTTTCTGCAAAACTTCCTGAGCAGTAATACCACTGCAGGCATCAACTTCCACTTCTAAGCCTTTCAAAATGACTCATTGTTTGGGAAGGGAATTTCAAATGTTTTTGTTTCTGTATTGTTAGTAATACTTTTACATATTTATTTTTGATCATTTTTATTAAGTGGTTGTATTTTGCTTACTTGTCCTGCAATTAAAGCTGAAATCCAGACTTAACATATACAGATTGAATCCAAGGACCAAGTACATTCCTGCAAGAATCCATGTCATATGTAATTTACAATGGAGCAAATCCAGCGTTTTCTGTCTGTGCTATAATAGTTTGCTATAATAAAGGCTGCTCACTACAGTTTTCTCTTCTTGCACAAAGAAAGGGGGTTGTGCCGAACCCCTATATTTTCTGCAAGAAGCCTAATGTAGCAGGAGGATCTGAAAGACCCCACCAACGGTTCAATTTTCAGCAAAGGCTGAGTAGTTTGCAAGGAGTAGTTTACAAGGTAGGATCTTGGTTTGCAAAGACATTTGGGGAACATGGCTGATTTAGGTCTTTTTATATGCATTATTTTGTGTGTTTTTGTGCCCAAAAGATCAGTTTATTGGTCCTAATGATTTGCATACAGCTAAATCATTGTTTAAGCAGCATGAACTTAAAAATGTAAATATTGGAAGGAAAGAAAAAGGTACAAAGCAAAACACAATATTACCTTGCAACCTCTTCAAGTACACTGGCACATCACTTTTAATACTTTTGCTATCTTCTTCAGCTGCTTCTTTTAACAGTCTTGGTGGGTTATTTTGTGCCAACCAATCAGCTACTTTACTTTCTGCAGCAATCATCTCTGTATGTAACCCAGCAAGTTCCTTATCTCCAGCAGAGAGTGTCTTCTTTGACTTTTGACGATGGTCCGTGAATTTGGTTATATGGTCTTTAATGGTTACTTTACCTGGGGAAGTCTCATCAAACTCAATTGTAAAAGAAGCATGACCGGCCCCCGACACTTGAGGACACTGGGAATCCTGTGCTGGGATTTCATATGTGGCATTTTCTGCGGATTCTATTTTTTGTTGAAGTTCTTTAGAAGGGATCTCAAAGTAGCTTGGCTCTCTAATAAAAGAATTAGCATTTTCTTCTTTGAAGGCTGTCACTTGTTGAGTACTTTTCTTAGCATCTTTGGAGCAACCTTAAAAGAAAATGAATAAATGTAAAGTGCAATCTGGGAAAAGGTGTCTTGGCTGTTGAAACATTTCCTAACATCAATTCGCTATCTAATCTTTACACAGCCACCTTGGAAATAATCAGACTACCTGTAGGAGTCCCAAGAGTTTTATCAAAACTAATACCACTTGAGAATAACACAGAAATCTCAAATTGTTTGCCTATTTATTATGTACCGACCCATCACCACCTCCAACTATACTACAATACCACAACCATCTCTTTTATCTATTGTATCCAATGTCCCCCCCTCTCCCCCTCTCCTAGATCAGCGTTTCTCAGCCAGGGTTCCTCCAGAGGTTGTTAGGGGTTTCCTGAGCAATAAGCCAATTGTGCCTCCCAGCTAAGTTTAATTAACACCAATAAACTTTTTTAGCTACCAGTATGGGTGGCTATTCTTCCCAATAGTTAGCAATGTAGGAGGTATTCTTCCAATTAGCCACCACATTAATGTACTGTGAGTTTTTTTTGTTCATGAACAAAAGACATCCCCTGAAAATAAGCCATAGTAGATTTTTTGGAGCAAAAATTAATAAAATACACTGTATTATTTTCGGGGAAACAGGGTAGAGGACCTGAATGCTTTTTCAAGGAATTCCCCCGTGTTAAAAAGGTCGAGAAACATTGTCCTAGACCTAGGCAGTATAGGCAGGGATTTTCACTCCCTACATCCATGATAATTTGTTTTGGTTTATGTTTAACGCTTTCATTTTTTTAAATGTACAACACTGTAATATGTTGATAGAACTGAATAGTAATAACAAAATCTACATCTTCACAAATGTATACCTGTTGCACCAGCATCAAGAGGTTTGCCTTCTTTACTTTCTTGGTTATTTACGTTTCCTGCCGAGTCTTCATCTCCCCACCAAGATGGCTGTCCATACAGGGGTGTACCACGGTGCACTGCAGATAAGTCTGAGAAACAAACGGCGAAAAAGAAAGTGTTACTTAGTAGTTCTATCTGCCTGCCTTAACATCACCACTAAACACATAAATGACATTGGGGCCAACAGGAGAAACCACAAAACACTAAGCAGTACTTGAAAATGCTTCAGATAATGAGGTTGTGGCTGTTGGGGAAAAAGTAAGGACCCCTCAAACGCCAAAGATTTAGGTATTGAAATCTTTTGTAGACCGATTTCTCATTATCTGCCGCAGTTTCTTATCTATCCAAGATTGTAGACGACCCTTAAAGCATTGGGCTCACATGAAGTAGCACAATATCTAACCTGCAGTGCTGGACTGACATTGGGGTGAGGCTGTGGGGGACATTGCTGCTTTACTTCATTCTTGGCCCAGTAGGGAATGTTTTATTACTGATTAATTACTTTACTGTAAGAACACTTCAGAGGTGCCTGAATATTTACAATTACTTCAGCAGCACTAAATATAGTATCTCATGACGCTACATTTTATCCATTGTCCGACCATTCCTCTACTATTTTTAAAGTCTGTCACACAAGGAGAAACATCAATAATAAATCCAAAGAATAAATAATAAATGAGAAAGGTAAAGATACATCATTAAAGCATAGCACAGAAAACAAGGAGAAAACCTAGCTAAACACAGAAAGGTCACAAAGTAAATGAAATCCAATACCTGTCAGCTTTTCTTCAGACTTTAGCGCATCCAAAGCTTTGTGATGAACTTCTGTAGAGACACTTGGTTTTGTGTCTGTGCTTTTGCATTTTGATCCTTCGGTGTCTATTTGCTTTTGAGAAAACTGAAGTTGACTCGTAAACTTTTCATGCTAAAAGAAAAAAAATAGGCTTAGTTGGGAAGGTACAGATTGCTCAGTAGCTAGCTTCTTGCCTCTGCGGGGCTGGGTCCTAGGTTTAAATCCTAGCTAGGTCACTATCTGTATGTTCTCCCATCTTTGTGTGGGTTTCCTCTGGACACTAAAGTTTTCCCAACACATTCAGAAACATGCAGCTAGATTAATTTGCTCCCCTACAAACCGCAGTTGGCAAGTGTGGACATAAGCGGCAAAACCACTGTTCAGCACTGCTGGGCATAATATGGACCCATGAAAATAGTAATGAATAATATAAACTAATTAAAAAATAAATAAATAAAAGTTTAGTTATTCTGGCTTCTGGAAACATTAAAAATAGCTCAGCAAGATTTTATTCCCTTCTTTAAACGGGAAACACAAACCTCCAAAAGTCTACCCTGCAATAAATTCTCCAACCTGCCTGATCGCTTTGGGTTTCCAGCAAAAAACCTGAGCTACACATATCCTGCATCAGCTTTAATGCTAGAATACCCGATATTCCCAAATTCCTCCGTGTGTGTCTGGAAGATCACAAGGAGGAAGTTAAGAAAAAAAAAAAAAAAAGAATAGTCATTCGTAGGATCAAGATTCACTTTTATTTTACTGAAGTAATAAAAGACCAATTCTCTGTTATACACATGAAATTTCCAGTGCTTCACCAAGCACCCTGACATAGTCTTGAGAATGGGGTCCTAAAGTATCTTCATATCCTTAAAGCTTCATTTATTGAGAGATTCATATTTTAAACAGTCTTTAGAATAATTGGTATTAAAGAACATTTAACTTCAAGACAAACACATTTTCTAGGAGAAAGCAGCTTTCTATATAAGTCAAAGTATTAGTCCGTAATTGCCTGAAGAAACAAAAAAGAAGGGCATCCCTCTTTAGTCAATAAATAATTGTGACTTTTTTTTTTTTTTTTTTTTATTTTCATAATTTGAAATATACCATAGATGTTTTTACCTGGGAAAATGTTGAAAACTTTAAATCCTCATAAACATAAATCCTCCCAGGGAGCGCAAGGCATCCCTGGAGGCTCTAGGGTGCTCCTTCTGCGAATGCCCGAGCATCTCGAGCATGCGAAGAGCCTTTTCGCTCAAACAGAAAAATTTGCCAATCTCAAGCATGCACAGATTGTGTGAGATCGGTAACATTTTTTGCATCCTACGTCACCCAATCTTGCGCCTGGGTCAGGTGACGCAGGATGAAGAAGCAGGAAGAAGGGCAAAGGATGGCAGCGCCCGGAGTGCCGGCTCCGGGACGAATGTCGGGACGAGGCGGGACCTAATGCTGGACACCCCCCAGAGCATTCGGACTGCACTGCGGGATTCAAATGTTTTTTTTTTTTTGCAGTTTTAAGTTTAGTTTCTCTTTAAGTTTTGGTCAATGTTTAATCAAAAACTTGATCAACAAATCAGAACAAAGATATATTAAAAGCAAAGTGATAAACCAGCAGCAAAGCATCTGATGATGAAGACAAAAGACTGGCATAAAGAAGGCCTCAGAATTTTCTATATTGTGACAGCGAGTTTTTTTTTGCAGAACTTTAGCTCTGCCGCTCACATATACCGGGGCTGCAGGGACTGATTAAACATTACATCACCCAGCCCAGGCAATCAAGATGGCCAAAGGTCAGAACAAGGAAGAGAAGAAAGCAGAAGATGGAGGTGCAAATCTGACAACTCAATGATGTACCCATTCAAAAGAAGCGGTAAAGGGACTCCAGAACAAGTAAAATATGTAGTAGGCAAGTCAGAATCATGGAGGAAAAAAAAAACAAAATGTGTTTTTTTATACTTTTTTATGCTTACAAAAAGATCTAGGAAGATACAAAGACATAATACTGAACTTTATTGATTTAGTGAGGGAATTACCTTAAGAGCTTCTTCAGGGACTTTCATTTCCCCACGTACTACTGTAAAAAGATTGGTATGTATTTTTTTGCTAAGGAAAACAGACAATAACAAATAGACAAGGAAACAGTTACATATGTAATAATGAAAGTAATGGGAAGTGAACAACCACAATAGGCTGAAAGTATGGTGATGTGCTAGGCGGCTACTTGAGAACTTCATTTATTTCTTCATTTAGAAACAATTCACAGAGAAAATTGCAGCATTTACAGTTAAACTGAACTTCAGTCAAGAATATAAATTCATAAAATGATATAGGAGGCTATTCTTCCTACCAAACAAAACTGAATTTTTGTCCATTCATTGCTGAGATTTAAATAGCCAAGTCAAAGAGCACATCAAGGTGAATGACAACACTTAGAATTTAATATTAGAGTGGTGTTCTCTTTCCACCAAAACCTGCTGAATGGACAGAGAAAGAAAAGCAGAGGACTCCTAACATCATCACCCACTAAATCAGATCTCGCCTTAGATTAGAAAGTTCCTTTTCATTGCATTCATATGCAGAACACCTGACCCAGACCTGTTCCTTCCCATTCCAGTGCTGTTTTATGGGGAATTACAGGCTGATGATGGAAAATCAAATTCAGATACATTTATGCCTTATATTTTATTCCGTTTTATAGTAACTCTAACAGTCATCTTAACAAAATTTAAATTCCAGTTTCCTGAAATAGAAAAGCTACACTTATCTCTCCGGAGCTGCATGCCTACTAATATCACTCCATACCAGTTCTGCAGCCTCAGTCACCTTCAGCTTTCAACACTTGGAGCTTTGAATACCTCTGTCCCCCACTGTGTACTACTCAAAATCACTAACATGCCTTGTAGTATAGCAGGGCTCAAAGAGTAGAACAACACAATGTGGTGTGTCACAATGCCATTTGAAACTCCCAATGGAGTCTACTGGTCCGGTGGAGAATACAGTACTGGTACAGACGCTCCAGGGAGAAGAGAATAATGACTTTCCTATTGCAAGAAACTAACATTTAGCTAACAAAGTCACTTTAAGAAATTTAAATAGTTAAAAGCTTTTTACTACTAAGTTCACAGACTTAGTTGTATGCCTCTATTTGACAAAAACCTGTGCAGTCTTAATGTTTTCCAAAAACAATCATACATTCAAAAGGGGTCTATTTATAAAGCAGTAAATCTAATATTCACTACAACATTCCCTGGTGGAGAATTAGTGCCTTAACACATGAACCTGGAACATTCTGCATTAGGGAATTGTTAAGTGATGGTCAGATTTGCTTATTTAAATAGACCCCCAACGTGTCTAATATAGTAATATAGGATTTATACATGTTTCTACATGGCACCTTCTTTATATGGAAAACACATGTTAAGCCTTAAAAAAGGAAATTATACAGAAATCAACTTCCTTACTTTTGGATGGAAAGTCTCAAAACTTTATCTTTTTTTTTTTTTTTTTTACTTTTCTTTAAGAAGGGAAATGTGAGTGTATGTTATATTACGGACATAGAGCCTCTATTAGTAATCGTTATCAGGAGACTAATTACAAAGTGCTTACCAGGTGGTATAGAACCCCCGATCGGCTGGCAAAACTCTTTCAACACACTAGCTCAGACTGTTGGCGATGTGGACAACACGTTG
>NC_092861.1:116693364-116829935 GCF_032062135.1 Pyxicephalus adspersus | reverse complement strand
GTTGCTAGATATGACTATTTCTGTAAAATTGTATGCCTTTTCACGCTTTTATTTGCTTTTGCCATCTGTATACACTGGTTTGAGTTCTGTAATTGTCTGTTTTTATTTGGTTGCTAATAAAAAATAAATAAAAAATAAAAAAAAAAAAAAAGAGAAGGGAAATGTGGCCAAAACTCCCAGTAACTCAAATTCTTACAGCAATGATGTTAGAGGGGCGTTACATATTGCTGAAAGCTGCCCTTATCTTCATGAACCCTCTTCATGTTTTAGATCTTATGATAAGTTTTATATGTTTGTGCAGTTGAACTGGTAAACTTCTTTCTTGTTCATGAATCAGTTTAGAAATCATTCAATATATTCCATCAATGCTGATGCACTGACCTGGTGTTTGTTGTGTTTGTGTGTCCTAACATAATGCTCCTCACTATGCTCCTTAGTTTACCTATACAGCATACCTATTGTGTATCTTGAGCTAACAGATCAACCCATTTGTTACCATGGCACAAGTTCTGTATTTGCATTATTTATTTTTGAGTCTGAGTGTTAATGTTGTGTCACAGGTCATTAATATCTGAACACTCCTGAATAGTTGTGAAATGAGATGTGAAGCCCTCGCACAATATGAGGTTGTAATATACAATAATAAAGAATTGTGACTGATATATAGTAAAAGGTCAATCATTTTATCTTACACCTGTATATACAGCGGAACGTCTTCTCTAATGCTATACTATAAACCTTGGAACAGACTCTGTCTCAGATTTGGCATAGTCTAATAAACAGAATATAGCTTTCTGCCTTTCATCTTTTTTATTGGTTAGGTATATATATTTCTTTTAATTTAGTTTCTCTAAATAAATACATTTTTCAAATAGTAAAGATTAAAGGATATCATAACCAAATCTCAATTTATCTTCAAGCTTCAGAGTAATATAAGTTTGTTCAGGAATTCTGACATCATTCACAAATGTCTGTAAGTGAAAAAAAACACACATAAAAAAAGTTTATTACAACAGTGAGACTATTTTAGGGTGAAATGATTAATAAAATTTTCTATACATGTTAACAAATCTGGTGCTGCTAACACCGTATATAGCCCACTGCCAACATTCCCACCCAACAGTTATTTATTCTGATAAACTTGTTCTATGGGAATGTTTCACATACATGGTAAAAATGTTTTAGTAGATTTTGAGCTACAACTTCTATCACCTTCACAGATTATGGGAATGGACAAATCTATTGGTAATTGGGCGTTCTGTTGCTATGATGGAGTTCTGGTTGCACAATTTGAAGGGCACACTAATTCTACATTATACAATAGGTTTACCTCTGTCTATATTTCATGTTTGAAATCACTCAGGGGGCGCGTTTTCTTTGAACCGCTATGTACAGCGTTGTTCATGGATCAGTCCTTGAGCATCCATGAAGGGGGGCAACGGAAGTGAAGGGGAAAAAACACAGCGGGGAGATGCTCGCTTGTTCTCCCCATCCCCTCTCCAAAGAACAGAATGGTGCTGTATGTACAGTGCTCACTCATTCATCTTTCAAAAGATCGTTTCCAATGACAAAAATGTAATGTGTGTTCGCAGCCTTACTTGTAACTCCAGTCAAAACATTTTGTTTGCACACAGAGAAGGGTTAATTAACTCTGCTTGGCTGTCATTGTTATATGTACCCCCTGTAGTGAACATTTCCCTTCACTTCAGTAGGGGAAAAAGAAAAAGAGTTAACCATTTGCTTTCTGCTTAAAATGTTTATAATGAGTTATTTGTCTTTGGAGACAGACAGAGCTAAACCTCTTTCATTACATTTTTTTCTGCTTGCACCTTCAAAAACACCCACCTACCCACCCAGTTCCACCGCATGCCAAAGTCCTGGCTCTTCAACCTATCGAAGCTCCATTTTAGTTGGTTGGAGCTTACACAGATTAATGACCATCTAGTGATTAGCTGCTCATGCCCGAACACTCCACCAATGGAGGAGCTTACATTTTCTCCTAGAAGCATAGGTTTTTACCTGAATAATGTGGCAAGTGGCAGGGAAGGGTGGAAAGGGAAGTATTAGGAGGTTCACGGAAGGGGGACTTAATAGGCAAAACGACAGAATAAAAATTGAACATTGTACATTTATGATAATGCAGAAGATGAAGCAATATGAAATAATTTAAATGTCTCTCCATTATAGCTATTAATATATATAAAAATACAAAGATTAAAGCACCCACATTCACTTACACATACACTCACTTACCCCATTAAGACTGCCCAAATCCTTCACTAAATGCTCATCTGCAGATGCTTCGTAATTGATAACTGCATGTTGCTTGTCCACACTTCTTGACTATAAAGTATAATTTAGGAAAAAAAAGAAATAAAAAAAATCAGCATGACAATGTACATCATACAATCAATAAATAATAAAGTACACTGATCAACATAAAATGTATGTGCTGTGATAGCTAACCAGGACACCAGACTCTATTTCTTATTGCTGAAAAGAATTAAAAAGTGTGTGTAGAGAAAAGCTAGCTTAGAAACTACTCTAGGATATGGGAATTTCCTAAAAATGATCATAAAATACATTTCAACCTAATTAGAGCTACAAAACTATCATTTATAGATACAGTAAAATACATTATACAGTATAAATTATTGTAAAAGTGCCTGTCGCTAAATCAAACTTGTTGAAAAAAGGTGTATCTTCACACATTAAATCTAATAGTTGTCTCTCCTGCTGTCACCGCTGGCATGCCCCCTTATACACCACAGTCTTACTATATGTCAAACAGTAGAAGTTTCTTAAAGTCTCTTCTGAAGCCAACACTTCCAGAAATGTCAAATTCCTGTGTCTCTTACCATTCCTACCTCTTAACAACAGGAAACATTAGTGGCACCAGGTCTAACGAGGAATTGCAGAGAAAAGTGGGGGACACTGGAAATAACATTCCTAAAGTATCAGTTTCAGAAGTAACTTCACCCTAAAGATTCTTTGTTGGAGAGGTGTTTTGGTGGCACACAAAAAAATGAGATGTACTTACTTAAAGCTATGCCAGGGCAAAATGAAAAAAAAAATTGAAAAATCTCTGCAAGGCATGCATGTTTTATCCATGTTTTATCCCTACAAAGACCATGCAAATACAAGAAAACACGTGGTGATCTGCTTTTTTGATCAAAGTCCTGTTGTGAACTGACAACACATTTTTTTGTGACCCTGTCTAGCTGTCTTTTGCTAAAATACTCAAATCTATCCAACTTTCCAAAGGATAAGCGTTAAATTACCTATTGTCCCAAGATAAAAACAAGAAGGAAGGACAAGAATAAAAACAACGCAGGAAGTAAGTATAGGACAAAGGAAATCAAAACAGGTATTTTTGGCACTTAATATGCAAATGTAACAAAATGTTTTCCACTGTATATATACCAGAAAAAAAGGCAAATATAAGAAGATTTGGGTTAGGGTGCTTATACTCCTCAATCTTTGCAGATCCATTTTTTTTACAATAACAATGTTACTGTGGAGTGCAATCTGAACACTTTTGTTGGGAAGGGCAACACAGTGTGTGGCTGATGTCTATCCTGGACTCAGTGTATCAGCTGGAAGCCCAAAGTACAGCATGTGGTGTACTATATGGGGAGACTAAAGTATACTTTTTATCACATTTTACACAAGCTCAGTGTTCTCCCCAGCCCCTTTAGGCTGGGTCCACCAGCAGGCACTTTAACCTTTTCCAAAAAAAAACAAAAGACATTGCCTGTATCTTGTGCATTTATGGACCTGCTGTCTCAAATTTTTATTTTCTGGGTTGAGTTCTGCTTTAAGGCGAAATTTGTCCTACGCCTAATTAGATGGATCGTGCTTGGTGTACAGCAATCTTCAAGTCATGAAACAGAGTCTCAGTTGAATTAGGAACTAGAATTTCAGTAGGCATTTCCAAGACATGTAAATGACGTTTCCCTTTAAGCCACTCCAGTGGAGCTTAAGCGGTATGTTTTGGGTCATTGTCCTCTCAAATTTTTGGATGACGGAAACAGAACTGCCCTATATTTATTGTTTTATCATTCATCTTTCCTAAAATCCTGGCATGTTTTCCTGTCCTAGCTGATAAAAAAAAAAACATTTACATGGCAAGATGCTCCCCCCACCCTGCTTCACTGTGGTAACAATGTTCTTGGGAAGATGGCAAGTGATGGGTTTCCACCACATATGGCATTTCCTATTATAACCAAAAAGTTCCACTTTAGTTTCATTTGACTGGATTTCTTTCATACAAGTATGTGGGGAGTCTGCCTTAAGCTGTTGGGCAAAACCCAAACATATTTTCATGATATTAATTTCTGGCTACTCTTCTATAAAGCCGCCATTTGTGGAGTGTATGGATTCAATTGGTCCTTTGGACAGATACTCAAATCTTTCCTGTCAATCTTTGCACTTCTTTCAGCGTTATCCTTTCTGTTTTTTGCTGCATCTCAGATTAATGTCCTTCTTGCACATTGAGTAAGCTCTCTGTTGGTGTGTCATATTATTCACATTTTTTTATTGGATTTAACAGTGCTCCAGGGATATTCGAAGTTTAGGATTTTTTTTATAAGTCAACCCTGATCTCTACTCCTTCACATATTTATTTGTCTCTGACCTGTTTTGAGTTTTCCTTGGTCTTAATGTTGCTTGCTTAGTGGTATTACCGAGCCAAGGGGACTTTTAGAATGGGTCTATTTATTGTATTTATACAAACATAATGTAATAGATTACCGAACATTTTTGCCAAGGTATTGTAAATAAAACAAATTGAAAAAAAGTCAAATAAAAAAAAAATATACAAAAGAGAAAGACAGTTGCTAGGTTTCAGTATTCAGTGATGTGAATATTCAGTCTCTGCCTTGTGTGCATGCTCCAACATTGCATTTGCTGGATTCACAATTCATGCCCACGACCAGTTCAATAAAAAGACATCTCAAGGTTACCATATTTTTGAGAATAATAACCAATAACGTTCACAGAGTATGTTGGATGATAATACAGACGATGCTGCAATTAACTGAATAGAATAGATCTGTTGATGATGGCAGCCTACAAGATTTTCATTTCCAACTCTCACTGAGGCTCTGGCATTTGACAATTGATTTACAGCATTACAGTTTCGTGTAAAAATGGCAAAGCTTCGTCTAAGACAGGACCCAAACTGAGTTACAGACATGTTTAGAAGGGGTCACCACAAGCACATTATTGGCAAGACATGAATACAGATATGAATGGTAGCATAGACATGAATGGGGAGGTAGAGCACATTTGAGGCAGGGAATGGAGACGAATTATCCAGACATGATAGTGTAGTGAGGAGACCAAACAATTTACAACAATGTTTTATTTTTCTTGGCTTTATTAAAGTTAACAGAAAAGGAGAAGAGCAGCTGCAGATGTGTTGTACATGGGGAAGTTTCTAAAGGCTTTTTCTGCAATAATATGACCATTGATTTTTTTGTCCTTGTCAGGCCTTTCTGATGTTTTGGTAAATTTCTTTTCTTAGGTGTTAGTATGATATCAATTTTATATCCGACTGCTCGTATTAAAAACTTAGAAACCCTGCGGTGTCCACAAAAACAAATATTTTAAAACTTCTAAATCAGGAAAACAAAATTTCATGCTAGAACAGCTTTTCTCAACCTTGTTTTTTTTTTTTTTTAAAACATGGGGGAACCCATATAATAAGTTTCTGGTCTCAGGGAATCTCTGCTATAATAACTTTTTCCATAGCTTACAGTATATTAGTGTGTTAGTCGTTGGGAAGAATGTTACCCTTGGCAAAAAAAAGCAATGGATGCACTGCAACTGACCTAAGAGGCACAGATTGCTTTTTGTTCAAGGAACCTCTAGCAACCTCTGGAGGAATCCTGGGGGTTCCACTGAACCCCAGGTTGAGAAACACTGTGTAGAATTTATGATTCTTTGAGACTTGGATTCAATTAGTAAATGTTTATATTAATTTGTACTCAGAATTCATACATTTGTAATTGAATCCAATGTGTGAATTTTGGGTATATTGGGTGAATATTGGATCATCTTTAAATAGCCCCCACAATATCAATTGTATGTTTTTGACCTATATTTTGCTGCTGTAGCTGTAAGCACCATACATATGCAAAGATTAGCAATCCTTTCTGCAACCCCCCTCCAATAAGTTAAAAATGATGACTATAGTAAACAGGAACTGCCAAATCACTTACATTACAATATTTACGTATAACTGTATTTTTTAGTTAATGCACTCCAATAGTTAATTTTACATTTGTCTGGAGTTCAGTTTTAAGTTCAGACAAAAATTCAAATTGTCAGGAAATCACAGAAATTAAACAGATTGTATGCAGCACATGATTGTAAAAAGATGGAAAATCACCTGCAACATCAGCTCACAGTCATCCCTTCCAACGAAAATCATTTCTCTTGGCAGTCTGTGCCTTGTGCCTCCGCTGCTCACCAAAAACCATGATGTCAAGCTCATTTTTCCTCCTTAGCGATTGATTCTTCATACATCAGAATTTCTCTGAAAAGAAAAAAGTGTGAAATAAATAAACTGATAATAACACTTTCAATATTTGTCAGAATGATCAACCAGCAAGCGTTATTATTATCCAGATTACATTAAATTAGAAATAATTATATGTAAACCAACACTTCTGCAGTCCAAATATCTACCAGCCAATCAGTGGCTCTGTCTGGATCCTGAGCCTCCACATCAGCAAAAAGTACAGAACTGGTCATGTGACTGAAGACAGGCGAGAGCCCTCATCTCTCTTTTTTGCTAAAGGTTGAAAGGCCACCAATGGTCAGATGCAAGTGACCCTCTCAATGCTTCAATATTTCTGAGAAGAATGAAAAAAAAACCTTTCAGGATAGAAACATCTGTCATAGCTGGCTTGTGAAAATGAATGATCCATCCCTAATCTTGTTTCATTAATGAGCTACTGACCTAGAACAAGCGAACGTAGATCAGGTGTCCTGGAAGTGTCATCTCAAATGCTTTTCATTTGTGACTTGGAACTATAGAAGGCAAAATATAAGCAGGTTGAACTTTAGATTTCAAAGTTTAAAAATTCTAGCATTTTACAGAAACGTTTTTTGTCCCCTTTTTTGTCCTTTTTGGAAAGATTTCCTTAAGATTGTAAGCTCTTCAGGGCAGGGTCCTCTCCTCCTCCTGTGTCGCTGTCTGTTATTTGCAACCCCTATTGTATACCCCTATTTGCAACCCTTTTATGTACAGCACTGTTTAATATGTTGGCGCTATAAATCCTGTTTAATAATAATAGTACTAATAACCTGTCTGTATGCAGAAAACTGCTCCAAAACCTGACAGAGGCTCTACTACTTTCTTGCTGTGCATTCCAATGAGATTATATTCAACAAACAAATATGCTTGCTGCTCATGACACCATATTGCAAGTACGAGTTTAAGTTTTGCCTTGTATCATAGCAAAAAAGTTAGGAAGATTTGGTAAAACAGCCTTAGATGTGTATTAGGGGCCATGTAAAATGAATAGCCAATACAGTGTTCTCCCCAGCCCTTTTTAGCTGGGTGCACCACCCGGCACTTTTCAGTACCCACCCGGCTGTTTTTGAGTGGTTACTGAAGAGTTGGATCTTAATACAGGGCCTGCCACCCACCTACAGTTTATTCGCACCTGGCTTATAAAATGACTGGGTCAAACACTGAAATGCATGCAAAATAAATGTGCTATGTGCTTACATCACACCTGTCAGGAAACTAAGTGTATGGAACGGGCATCAGCACTGCACCCAGACCAAGTGTTAGAAACTGTCAGGATGTTTCAAACTTTTCAGAACAAAGCAGCCTAGGATGTAGGGCTACAAGGCACTAAAGGTTTATACGGGTATTATCTCCTTGGAATGCTGGCTCTTTGTAGTGCCACCAGGGTACTGCCAGCTGAGTTTTAAATACAAACTTTTGATTACAGAACCCCATTAGAACACGCAGGGCCATCAGTTCCAGTTACCAAAAGCCTTCATGTCATTTCAATTCAGCGGGCAGTAGGAGCTCTGGCATTTGCCAGTTGAATGGCAGGGAGAAGGACTTAGTGACCGCAGGGGAGCCTAATCTCCAATTGGAGATGTCATGGTCATTGGATGTCAAGGTCCCATATATGAATATCTAGTCTGACCCATAACAATATCCGGATCAGGAAAGACAAAACTTCTTTATTCTTGTTTTAATATCAATGACGCTGAAACAAGAGGATAACTATGATAGCCAGGCAATCACCATCCTTATGAGTTCTTGGCAAAGTCTGGAGCTTTTTACTTCTACCCAAGATGATAATAAAGAGGCCCTGTTGCTATACTAAAGATATTAAACCAAGCCACACTCATAAAAGACATCTGTAACACTTATCTTTTCAGAACTGCCAAATGGAGCTCTGATTATGAGAAATCTTCAGGGAAGTACACCAGAAATCTGATACTTCCAGGAGTATCAATCTGTGTGATGCCCTGCAGCTATCATTGCTTGCCTTCTGCTGACCTCTACTCCAATGATGGAAAGGACAAAAGAAACCATTGAGAGATGTCGGGGACTGTAGCAGGAATGGTGAGGCTTTTTTGATTATTCCTCTGGAGAGCCACCTAAGAGTTAATGTTTTTAGTAAGTCAAATACAAAAACATGGAATACTGAATACATGTGCTGTGGATGTAGAGGTGGATTTATGTAAACTGTCTGGTCTGTGCCTTTGTGAACGTCTTGTGTCCTCCTGATAAGAATAAAGTTATGGCTGTTATTCCCGGACGGGTCATGAGAAAGAAAGCAACTGGTAATATACAAAATATATTCTCATACTAACAATTGCAAGTTTTTTTTATAATATAATTTAACAAGAAGGTTTGGTCAAAATGAGCTAAGGATGGTCATGTAACGAGTTGATTGGCTAAGTTCAATGTATAATTGTTAACTTCAGATATCATAGAATTGAGAGTTGACGCTGACACTTTCTGGATACAGGTAAAGAAGTTCCAGCTTCTCCCTGCCTGACTCTTCCCGGTTAGATGACATGGAAATGGGAACTCCCCGGGGTAAACCGAGTCACGTGATCTTGCTAATGGAACTGTTGCTGTTTTGGACCATTGTACACATCCAATAAAGATAAGTATTAACTTTTAATAGGCATTGCCTGAGTGTTTTGTGTCTTCTTTAACCCTTCCTGACACTTGTAGTCCCACAAGTACTTCCACCTTGGTATAGGGACCAAAAGATTAAAACTTCAGTGTCAGTTTCTCTGTGGACTTCACATGAATATTTGTCAGGGTTAGTGTGGTGTACAGAGACACAGGCAGAAGGAAATTTAGGTATTTATAGACTGCTTTTACAAGTATTACTTGATTTAAAATCTGAAGGACAAGTCTAGAGTACATGTGCATTTGTCAACCGAGTAATTAAATACTTTCATATGCTCGCTCAACTGATAGGTGTCCTGGAGTGGGAAATCAACTCCTAGATGGGAGTTTGCAAGTGTTTACTGGCAGCAAAGATGGAGCCTTTCCAGGGACTCAGCAATGACAGGTGATCGCTGAAGAGCAGCTGCACACATGTATATGCAGTGTGGTGTTCTCCCCAGCCCCTTCTAGCCGGGCGCACTGCCCAGCACTTTTCAGTAACCATCCAGCTGTTTATGGATGGTTACTGAAAAGTTAGATCACAATAAAAAAGGTCTTCTTCCCACGCAGCTTAAAACAATTACTGGGGGGAATACTGCACAGCATACTTGCTGGTTATGGTAGAAGCTTCCACTTTAAGTCAATGAAAGGAGTTCAATGACTGCTTTGAAACAATGCACCACAACACACTGCATGCAAACCCCTGTACAAAAAGGGATTAAAGCTGTAGCAATTTGTTTCAATGATGTTCAGGGCTTTGGGGTGGTTGACAATGGTGAACCACAGGGGTTGTGCTGTCAAAAAGTTCATCTCAACTTCAGGTTAGAGACGATCATTCAGCTCTCATCCTACAGAGGCCAATAAGAGTCTGGTATATGACTGACAGGTGGAATGGCTTCATCTAAACTTTAGTGGATGCTGAGGACCGGTATACAGCCTAGTCTAGTGGAAGTTGAGGACTGGTATACAGCCTGGTCTATTGGAAATTGAGGACCGATATACAGCCTGATCTAGTGGAATTTGAGGTCCGATATACTTGAGGTCCGATATACAGCCTGATCTAGTGGAAGTTGAGGTCCGATATACAGCCTGATCTAGTGGAAGATGAGGTCCGATATACAGCCTGGTCTAAATATTTATTATTATTTTTAACTTTTTTAAATAAACATATATCACCAACATATGACACAGCACGCTACAATAAATAGGGATCTAAGGGGCTCCACGTGGGAAATGATCTGCACACCAACATGAGTACATGCAGGCACCACCATGCCTGTACTTCGATACTGCTGATACCCTCCAAACATAGGCCAGGCAAACTAAATAGGGGGACGTACTTTAGAGCCAATTTATTCTTACAAGAACAGTACATCGGTCACAAAGCTATTCATTTTAGCACCCACTTGCATTGTAGCGTACCACAATGCATGATTGGGTGTTGCAGTGCATTGCATCAGAAAAAAAGTTTCCTGTCCCTATTCAGGTGGTCAGCGTGCATTCACAGCCCCTTTTCATTTTTAATGGGCTTCCTTAATGCACCGTGTGTTAATGCAGTGGAAGATCTTTCATAGATATGTCAGTAAATGTATGGGTATTTAAAGAAAGCCGGTCACCAAACCGAGCACATGATGAAAACATGATTCAGCAGAACTGACCTTCAGATAACATGTGAAAGTGAACCATTCACAGATAGAGGAAATGATATGCAAACCATAGGTCCTATACGCTCCTTCCAGAAATTTCATACAATCCATTGTGTGCCCATTATAAAAAAAATGGCCAATCAGGTAGTTCAGAAGACACAATTAGTAGAAATGGTCAACAATTCTGGGTAAACTTGAGATAAGGATGTATCCCTAGCTGCCTAGATCTCTGAATCCAATGTACACAAAAGGGAACACTGAAAATAACTTTTTGGGGATTGCCAAAGTTACTTATGTCTGAAAGTTTAAAAAGTCAAAACAACGACGGATTCCCCTTTACATTCATGGAGCACATGGTAATCACACACCCCTTTCCCAATGCAAGGGGCCTATTTATAGCAGACAGTCCATATCGCTATCTGCAGGACATCAGTCATAAAAAGCAAACCACAGAGTCTGCAGTGTCCTATGGAGTGTCTTCTGCATACAGCTGCAGAGAACCCTCCCTCATTGGTGGAGAGAATGATCACATGACTCTGACAGGTCATCTGACTAAGCACCCCACCTCCTAAGCTTTCCCCCCATTCATATTAACGGATTCCTATTTGGATTTGGGGTCCCAAAGCAAGCAAAGCTCTTTATACATTTGTAAAGCAAATCGATGTGTATGGTCACAGCAAACCACATAACAATGCAGATTTGTCTATTGATTGTACAACACTACTATATATGTTAGTGCTTTATAAGTATACAATCACATCTATAGCCATTCTTTATAACCTGGACCTTAAATGTTGCATAAAACAAACAATGGATTCTATTATTAAATCAGTGAATCTGACATTCACTATTCTTTGGTGGAGAATCAATCACCGCCAGTGAAAACACATGGACCCGGAAGCGAATGTTGCTGTATGGCAGATTCACCGCTTTATAAACACACCCCAATGTGATTGCTATGATCAGACACTTCTTCCCTATAGTAGGCCCATTGTTCTGTAATAACCCAGCAATATGACCGCCAGACATGGAATAGGAGAGGGATTGGTGGTTATAGGGTGGAAGTGAGCATTGATGAATGTGGAAATGAGCATTGATGAATGTAGAAATGAGCATTGATGAATGTAGGGAGATATAAAGAATATTAGCCGATGACCCTGGCACTGCCATGCCAATCATGGTAATGAATGAAATAAATAGAGATGTGTATGGCATGCATGGTACCACAGGAAGGACATGTCATGATGATGATGAATAGGTCTCATCATGTTTACCATCACACATGAAGCTTCCTATACAGGGCAGTGCTGATGTGTGAACAGCATGGGCATCACTCAGCGCTCTGCTTTGTTCTATAACAAAGATGGATCAAGTAGCGGATTCCATGCTGTCACTACGAGGTGCCCTCACCCGCCGGTACAAAGACTGCTCGGAACCCGATATGTTGCACACATGACCCGGGGGAGCCCCCGAGTGTCACACGGGCCGGTAAAGGCCAACAGCGCATTATTTTCACTCACCGCCCGCAAGCCGCCACGCGTGTCCTCCGCCCAATGACAGCTCTAAAGAGTTTTACATAGAATCCGCGGCCCGACAACCATCCCGCTCCAATCACTGGAATTAACCCAGCAGCCTGAGCCTAACGGCACCGAGGGAAAGGGCGGGGCTGAGGAAGGATGGAGGACCGTTTCTGGCGCATGCGCACTGCCCCCTGGTGGTGACTGCAACAGCCAGTAAGGAGGGGTGAGTCAGGGCTGAGAGTGCAGCAAGATGTGATGGGGGGGTGGGGGGAGTCTTCTATTCATATACTGCTATGAATGAGATAATAAAACAGAACTAAACACAATTACTAGAATCTTATATGTGGATCTTTTATATCTTCAGCATTTATTAAAGCTTTACCAATCCTTTAAAGCATGTCAGTGTCATATTGTATTTATTCTTTTAGTAAAAAAGCCTGTGCAACATGCAGACTGGGATGTTTGCATTACTTGTGAAATTACTACTGAAAACAGTGGTCTCTCTGCAGAGCTCCAGCATTGGGACCTGTAGCTCTGTAGCCCATTCTGCCTGCTGATTGGGGATTTTTGGCTTAAGTGGGGGCGTGTCCGACCTCTGCATACAGATTACAGTTTACTGACAGAAAGCAACTTTATAGCTGCTGGCAGAAGATGAACTTTTCACAATGTAATATAATAAACACTTATTGTTGTAAAGTATAGCAATGTGTTTTGCCGATTTAAAGCAAAACTGCGTCTTCCCATTCCTAAAGCAATCCTCCTGTCAGCTGTATGCATACATTTTTACAGCAGGTGTGGGGACATCACATGAGATTCTTCTGGAGGTGGCGGGGAGCAGGTAGTCCCACTCACACAATGCTATCTGACCACCGCTCAGTCTTGGAGCTCAGCCTGCAGCCATGTAAATGACAGGCTGGGCTCATAGGAAATGAGCAATATATATATATATATATATATATATATATATATATATATATATATATATATATTTGCATACTGTGTGTTTTATTTGTACTCGAGTATAAACCAGGAATTCTTCTTTTCAATGCCCTCAAATTGCCATTTGAAAAATAATCTGTTTATACTTGGATGACACCTAGTGGCCTGTTCTGGAACTGCATGTGTTTTAGGTTTGATAGATCAGAGCTGTCAAAGAGAAGCTGTTTGTAACAAAGTTTATATGAGGACATAGCACCATCTACTGGTGGCCAACAATGCACAAAAGGTCAGTTGAGAACCGGTGACATATCCTATTAAATCTAAATGTACAAAATACTTAAACCTGTAAAAGAAAAAAGATAAATCACTCATGTGATTTTATTTTTTTACCTTTTATATAAATATTTAAAAAAATAGTTAAAATTAATTTTGTTGTCATATCTATTGATTACTGTTTTGAATGTTAGCAGTGACAGCTGCAGTTTGTGCCCTAGGTTTATACCTGTGTCAATGTAGTTTGACTAATTTTAGGTAAAAATAGGTACAGGCAGTCCCCAGGTTAAGGACATCTGACATACAGACGGCTCCTAGATAAGATCTGGCTTCCCTGCTCCGAAGCTTGAGGGGGCAGTTTGCATGACTTGTAAAAGAAATCTTTTGCTGTTCTGCAAGCTCTTGTAACTTTTTTATGACCAAGACAAACTCTGCAGTTGTTTCTTTTTTTATATCAAAACACAGCTTGCTCCAGGAGTTTAATGAATGTCTAGGCTTTTTTTTTTGTCTTGTGATTAACTCACAGTGAAGATTTTGTACCGTAACTGACACCACACTGCCTAATAATATGTACAATATATATACAAACATCTGTCCTAATTACATTTAATAAAACAAAAGTACCTGTTCCGACTTACATACAAATTCAACTTAAGAACAAACCTACAGTCCCTATCTCGTATGTAACTCGGGGGACTACCTGTACTGCAGTTTATATTTAGATTGATTTATGATATACATATATTTATATATATATATATATATATATATATATATATATATTGTGCAATTGTTTAGGATGCATTAAACTTATTTCACAAGCTTTAGCACAAGAATAAAAATCTTCATTTTCACCACAGAAAATAACGGTCACTTTTTCTAATTGTAGCCTCCTTATCTTGTTGTTGCTAACTTTCTAAATCTTTGATTTTTATCGAACTTGGGATTATATCAGTGTTTCCACCCACAATTCATACAAGATTCACACAGTTTTCTAACTAAATCTTATGTGTAAATCTTGAAACCATTGATAACTGGACCTTGTCATTCATTTAGGTTTACATCTACTAGAATTTTTCTGCAGGCAGATTTCTGAGCGCTCAGCCTGCTCACATGAATTGTTTATCCAGCAGGTCATGATACAGTATACTTAAAAACTGCTGCTGATGTTCATATCCGATGGGATTTGCTCATTTGCATTTGTCACAGTGATCTAGGCAAAATCCTATTATTTCCTTTGGATTTGTGTTGACTGAATATGAGGAGGATTTGCCTGGAGGACGCACGGCATGGTTACTGCAGGCCTGTCAATTATTTTAGATGAAGCTGGAGCTTAATCTGCTAATATTTTGCCTCTGATTCCTTTCCCTCCTCATCAGCATGCTAATGGTATTGTTATATAAAACATTTACTTTTAGATCCGGTGACATTACTGGGTCGTGGTGCCTCTGTATATGATGCAAGTAGATCATGGCTGGTGGAAGGGGCCAGCAGGGTGCTGTACATCGCCTCCTGAAGACATCACAGCAGCCTGACCCCAGGACTCTTCTCGGCCCTGATCAAAGCCATTGTTTTTTCGGGGGAGTTGGGCAAATATGTAAAGGGTTCATTTAACTAGTTTGGTTCCTTATGTCAGAGCCTCAGAATGTGTCAGTCTTCAGAATGATGCTATTGTCCTTATGACAATAGCATCATTCTGAAGACTGACACAGATACTTGTAATCACCATAAATTGCCTGTACTGTTGTCACTGTAGTAATGATTTGGGGAGAGATTGGTGCATCAAACTAAACTCTAGACATTTTTTTCATCAAATACAGAGTAACAACAAGAGTAAAAAGTAGAAAAAAATTAAAACCAACAAGAGAGGGGATTAAGATAACAAAAAAAAAAAATATCTGGGCATTTATAAAACTCTATTTTGTCAAATTGTGTCAACCAAAAATGATTAAATTTTTCATATTCAAAAGCAATATAAGCCTAAATATGGCTTAAAGTTTTTGTTCTGGGATTTTGTACTGAGCAGCATCCACACTGGGAGGGACAGTCAGCAGTCAAGGTTCCAATGCATTGCACAGACCAGGATTAGTTTATTCATATAATGTTCCAATATCAGGATCTTTATTTACAACCAACAAAAATGACTTTTATTCCCAGCTGAGGCCAACATGATCTGAAAATTGCAAGTAAATGGTTAAAGAAAAAGCCATCCTTCTGCTAAAGAATACCCAAACCCAAGAACAAACCACTATCATAGTCTGGATGTCTGGATCACACGAGTGACCAAAGAACATTGCAAATATTTTATATGCAGTGAGTATTTTAATTTTTTCTTTACTGTAACTATTTGCTTGGATGTTAGCAATACATGTATATTACCTAGAGCCATGTCCAATTACATCAGAGATGTTTTTAGTGTCAATAGTACAAAAATAAAATTATAAATATGAGTTTATATGATATAAATAGATTTCTGTGTTAGGAACAAGATTAAAATATTCCAATTTACCTAGTACATATATGGATCTGTATTATTTCTGTCAGTGGGCCTGATTTATTACAGCTCTCCAAGGCTGGAGAGGATACGCTTTTATCAATGAAGCTGTGTGATCCAGCAAACCTAAAATGGATCTGGTCCAGGATTCCAAACACCTGTTTGCAAATACCAAATGAAGAAATCTTTTCCAGGTTTGCTGGATCACCCAGCTTCACTGATGAAAGTATATTTTCTCCAGCAATGGAGAGCTTTAATAAATCATGCCAAATGTGTTAAACCTGGAGAGCACAACAAACATTTGCATAGCTCATCCTAGGTTGTGCAGAGGGTATGTTAGAATCTTTCCTGGATATAGGATAAAGAAAGCAACCTGATATTTATGGCTGAATTACCCAATCAATACTATACATATTGCTAAGGAGGATACACAAATTCCTCAATCTGCTTTCATTTGGAGCACTTGAGGTTTCTAGAGATCCCATTAGTCTTTTACAAAGCTCCAACAGGTGGACACCAGGCTTTTATTTCTATGTAGCAGCAAATAAAATGACCCAGTTTCTATTTGTAGTAAAACATTACTTTCATTATGTGTCATAAATGTACAATAAAAGCTGATTTTTTGACTAATGGATGAAGAAAAAAAACAATATAGCAAGGATTCATTAAACTACTCATACCCCCATGGGGAACCTACCTGAAGGTGTAAAAGGCTTTTGTAATTTTTGGGAACGTGATTAAAAAAAAAGATGAAAGTTAAGAGAAATCTCTGAACAAAAATGCTATTCTCTTTTGGTAATTTGCTTAGAGATACCACAATCCATTAGACTGTGCTTTTCAACCAGGGTTCCTCCAGAGGTTGTTAGGGGTTCTTTGAGCAATGAGCAGTTAGTACCTCTTAAGTCAATTTAAGTGACACCAATGATCTGTTTGGCTATCTGTGAGGGTGACATTCCTCTCACTAATGTAAGAGGCATTCTTCCTACTGACCACCATGCTAGTGTACTGTTATAGATATAGTAATGGTAGCAAGGGTTCCTCTGGGACCTGAAAGCTATTTCAAAGGTTTCTCCATAATAAAAAGATTTGGAAAAGCCACATTTAGTATAAAGTGGACAATCAAGTAACTGCAGTATCTGTTAGAATAAAATCCTGAAATGTCATATTATACAGCAGTTTCATTATAAAACAGCTTATCAGTGATGCCATTGGCCTGCTTCAGGAAGGCTAAAGTGTTTCTTTAGTCCTTCCCCAGTGATCAGATTGCAAAATTGTAACATGCATGTCACAGTGTGATATGCAACAGCAGGGGCTCATTATTGAACACAACTAAGAATTGCCCAGATACCAGGATTTACATAATAATATCACATCTGAGCCAGAATTATGGTCCAGAAAATAGATTCTGAGTAAGGATGATGCCAGAACAAAGATTGCTTAGTCTTCCTGGAATGAAAAGTAAACGAAGGAATCGATCAAGGGAGTTGGATGGTGCCTGTGAGAAGTAACACATACCACTATCTACATGGGGAGCCTGATTCATCAAGCAAAATCGGAAACTCGCTCCCGCGAACATATTTGCGATCTGAAATCAGACTCCAAAAACCTATTTATCAATCATTTTTCAGCCAAAGAGAAGACGCTGGCATATTCATCCAGCATTGAAATGCTTGTGCGCTCTGAGCTGCGCATCTCTGTGTGCTTGACACAGCTTGCATTAAAAATCACTGTTCTCCTAAAATCATTCTTTCAAATAGCACTCTTTCACATAGCCCTAAATAAAAAAGTTTGGGCTGTTCAAATGTTTCAAACATATAAATTAGCTGAGAAATAAGCATATTTTAAAATGACCTAATATTTTCAGGTTCAGAAAGAGTTAACTGATTTCAGCTCTTTATATAGGCGCCTATCTAAAAGCATAGTTTCTATGTTCTTTCTTGTGTTTATGGTTTTCCTCCTGAATCTCTTGTTTCCCAAAAACATGGAGGTAAGTTAATTGGCTTCCCCTCAAAATTGGCCTTAGACCAGGGGTTTCTCTGGCCCACTGGCTAAATCTGGCCTGAAACGTCCTTTTTTTTTTGGCCCCCAAAGGAATCTTCAATATGAATTGCAGCTGGCCTGCCGCTGCATTGAAATAGCGCCGCTACTACAATTCCTGGCATCACTTGCATCTATAGACCAGCGGCCTCTCTGCCTATAAATGGCCCTGCATTGGACAATTTTATAGATGCAAATAATGCTGGGAATTGTAGTAGCGGCATCACTCGGGTCTTTAGACCAGCAGCCTCTCTACCTATGGGTGGCCCCGCATTGGACTGTTTTATAGACGCAAGCAATGCCAGGAGTTGTAGTAGCGGCATCACTCACGTCTATAAACCAACGGCCTCTCTACCTATGCGTGGCCCCGCTTTGGAATGTTTTATAGACGCAGGGAATTGTAGTAGCGGTGCTATTTCAGTGAAGAGGGAGTTCCAGCCACTTATTACATTAAGCCCCGCATTTAACTGTTTTCTTGACGCAGGGAATTGTACTAGCGGAGCTATTTCAGTTTCAAGTTTGGCCCCCGACTTTGTCTAAGTTTTTAATTTTGGCCCATTGTGTATTTGAGTTTTCCACCCCTGCCTTAGACTGTGTTAGTGACATATGACTGAGGTAGTGACATAATATTGAGGGACAGTTAGTGAAAGGCCTTTGTAAAGCACTGTGTAATATGTCGGCACTAAATAAATAAAGGTAATAAATATACCTGACAGTGTTTGACTTACACGTTGCATGAATGTACAAAATGCAATTGGCTCTCCAAGACTATAGACTATCATGGGAGATCCAGCAAACCTGATGGATCTCTTTAATATATTTGCTATTATGTGGCAAATGTTTTCAATCCTGGACCAAATCCATTCTAGATTTGGTGGATGAACCGGGTTCACCCATTATAGTCTATCGTCTTGGAGAGCTTTAATAAATCAGGCCCAGGATGTCTAGACCTAATTTAAAGTGCAACATTTGAGTGGGACCCTAAACAAATCCTTCAATGTTTTTGTGCCAGTGAATAGTTAATAACTGTCTGAAATTAGTCATCCCACTCCTAGACTACAGGCCACACTCCCCTTTTTTTTTTTGCTTGTCTGATAATTATGTCAGATTGTTTTCCAAATATTCTGAGGGCGTTTACCTCCTCAGAGGAAAGCTCACATCTATTACTATAATATTCCTTTTTTTGGACCTCTCTGGCTCATACAATTAGGAAATGCAAATATTGTAAAAAAATCCCCTGTAAGAGTCAAATAAACACAGAAGGTGTAAAAAAAATCAGGTTCAATAAAAAAAACAAACTCTAATGATGGATGATTATCTTCAGACAATAGTAAAGTGTAAGGATGGCCAAAGACAACAAAGTAAAATGGATACCCAAAAAAAGAAAAAAATACCCGCACAGATCTCCCCTGCAGTACTTGTTTATGTGTCACAAGATGTCCTTAATCTGATAATCAATATCATTTCATCATCATAGTCAACATTTTCCTTCTGTTACAATAGATTTGCTACAGCATTTTTACATTTAGGAACAAAACCTTTAAAAAAATAATTGAAAGGGTTAAACTTACTTTGGATTATTGTTCCAGGGAGGCTGGAAGTGTACCAGATTTATAAAAGTTTCTTTGATGTATGCAAAAGATAGGCTTGTAATTGTAGAAAAACAAACCTAGAAGATTGCAGTACCAGATGAAATGACAGCAAAACCAAAATGCTTCTTTTTTACATATACAGCTCTCCCACTGCACAGGATATGACCTACCCTTCAATATGGCTGCACTATTGTCCTGTGAAATAGGTGGGGATTGTGTTTTTACACAGATGTCTGTACTTTTGGGATAACTATATGGGCACTAAGTAGTTGAGAGATTTATATTGTATGTTATACCAGGCTGTACTGCCACTTTAATGATGTTTAAGTGATTACAAAACTGCATAATTATGTGTCTTTTATATCTTCCCAGAAATAAACTTTTTGACTGAAGGGCAATTATTTCCAGGGATGGGCTCTACAAGATGTATTGTATTTAAAATAAAAAAAAAAACAAAATAACAATTCTTTAATTTTTTTTCTTACTATTCTTCGGTTTAGTCATCTGAAGGTTTTTTTTTCATTCCCAATGACGTGTGGGAATTTCCCTAAAAGATTTATTAGAAATTTATATGACTTCTCTCAAACCTCTTAATTCTATGATGACCTGGACCTGTACTCTTCTACCCCACTTGTGTAGGTGGCCATTTCCTAAACAGATGTCTCTGACGGAGATCTGGAATTATAACAGTCAGTGTTTTTTATGGGATATTGTGAGCATTATTGTGATGTACAGATGTATTCATTTGTTTTCTAAACGTGCATACACAAAATTGCACACACATATGAATGTAGAAAAGAGACATGTTGGAAACTCATTTACCCAAGCAGCTTGGTCACCTCTAAGAAGACAGAAATCTATCAACCCTCTAAGTCAGTGCCAGAAGCAGTTGTGAGACACATTAGGTACACGGGTGGGTTCTCATCGTTATCTGTGTCAGTCAGACAACCCTCAGGCTTCCCCCTGAGGTCCACTAACAAACATGAGACAATCCAATTGATAGCATTGACATTGATTTTGGGGCTTTACCCCTTCTTCAGAAAAATGGTAGCATCATAACGGCCTCTGTTTAAAGCACTGATAGACCTAATCATTCCATTCAGTAATCTTTAGATTGAGAGTTAGTTATTAGCAAGTGTTAATTTACCAAATTTCTAATAGCGTGTAAATTCTAAAAATGTTTCTCGAAAGAGGGAAAAGCTTACAAAAAAGAAAACTCATTGCAATGACAGCTGTGTAAGAGGGCAATCAAACAGCCCACCTCACTTTGGAGAGATTTTATCTTACTTCTTAAATTGTAAGCTCTTCTGGGCAGGGTCCTCTCCTCCTCCTGTGTCACTTTCAGTATCTGTCTGACATTTGCAACCCCTTTTTACTGTACAGCACTATGTAATATGTTGGCGCTATATATATCCTGTTTAATATTTTTTTATTAATATTATTATTAATAATATTATTATTAGTACTTCCTGGTGTGTCTTCAGGACAATATACAAAAGCAATATATTTCCAATAACACATAGATTAGTGGTCACCAACCTTTTGGACCTCACGGACCACTAAATTTACACACTCCATACCGTGCATGCGCTGGGAGCCGTGTGTCACTCAAAGGGAAAGAAACTTTCCCCAGAACCCACCCACTCTGCCATCACAAGTCTGAGCCTGCGATGGGGGAGTGGGCCGGTTGTGTCCAGAGTGACAACCCACCGAACAGAGCCTGCGATGCATACGGGAGACGTGGTCTGTGGCTCTGGCTGGTGCGCCCCCCCCAGCAGGGTCAGGGTCCCACAGAACACCGGTTGATGATCGCTGACATAGATTGTTTAAAAATTATTATTTTTTAAAGTTTAATTATTTTTAATATGTTTGGCTTTTTTTTAATTTAGGAGTGCCTTCCACTCAAATAGAAGGTCCACTTACACTTACTGGATCCCTTCTTCCACCTGTGGCACATAGACAAGGATGACAATACCATCCTTCTACATAGGACTCTGATTATAAAACAGGGAATCAGACATTCCCTCAAACATCCCCTGGTGGGAATCAATTACTGCCATTGAAATACATGGAGCTGGAAAATTCCCATGAGGAAATATATGAGGAAATGTTTGATTCCCTAAATAGAGCCGAGTCCTGAGGAATGCAGAGCAATATAAATTTTGTAAGAAGATGCTCTTGCAATAGACTGGAAGTAAAAGGGCCTCCTAAGTCTGTTATTTTAAGCCAAAGATTTTTTTTATTGCACAGCAAGAGAGAAATCAAATGACAAGTGAAAAGGTTAAAAAGTCCAGCAGTCTTGTGATTATGTCAGATATCAAGTTATTAAAAAATGTACCTCTCTGCAATCCAGGATACGACTGCTTAGACAACGTAATCTAACACATTACAACAATTGTTTAATTATCTTAGCTCTCTATACCAGGAAGCACCATCAGTAAAAGTTTATCTAAAATACAAACATTTTATTTGAGTTTCTGGATAGGGTTTAAAACACTTTCAGTTTTTTGCTGCCTGCGTTACTGTAAAATTATCTTAAATACTCAAGATGTGTTTTGTCATGGGGAACATCTGTAAGTGTTAAACTTGCCTAAGCAGTACCCTGGACAATCTAACTTTTGCTTTCCACCTGAGAAATAGCATTGTACCCCCTGGTATGTGAATGTGCCTAGGCACTCTAGCTGTGTAACTGCAGTGGTAATCTAGGCCACTTCTGTCTGTGATTGCTAGGCTTTGGTGATTTGGAAAGAGATTTGGCTATATCAGTGCTGTGCTGCTCACTGTTATTCCTGTTGTATGCTCAGAGACATCAGAAAGCAATAACTTGCTTCTAAAACAGATGAATGTCTCCACACAACGCACAGTACAGAACTAGGCATGGTAAGTCAGTAAAAAAACAGCTACAGGGAGACCACAGGCAATACTGCTGACTAGTTACTTGCACTCTGACTGTTTTCTTTTTTGTCTTCTAGAATTTAGTTCTTTATTATAGAAATGTATCTTATTTTCTATCCCAGAAGAACTAGACCAGAGGTGTCAAACTCAAATACACAGTGGGCCTAAATTAAAAACTTAGACAAAGTCGCGGGCCAAACTTGAAACTGAAATAGCACCGCTACTACAATTCCCTGCGTCTAAAAATCAGTCCAATGTGGGGCCACGCATAGGCAGAGAGGCCACTGGTCTATAGAGGCGAGTGATGCCGGGAATTGTAGTAGCGGCGCTATTTCAATGCAGTGGCGTGCCAGCTGCAATTCATATTTAGGATTCGTTTGGGACAAAAAAAAAGGACATTGCTGGACAGATTTGGCCCACATGGCAGAGTTTGACACACCTGAACTAGACAGTGACATTTGTCAGTGAAGATGATGCCACCTTGACCCCTGACGTCTGTTCTGAAGACAATGGTCAACAGGACAAATAGAGAGGGTCAGCAGCATAGAAACAGTGGTCGCAGGGTCACAATTGCAAGCAAGTATGTGAACCAGAGAGCTCATAGTGGTCCTGCTCATAATCACTATCAATCAGACATTGACACTGAAATCACAAGACACTATTAGCAAATGGTAAAGCTACAGCAAATCATTGATCAACAGACAAGAGCCGTGTCTAAATCTAAATGTATTTTTACACATGACTTGCTCAAGGCAAAAATTCTGCCTGGTAAGAAGAGCATCTTACATGTCATGGTGTTGACTGACCCCAGAGCTAGTTGCAGTTTTATAGTAAGTTTTACTGAATTACAGAAATGTGATATAACTGAACCAATAGAAGGACCCACTACATGGGTATCTATTTCTTTAACTAAATCTGAACAAACATGAACAAACATTTAAATGTTTAAACAAACATTTTAATAATAAAAAATATGTAAATGACACTGTGCTAAACCCACCTCGGATTACTTTTTGTGTTATACTAGGCACAAACTATATTGTATGTTTACTTTGATATTGTTTTATAAATACAAAGGATGTCAGTGTGGGGTATTTGCATTATAGAATAACATAAAATAAAAAGGTGGTTTGGTGCCATCTCGTGGATATTTGGCAACATGCACATAATTAAGACTTGGGGCTAGCTAATGGGTTGTCTGAACTCAAACCAATAGATATTAACTGCCAACATCCCTAAATTCTTGAGTACATAGAAAGGTAGGTATATTTGTGGGACTTTAAAGACAGTTCAGTACATGTCACAAAATGGGCTCAAATATAAAACAAAAGCTTTTATTAAACACAAGCCATAAAAACCATGGATGGAAATTCTATAAAATCCTCAGTACATAGCACCAAACAATTGTGTATATCATTGAGATGTAATAGATTCTGACAATTAAACACGTTTTGCAGAATTAATCTGCTTCATCAGGGATTTTACAAGACCTCAAAAGATAGAATGCACTATAATATAAACAAGTAGAATAATTTATACTCTTATAACCCCAATTTTCACATTTACAAGCAATACAATATATAATCCATAAGTACATACCAAGGGTGCAAAACCACAGTATATAGTATCGAGTGTGACTAAGCCTGGCATGGGATGCAGTCATGGGGAACAGGATGACCCCCTCCAGCAGCCAGAGAGACAGAGACGCTCAAACTGGAACCAATGGATCCACTAAATACCGTATTTTTCGCTGTATAAGACGCTCCGGAATATAAGACGCACCCAATTTTAAAGGAGGAAAATCTAGAATAAAAAGATTCTGAAAGATTATTCCCCTTCTGATCACTCATGTGCCATTCATACCGGTATTCCCCTTCTGATCACTCTGTCATTCAAATTCCCCTTCTGATCACTCTGTGCCGTTCTTACCTTTTTTTCCACTGTACGGCAGTTAGGGCAGGGATCAGCAGGGGGCGCTGTGCCGGCTTCTTTCGCTCTGCACTGCAGCCAGGAGGAGACACACGCTGCAGCCAGAGAGGAGAGGAGACACACGCTGCAGCCAGCGAGGAGAGGAGACACACGCAGGATCGGGTATCGGGTGAGTATATTATTTTAATTATTTTATAACACATATGTCGTATAAGACACACCAACTTTTCCCCCCCAGTTTTGGGGAAGAAAAAGTTCGTCTTATACGGCAAAAAATATGGTGTACATTTTGTTATTCTGTGTCAGGTATATTCTCATTGGGTACTGAGTAATAATCTAATGTCAGTGTGGGGTATTTGCATTATAGAATAACATAAAATAAATAGGTGGTTTGGTGCCATCTGGTGGATATTTGGCAACATGCACATAACCAAGACGGCGCTATTAAAGGACCTCACAGTCTTTCAGTATGGTTTATAATTTATTATTATAATTATTATCAATTTTTTTGTTAATGTAAATTTTGTATTACATTTTTTTTAACAGATATAAGAATACAACAATGCAGGATCACAAAGAAACAAATAAAACCTATATTAACCTCCCTGGTGGTCTAATTATGTCAGTATATTTACACCAAAAGCGGTACATTGTTTTGCATGGAAATGTATTTTATATTGTAGGCATATAATTCTTAGGCATAACTCATCGAAATATTTTGAATATTTAATACATTTATTAAATTTAATAATAAACTTTAAATAAAAAAACACAAAAATCCGTTAAAACAAGGGTGCATAAAAATACTGAAACCCAATATATAACTGTACAGTAGCATGTATAACATATATATATAATATAATGATTCCTTTGTATTGAATTTATTACAGTTATTTTGTATTGAATCCAATACAAAATTATTTGAATTTCTCGCCGCGCCTCCCACATGCACCGACGTCACCGACCCGGGGAACGTCAGTGCACTCGCCAGCAGAAGATTAGGAAAAGAGGAAGCGGCCCGAGGATGGGATCCGACAGGCAGGTCGCCAATGAGACTAGATAAGTTGTTTTTTAATGTTTTTAGCTACCCTGAGTTTGGCTCGGGTTTACCACTTTCAGCATGTTTTTTTTTATCACGAGTCACATTTGGGGTTACTGCCAGGGAGGTTAAACAATAAGAGAAGTGTAGGCGTAAAATACAGAATGATGTCAGCTCTTGTAAGCTCTTGTAAGCTCTTCGGGGCAGGGTCCTCTCCTACTGTGTCACTGTCTGTATTCGTCTGTCATTTGCAACCCCTATTCAATGTACAGCACTGCGTAAAATGTTGGGGCTATATAAATCCTGTTTATTAATAATAATAATATTAATAATAATAACATAAAAATAAACTTGAAATACATACGAATCCACAGGAACAAAGACAAGATTACAAATACACCTGTGTCAACTGTGTCAATTATATCAATACATAATCAATACTTGTCTAGCATCAATTAGAACAACAATTAGAGCAGCATTCCTAAATAAACGCCTTTGCAAAATCAAAAAATGGGTAAAGAAAGAAAGGAAAAAGAAGAAAAGACAAGAAGAAGTAGAAATAAAAGATCTCACTAGGGAAACAACTGGTCCAGCCAACCGTATCTGAAGTTCAAATGAAAAACACAGAGAACATTACAGTTAATCCGTATTATATAATACTGGTAGCAATTGCGTGATCCCATGGGGCCCAAATTTCTCCATTCCGTTATTGAGTCTAGCAGATAAATAATACATCAGCCGAAGAGCCCCTATACGTGTCCTCAATTCCGCAACAGAGGGCGAAGTGGGTGATTTCCAGTGTACTGAGATGAGGCATCTGGCTGCCTTGAGAATACCGTATTTTTTGCCGTATAAGAGGCACTTTTTCTTCCCCAAAACTGGGGGGGGAAAGTTGGTGCGTCCTATACGACAAATGTGTTATAAAATAATTAAAATAAGATACTCACCCGATACCCGATCCTGTGTGTGTCTCTTCTCCTTGCTGGCTGCATGCAGCGTGTCTCCTCTCCTCTCTGGCAGCGCGTGTCTTCTCCTGGCTGCAGTGAAAGAAGCCAACACAGCGCCCCCTGCTGTTCCCTGTCCTAACTGCCGTACAGTGGAAAAAAAGCACAGAGTGATCAGAAGGGGAATTTGAATGACACAGAGTGATCAGAAGGGGAATTTGAATGAGCACATGAGTGATCAGAAGGGGAATACCGGTATGAATGGCACATGAGTGATCAGAAGGGGAATAATCTTTCAGAATCTTTTTTTTTCTAGATTTTCCTCCTTTAAAATTGGATGTGTCCTATATTCCGGAGCGTCTTATACGGCGAAAAATACGGTATGCGCCAAAAGAGCCTTCCTTGGTTTAGAAAGTTTGTTTATGGGGACATTCAGCAAATGGGTTACCGGATCTAAACTAATAGAGGTTTCCAGTATTTTAGTGAGCAAAGCATTCACCCCATTCCAGTAAGGCACTATCTTGGAACAGTTCCAAAAAAAATGGAACGGGGTGCCCACCTGAGAATCACACCTCCGGCAACTATTACTGCAAGACGGATATATGGAGTGAAGCCTGTCTGGGGTATAGTACCAATGCATAAGAATTTTATATACATTTTCCCTGTACAGCGTGCATACCGAACTCTTATGAGCCTTACCCCAAATAACCTGCCACAGCTCCGGAGGGAGTTCCCTGCCCAGAATGGTCTCCTATTTAGTCATATGTTGAGCATGCTTGACTAAAGGAATCGCAGGTTCAGTGGTCAATATCCAGTAAATCTCTGTGATCAGCCCTCTACAAGATGGTCCTCCTGCACATACACGTTTAAACTACGTGGGTGGTGAAAAGATAAAGTCTCTAGTGAGAATTTGGGTGAAATTACGGATTTGTATGTAGCTGTATAAGGCAGATGAAGGTAATTTAAATTTGGATTGTAGATCTGCAAAGAGCAATAACTTCCTAGTAACTGGATTAGAAATCCAGTCCAAAACAGAAAATCTTTTTAGAAACCCAGGGAAAAATCAAATGCCTAGTCAAGCTATCTGGGATTTGAGGGTTTTATAGAAAGGAAGGTAATAAGGATTTGGGAGAGGCAAGACTGAACTTTTCTTTACTATAAATCCAAATTCGTTTAGTGAGCTGCAATGTTTCCAATAGGGATGAGTCAGGTATATAGTGCGGGAATTCCCACAACATTGAGTTAGGATGTGCAGGGGCAAGCCAAAGTTTCTCTATATCCGTCCATCTGTTGTAAGCCCTTAAAGTGGTCAATGAAGGAACCTGCTGAAGATGTGAGGCAAAAAAATTATTATAAAAATCTGGTACCCCTAACCCCCCCCCCCTATTTTTCAACGAACATAGTACAGATTTGGAAAGACAGTGATGCTTATAATCCCAAATGAAATTAAGTACTTCAGCTTGGTTTCTAAAAGATAGAGCAGTTTTGGTAGAACAGACATTTTTATAAGGGCAATACACCCAAAGAAAGATATACGGAGATTGCGCCATTTGGTCAGAAGTGATTTATTATCCTGGAATAGTTGTGGATAGTTTGCTTTATAAAGCGATTGGTATGAGGGGGTCAACTGGACTCCCAGATATTTAATGTTTTCCTGTTTCCAACGATATGGGAAATTATGTATCAATCTATCAATCAGTGCCTAATCCAAATTAACCGGTAAAGCTTCAGTTTTTGTTTGATTTACCATATACCCAGTCCCAACCAAGTCCTATATTCATCTAACACCATATGGAGAGAGGGCTGCGTAATTATTGGATTACTGAGGGTGAGTAGTACATCCTCTCCATACAAGGCTATCTTGAAGGATTTGACCCCTTTAATATTTGAGTGCTGCCTAATAGTTTGTGCCAATGGCTCTATGCATAAGGCAAATAATAGGGGCGATAACGGGCATCCCTACTGGGTGCCATTTGTGACACCAAGGCAGGATTGGTGGTGGAAGGGAGGTATATTAGCCCAAGATTCCTCTCCTATGTGAAGAAGCAGGTGGAAGACTCTCACCTGTGAGGTATTTAATGAAGAAGCACTGAGGTTCAGCTCTGTTTGGAGACACAGACAGGGGTCTGTGTGAGAGAGCTCTGCCTGGGGACACAGAAAGTTGGTCTGTGTGAATGAACTCAAACCTGAGTAAAAGGTTGCTGAAAGCTTTATTTTGAGCTGACAGAGAGAAGCCCTCCAGCTGATAGACAGGAACGTCGGATGTATAGTAAGTCCCGGACAGGCAAGGTTTTCTTTTGCTGTTTTTGGTATTTTATCTGCAACCTCCAAAAAAACCTGGCAACAAATCAGCTTAAAACTGATAACTCAGTGTGTGATCTGAGTTGGATGAACAAGACAAGTGTCCTTTGACCCCAGCAAAGGCGATCCTGAGCATAACCCCTCACACATTGTATATGTTAATAGGCCTGTAAGTAAAGTGAGGAAACTTAACCACTGCTGTGGGGTATCTGTATAAAGCATGTATACCCTGAAGAAAAGGACCCTGGACACCAGTATGAAAGAGAACACTAAACATAAACGGCCAGCTAAGGCGAATAATTTAATTTTTTTTCTTGATGATTCACTGTGACACAGACAAATTTATTGCAGTGAAATTACACCCTGATCTTGTGCCAAAACCAACTCCATGGATATTGTATATTGTCAATCAAACACATCTATAATGAATTCACAGCCTACACTAGTGCCAAAACTAACATTACACCTATAAGGAAATAAAGATGAATGATTTGACATTGCCTTTGCATTTGTTTAGTTACCTGTAGGGTCCAGTCCATGTGTTTTAGTATACAGTGAGTCATTTGCCACCAATAAATGTTCAGTGAATATCACATTCACTACTTTAAAATATCTCCTATTGTATAATGTATAATAATATTATTAATATTATTATCAATAATATTAAACAGGATTTATATAGCGCTAACATATTGCGCGGCGCTGTACATTAAATAGGGGTTGCAAATCACAAATACAGCGACACAGGAGGAAGAGTAACCCTGCCCCAAAGAGCTCACAATCTAGGAGATATTGCAACAAATATGCACATACTGTGTTAAAGAATATGATTGATGGCAAAAGCTGTGGGAAATATATTTCTGAGCCTCTTTCTTCACAGGTTGTCCGTTTTCTATGCTTTTCTTCTAGAAACATTCTCCTTAGTGGCCACTGGAAAGCTCTGAGTGCAGGAATGACAATTTGGCATTCCAGAAGTCAGAGAACCTCTTAGTTGTACGCAGAGGACGGTTTGCTGGCTAATGCAGAACTTTTTTTGCATGGCTTTAAATTTTACATATTTGAAATGTTTAACAAGTTTCCTTTAAAGTAAAACTCCCACCAAAAGTTTCCACCCACTTTCTCTCTGTCCTAATGACAAGTAATGAGCTGAGATCACTTTTTATAAAGCAGCAAATCTTACATTAATTGAAACCTTTCTTGGTGGACAATCAATCAATAACTGCTATTGAAACACATGGACCTGGAAGATTCTTCACCTGGCAATGTTTCAGTAAATGTCAGACTCCTTTTTATTATACCTTACTGTGACGACAGGGGGACTGCCTATTGGAGGGTGCCTTTGTATACAAAAACTAAACCAGCAGTATAGAAATTAGATGGAAGTTTTAATGTGATATAAATATTGTGGTACTTTAATGGTTAATTTATTGTAAATCTAAATAAGTAGCAGTCTAGAAGAAAAGAGGGATACATGATTTGGTTCCAGAAAGAGTATATTTGGCAGCTTATCAGTGGAGTGGATCCGTGGAGTAATAATCAGTGGAGCTTAGCCATGAAGCTTCTAGCTTCTTTTTGCTACCCTGAATCACACTCGGGGTTACCGCCCGGGAGGTTAAAGTGGAACTAAACTTGCACAACTGAACTAGCTGTGTTTTGTCACAGGGCGCCATCATCTTTATTCTCTTTTCCTTCCTTCGGATGATCTCCCACCATCTTGATTGGCCATACTGAAGATACATTCATTTATCCGTGGCACATATGAGGGAAGATGGGATTGCTGGGTGTCTCTGTACATGGGTAGCTCAGCTTTAATGGCAGAAACCTGGAGTGACCAGGCAGGGGAGACATATTATTGCAGAAGGGACATCGCCTGTCTTTTCTGTAATACTGACCTGCCTGATCATGAAAACCTAAAAGTGAATCTGTACTTTGCTTGCACAGGGCAAGGATCATTTTAACCCCGCAGCAGTCTAATCATGTCAGTATCCTTATGTCAAAAGTGGTACGTTGTTTTGTGTGGAAATGTATTGTTTATTATTGTAGGCCTGTAATTCATAGGAATAACTCCCGGGTATGATAAAGTTTGAAACACAAATCATAAAAAATAATAAATAACTATAAATAATAATTATAAAAAATTACAGAATAATATAATAACAATTAATTAAATGTAATAATTTTATTAAAATATTTAAAAAAAATTAAATTTGCCTGAACAAAGGTGCAATAATAGATACACTTTTGGATTTATTATTTAGATTTATTCTTTATAACTTTATCACTGAGATCAGTGTTTTAAAAGCAGATTACAATGTAGCATACCGACACTTCACGCATCACAACGATCAAGATGAGGGTGTGATGCAAAAGCAGGCCGGGGATCGCTAGAGGACGCTGCTGGATCGAGGGGAGCAGGTAGGATCTTTTTATGCTACCCCAAGTGTGGCTCAGGGTTACCGCTTTTGGTACATAAAATTCACACTGGTGAATACAACCAGCGGTTATAAAGACTCTGTCACCAACTTAAAAAGTTGCAGGTAAAAGCACAGAAAATCCAGTATTTTAAAGCAGAAGTAAACTCAAAACTAACCCAAAACAAAAAAATCACACTTAACTTCAATCCCGCAGATCAGTCTGTCCATCTGGAGATTTCTTACATCGGGTCCCGCGTCGTCCCAGTATGTGTCTTTGGCCCGGTCCAGAAGGAGCACCAGAGGCCGCCATCTTCTCCCTTCTTCTGTGTTCTTCTTCCTACGTCACTTGATCTCCCACTGCGCATGCGTGAAATCAGCAATTTTTTTTTCTATTGATGAAAAGGTTGCTTCTGTGCATGGCTGAGATGCCTGGGCATGCACAGAAGGAGCACCCAAGAGCCTCCCGGGATGCGTGACGTAGATATCCCAAGAGGCTCAGCACTCCCATTCATTATTAATTGCTTAGGTGATCGAGAATGAAGGGGGCGGTGCTGCACTTTTTTTTTTTTTTAAAGGGTGTTTTACTTAAAAAAAAACACTTTTTTTTGTAATGTAAAGTAAAAATTCTGAGTTTAGGTACACTTTAAGTGCTCACTTACAGTGTGTAGTCCATTCTCTAACACAGTCCCTGATCTATATAAAAAGGTTATGAGAAGAGGTGAGGGGAGGGTGAAGGAGCTTGGCCATTACAGACAGTAATTAGACACGCCCTGAATAAGAGAAGGCTATGATGTGTAAAAAGGAAAGGGACTGTGCTAAGGAAATTGATCTTCCTGCTGCAGTCAAACATTCATTGTAAGTGATTAAAAATAATTTATTATTATTATTATTAATAAACAGGATTTATATAGCGCCATCATATTTTGCAGTGCTGTACATTAACCTCCTGGGTGGTTCATTTCTGATTGGATTTCAATGTCTAAAAGCGGTACATTGTCTTTAATGAAATTTTATTTTTCATTGCAGGCCTGTAATTCTTAAGCATAACTCACGAAATATGTCCAATATTTAATAAATGTAATAAAGAAATTTAAATAAAAAAACACAAAAATCTGTTAAAACAAGGGTGCATAAAAATAGTGAAACCTGTAATACAACTGTACAGTAGCATATATAATATATATATAATAATTACTTTGTATTGAATCCAATAAAATTCTCGCCACGCTCCCGCACGCACAGACGTCACTGGAAACTCTCGGGGAGTCAGCGCACTCCCTGGGGACAGATCGAAGCAAGAGGCCAGAGCATGGCAGGACCCTGGAGGACACCAATGGGACCAGGTAAGTCTTTAGTTTTTTTAGCTCCCCTGGTTGGGGATACTGCTATCAGCTGTTTCTTTCCCCGAGCCGCACTTGGGCTTACTGCTCAGGAGGTTAAATAGGGGTTCCAAATCACAGACAGACACAGAAGGAGGATTCTGCCCAGAAGAGCTTACACTCTAGGAGGTGGGGAAGTAACACACAATAGGAGGTGAGATATAGAGTGATAGGAAGTTGTGAGAGTTTCAAAAGACAGAAAACAGGTATGCAAGTTTAAAAAATGTGTTTTGAGTTATGCAAAGGGAATCATGGCACAATATTAATAAAACATTTGCCCTGCATTTTGTTGAGGTGGTGACAGGTTCTCTTCAAGCATCTCCAGCCCAGTGACAGCCGCCAAGCTTGTTTTTTTTTTTTTTTCTAGCGGGGCCAGTCACGTGGCCCACTGACGTCTAGCCCGATCACATGACTTACACGTCACGGAAGGTCCTTCAGCCAGATGAGAAGTTAGGGCTCTGAGTGTGCGGCTGATGGTGCGCTGCATCCTGTCACCGACAAGCTGCCGACCTATAACTATACACCCCGGCTTGTCATAGGAAAGGACGTGCAGTCAGGCCGCCGTATAATCCCGGGCAATAATAGAGGAGTTGTTGGCCGGGGTAGCCGCCCCGTGACATGGCGGATATGCGGCGTGTGGATGTGTGACAGGTAAACACACGTGTGTAGCGCGGGGTGCCCGAGTGACGTAGAGACTTTCTTGTGGCCATTGCTGACAGGCGAGCAGCCGGAATCCTGCCTCTCCCCGACCAGCGGCCATCATGGCGGGCGGAGGAGGTCAGGGCTGCGAAGGGAGCAGCCAGAGCGAACGTGACCGGCAGTACTGCGAGCTGTGCGGGAAGATGGAGAACCTGCTGCGCTGCGGCCGCTGTCGGAGCTCGTTCTATTGCAGTAAGGAGCACCAGCGGCAGGACTGGAAGAAGCACAAGCTGGTGTGTAAGGGAAGCCCGGGGGCCGCCAACTGCAGCGAGCTCAAGCAGCCGGCAGCCGGCAAGCAGCGGGAAGTGGTGGTCGGAGGGGCCACTCTGAGGGCCATTAAAGAGGAGGACTACACCCAGAAATCAGGGGAGGCCTGCGGGAGCGGCGCTGCCCGAGGAGGCGGCACGGAGCGGCCCAATGGGCACAGCAAGCCGCCCTTACAGAAGCTGGCCCTGGAGTACATCATCCCCTGCATGAACAAGCATGGCATCTGTGTGCTGGACGACTTCCTGGGCCAGGACATGGGGGACCGGATAGAGTGTGAGGTTCGGGCCCTGCACAGCACCGGCCGCTTCACCGACGGACAGCTCGTCAGCCAGAAGAGCGACTCCTCGCGGGACATCCGCGGAGACCAGATCACCTGGGTGGAGGGCAAGGAGGCGGGGTGCAAGGCCATCGGTCACCTGATGAACGGCATGGACGACCTGATCCGCCACTGCGGCACCAAACTGGGCAACTTCAGGATAAACGGCAGAACCAAGGTGGGAGCCTGGCACTGCCATGGCACTGTATATGTATTGTGTACTTCACTTGGCATTATGATGGATTGGAGGAATGAATGGACTGCATACCAAGCCACACATATTCATTGGCACTGCCACAACACATAGCACAATTCAGTGGTGTGATGGGGCACTTAGGATCATGTGAGCAAAGATTATTCCTCTCTCATCACTACTTTTTTTTTTACTTTGCAAAAAATGTTTATTTATATAAGTCTGTTATACAGGTTCCTCACCCACACGGTTTGCAGATCAGTCTCTCCAGATATACCCAAGCTGGCCTGGCAACTACACTGGTGTCACCCCTCAGAGCCCTCTTATAGATCCAGAGAGGAAACAGTCATTGGACAGACAATAGGAAGCTTCCTTGTGATGTAGGAATACAAATGGAAGAGAATACCTAGATCATGTGACTGCGGATTTAGGTAAGTAAAGTGAGCATTTAGGTGAAGCCCCCTCATGCCAGATCTGCTTTAGGGGAGGTTCAGACCAGTCCCTGGCACTTTGCAAACACTCATACCACAGCGCTGATTCTTAAAGATCCAACATCTGCACATGTGATGGCAGGGGGCTTTACCGGTACCACTTACTGCTGCTACAGGGAGAGCCTACTGTGTGTCATGTGATAGGAGGCAGTGGTTCCTGGTGTGGGAAAGATGTAAACCTACTACAACCTTGGTGTGAACCTAACCTTACAGTGAAATTTGTCCCCCGCATTGTCACCCTACCCAAAAGGATGGGTGAATATAATGATCTTTTCATTATAGAGTAAAAAAAAAAAAAAAAACATGCAAAAAGCGGTAACCTCCAGCCACACTCAGGGTAGCTAAAAACAATAAAAAAAAAGCACACTTCCCTTGTCCATCGCTTCCCCAGGCGTCCTGCCCAATGGATCTCATCCTCGGGCGGTGTTCTTTTCCTCCGATCTTCAGCCAGGTAATGCAGTGATGCTCCCCAGTGACGTCGGTGCATGCATCCGTGCGGGCGGGAGGCGCAGCAAGGCATTCAAATAATTTTGTATTGGATTCAATACAAAATAGCTCTATTGAGTCCAATACAAAAACACAGTGTACCTTGGTTTAAGTTCCCAATCCGTTCCAGATCCTTGGACTTATACCAAAGAGGACTTATAACAAACAAATTTTTCTTATTAGAAATAAAAGAAAAATTAGTAATCTGTTCCCATGAAAAAAATTCTATTGTTATTAGCATAATATACATTGATGGGGCTGTATTGAATAATTTAAACACTGCCTAATACTAAAATATATAAATACAAAATCAATTAGATGAAATAAATTAAAATGTAACCTCCCTTTACCTTGCTGAGAAAAGTCGAGTGCCTACTAGGATGGCCCTGAGAAGGGAGGAGGAGGAGATGTTATGTAATTCACATAGAGTTATAGTGCGGGTTGTTCACTGAATGGTGGCAACTGGCATACTGATGCTCGTGGGCAGTCGTGGCTTTGTCTCGAGAGAGGTAAATAAGAGTAGCGCGCTGTGTTATGAATAATTTTGACCCATACAAGTTCTAGAACAAAGGTTATATACCAAGCAAGATTTTTTGTGTCCAAACATGACTTTTACCAAGTTGGACTTATTCCAAAGCAGACTTATACGGAGGTACCACTGTAATAATATATATTATGCAGCTACTGTACAGTTATATTACAGTTTTCAGTATTTTTTTACACCCTTGTTTTAACAGTTTTATTTCAAGTTTATTATTAATTTTTTTTTTTAAATATTGGAAATATTTTGGTGAGTTCTGCCTAAGAATTATAGGCCTACAATGAAAAATGAATTTCCATGCAAAACAATATAACGCTTTTAGCATAAAAAAACGGACAGCATGAAAACGCCAGGGAGGGTAATAATAAGAAGAACTTGATCTTTGGAAAGATTAGTCTTCTCTTAGAAACATCTGTAAACAGAACTAAGCCTAACAATACTCACCTGTCCCTTTGCCATTGTACGGAGCCATCATCATCTTCCTTTGTCTTGTTGGGATTTTTGGCCATCTCGATTGTTCAGGACGATGTAACTCCAGCATAGGCACCTAAGAGTTCATTCAGTCCCAGCATCCGCAAAAGAAGTTGGGATGTTCTGGGTATCCTGAAAAGAAGAGCTGCACATTCACAGCTAAGCTATGACCGCAGAAGTGAGCGATCAGACAAGAAGGATTATTTCAGAAGGTACATTGCCTGTTCCTTTCTGCAATAAAAGCCTTTCCTGGCCTCAAATATTAAGTGTGTTAGTGTTAGTTCCTCAGTACTTGCTAGCAGAGAAGTTTTTTTTTTCTTATTGCAGAGGAGAGACGTAAGGTTTCTTACCTGCCTGCTAGAGTACAATGAGCTGCACATATCGTCATACATTCTCAGCATATCTGTATGGGAGGGTGGGTTAAAGTGTACATAAACATTCTGTGATATGTTTTCCTGTGGTGTTTTTGGTTTACATACAAATTACCATCTGTGCTTATTTTAAAATCTCATCCACAGCCAGCCATTTCCAATGGCCGAGGATGCTGAAACTGGATGAAAACCAGGGGAAGAAATCGGTGCTACTGAGGGAGCCCCACTTTAAACTGATATGTGGCATTATTGCATAGGAAGTGGTGTTAGGATGAGGCTTTCTAACAAATAATAAATAAAGAGCAGGGCTTGACTTTCAAGTGAGAGCTTAGGTCTGCTTATTTTACGAAAGCTGAGGCTTTCCAAGTGAATTCAGCTCCGTTATCTCTTTGGTCTTCTGTATCAGAAGTACGGTCAGCGGTGACATGTAAAGCAAAGCTCTGCTGACTACACTTGTAGAGGCAATCTTCGCGTATAATTTATATGACAGCCTGGCGGTGCTGAGTGTCTTACAGGTTCTTGGCATCCTATTAGGCTGAAGGCGCAGCCCCAACCTCTGGTGCTAAATGTTACCTTATGATCAGTTATTGTAAGTATAATGGCAGTTGAAGTAGCAAGCATTCTGTTCCTGAAGTAGTTGTCCTTCCTTCCTGATTAGTGTTATTGGGTAACCTTACCTAGCCAAAACTTTTCGAGTAGAATTCGATTAAAAGTTAACACCCACCTTATGGTCTGGATTATAGCTTCAGATGCTAGGCATCAGGATTATTACTGTCGTCTTCCCAGGAAATCTGAGGTTCCTAAATCATAAAATGTAAACTACTGTACAGGATGACATTCTTGTGGGATTTGGGAGCCTTGGCGTTCTAGAAGATGACCCAGTGACATCATAATAGCTTAGACAGACACGTTAGAATTTTAGGGTCTAAAAGTTTTGTATGATATTATTGTTACTTTTGTGCTTTAATCTAGCGTGTTTTTTATTTTTTTTTTTTTTCCTATATTTGGGGGATAAGAGGGCCAGGTAATAAGTTGGCTGTGCAAGCTACGCATTGAAACATTTCTAAGCTTGTAAAACACCTCACACGTGGGGCAGCAGAAGAGGTACTAAATCACATCATTGCAAGTTTTTTTGTTTTTTCAATAAATTTTTATTTTCCAATAAGTTTACAATACAAAATAAACCATACAGACCGAAAACGGGAGAATCCGTATTAGACTGAAATATCAATGAAAAAAAACATGAAACATACAGGATAATTGCATCTGGTAATCATAGCGGACCTCTCGATCTTCCTGGGCAAACAATACACATAAAAATATAAAAACAAAAGTATTGACAATCAGATATACAAACCACTAGGAGGGCAAACCTAAAACAACCCCAAAAATAAAGTGGTCCACGCTTTCAGACAGCTTGTAATATATACCAGTATAAAAGTATTATATAGAGGGCAAGTTCAATAAAAAATGTACATGCCAAGGTTCCCATATCGCAGAAAACCTTTCCTGGTTGTCATTTAGAATACTAGACAATTTTTCGTTTAGAAATGTGCAATATCACTTCATGGTACGGGAGAACCTGTTGTTTCCAATATTTAGCTATAGTCTGCTTTGCTGCCAAAAGTAATTGAGTACATAACTTGAATTGGGTTCCCGTTAAAATGGCAGGTTTAAAGTGTAATAGGGCTATCCAAGGATTTCTGCACATACACTTGTTAAATAAGGTCCCCAACAGTCGAAAAACCCGACCCCAAAATCTGATCACCGATGGGCAGGACCACCAATTATGCAGGTCTGTGCCCATCTCCTGGCATCCCCCATAGCACAGTCCAGTATCTGCCTGGGATATGTGTTTCATGCACACTGGAACCATGTACCATCTCATCATGACTTTAAGAGCAGCTTCCATTATTAGAACATTAGTTGAGCACTTAGAAATTCGTCTCCAATTTTCAAGCCCCTCTGTCAGATTTTGTGCTTCCTAGGTCACGTTCCCATTGAATCTTTTATAAATGTTGTGATGCCCTAGATATCTGGTTGAGTTTTGAGTAAAGAATAGAGATTTGCTGAGGACACATATGCTCAAACACTGTCAGTTTGGGCGTACTAGTGGAACCCTGAATCAGAATGTTTATCCAGTGCCGGAGTTGCATATGTCTGAAGAATTCCCTCCCTGGTACCTCATGAAGCGAGCCTGTTTCTTCTTAGCTTACCATACCTGATCTGCTCAATAATGAATAAACAGTATCGTATTTATGTTTCGGCCACCAGTCAAAAGCCTTGGCAGATTCCAACCCCGGATGAAAGTGGATTATGTTGAATGGGCAGGAGGGGAAGTAAATAGACAATAAATCGTCTGAATGTCTTACTCCATCCCACACCCTAAATACCTGTTGCAAGTGTACACTAAGGGACTGAGGACAGAGCTTGTGAGGGAGCCATGGGATGGAGGCTATGGCCACCAGATAATTTAGCTCCGACTCTAACGTATTGCAAGCTTTAACAATTATATAATGCTGTGCTGATCTGAGCATTGCGTGCAACACATTTAGACTGTGATTGGAATTCTTTCCATGGCTTGTGCATCATCAGGAGAGTAATACTAGCACTGCTCAGACACTTGGTATAACACAGGTGTTGGGTGTGTTGTTTTCCAATGTGATTGTTTGCCATCAGCCCCCGGGTTGCTTTACTTTTTTTGAAAATCTGCATCAAGAGTAATAAGAGCACCACTCTTTAAAATATCACTCATTGAAGGCACCTTTCGGTTGGCAGCCATGGATTGTGGGATGGAAGATCAGAGAGATGCAGAGAGTAGGGAATTCGGCTTTTGTTTGTGGTTCATTTACTTTAATGATCAACATCTTTATATAACTCCATCTTACTGGAGTGCAAGGATCCCACTGGATATGTCATTGTACTTCATGTTCTAGTAGTCTGTGTTTCTCATGGTGTTCTCTCCAGCACCCACAGAACCTTTTTTTATAACCAAAAACAAAGCTGAGGCCTTGTGAAGATTTTGCACTGGAGGGATGATATTACAGGAAGTGAGGTGCTAAGTGACTTGTCTCTTTTCTGATCATCATTATCTTGGTATTGTTGCTGTTCATGCTCCTTGACTTACCAGGATCTTATCTGAGCTCTTCTGATGGTGATGGGTCTTGGGCTACGTACACACGAGCAATTTTATTGTTGGAAACGAATGACTATAAGTCATCTAATAATTGTTAACAAAAAACATACAACAGGCCAACGATGAACTGGAAACAAACGACTGTCCCGACAGATCTAATTGGGCGATGATCATTCGCTATCTATTGTGTGTACACTCGTGTATTGTTCATGGATTTTTCTGCAGTATACTTTCTTTGGTACACGTCACTTCCTGCATCGTTCAAATGATCGTATCTAGTGTGTGGAAAGTATTGGTGGATTATCTTTGAATGATCGTATCGTTTCAGCATGTACAGAATTATGAACTATACACGATCGTTTAAAATAATTGTTGATCTGTCGTTGATGGTTCATTTTCCAACGATAATTATTGCACTTGTGTACCTAGCTTTTGGGTGGGTTGAAGTTTTCTGTTTAGACTTGTGCTAGAGTTTTCCCTAGCATTTGGCATTAATGCTTCCTCCTTTCATGTCCTTTCTGCAGGCTGGGGATTTTCTTATTTTAGCTTTTGCATATATTGAACATAGTGATCTTTTTATGTCAGTTTTTCTACCTAATGCTGTTCATGTCTTTTCAACAAGTTTGGGGTTGCATTGCTATAGGGATGAATAGACTCTGGGAATCATGTCAGCAAGGATTGCATTAGGACCATCCACCCTGATGAACACCCAGAGGTCAGCGCTGGACCACACGGACATATACAATGTGTGCAAATATGAATTACTTTAAATAGGAGTAGGTTCCCTTTGGAAGCTCTGGAAGGGTCATATAGGGATTCCTGAAAAGATAAACAGAATTCTTTGACACTAATCTGTTCAGAGGAAAAATGGTGCTTTATATGTTGTTTTTTTTTTGTGGTGGGGGGGTTTAGACCACACTTTGGTAACTCTACCAAAGTGTTTTAAGCAACGTGGCTTTTAAAAAAAAAAAAATATTATTATTACCTTGGGTTAACATGCATTGCATTTCTTTGTTTTAGTGGACTGGCAGTGCCACCTTAACACACACCAAAATGTTTACCTAAATTGTGCAAATGTTACCTTTCTTTATCTAATCAGCAGATGACATAAGAAAACAGGGATTAGTTATTTTGGCTTTTACAATACTGGATAACAAATGGGTAATCACATCATTTTACTAGAGCCTTGCATGGTATGACATTTTCATTCAGACACGTGTTAATACAACGAATGGTAACACATGCAATAGTAAGATGCGTTGGGGCACTCAAGCTCACTATGCTCTACATTTTTGTGTGGTTTGGTATGTTGGTTCCTATTTAATAAACGTATGGCAGGTCACAGTTCAAGTTGGAGTAAAGTCTTACTTTACCAAATAGAACCTGTAACTTGATAGATATTCTTCCCATATGTTTATAGTCGGCCATAGCAACTGCTGTGTAACTAGCTACTAAAAAAGAAAAACATAGCTGCCTCAATTTTTTGCCACAAAATCCTGTGTGCCATAGAATAGTCCTAATGGTGTTATAGCGGACTTAGTTAGGTCCATAAATATTTAGACAGACAACATTTTTCTAATTTTGGTTTTGTACATTACCACAATTAATTTTAAATGAAAAAATTCGGATGCAGTTGAACTGCAGACTTTCAGCTTTAATTCAGTGGGTTGAACAAAAAGCCTTTTTTTAACAGTCACTTCATTTTAGGGGCTCAAAAGTAATTGGACAAATTAAAAAGCTGAAAATAAAATGCTCATTTCTAATACTTGGTTGAAAACCCTTTGCTGGCAATGACAGCCTGTAGTCTTGAACTCATGGACATCACCAGATGCTGGGTTTCCTCCTTTTTAATGCTCTGCCAGGCCTTTACTGCAGCGACTTTCAGTTGCTGTTTGTTTGTGGGCCTTTCTGTCCGAAGTTTATTCTTCAACAAGTGAAATGCATGCTCAATTGGGTTCAGATCAGGTGACTGACTTGGCCATTTAAGAATATTCCACTTCTTTGCTTTGATAAACTCCGGGGTTGCTTTGGCTGTATGTTTTGGGTCATTGTCCATCTGTAATATGAAATGCCTCCCAATCAATGTGACTCCATTTAGCTGAATTTAAGCAGACAGTATGACTCTGAACACCTCAGAATTCATTCTGCAGCTTCTGTCCTGTGTCACATCATGGATAAACACTAGTGTCCCAGTGCCACTGGCAGCCATGCACCCCCAAGCCATCACACTGTTTCATTTAAAAATAATTGTGGTAATGTACAGAACCAAAATTCAAAAAAAGTTGTCTCTGTCCAAATATTTATGGACCTAAGTGTAGATACAAATAATCAGACTGTATTGATCAGCTGATCCGTGAACCCGACTGCTACTTTCTACCTGCAGCCTAATCCCAACTCCAGATAACAACATTAATATAGACATCAGAAATCTCATCTTAATATATTATTGTTACTTTCTTCATTCATTGAAGTTTTTGATCATTTCCTGTCTGTGACTTTTTAAAGACGGGAAGTGCCGGTAAAGCTCTCCATTGTGCACCCAAACAGAAATAAAATAATCAGGGAGGAGGCAAAATTTAAAGCTCATTTGAAGCTACTTTTTTTTCTGCCAGTTATGCAATCAGGCTGCATAACAAGCAAAGAATGTGGCGCTGCCCTGTGTTGGCATACAGTGCAGAGCGGGATTACAGCAGTCTGACACCCCTGGCATACAGTGCTCCCGGTGATCCGATTATTGGTAGTGCTGTCAGTGCAGAGCAGCCTTCATAGTGATATCTACACACAGTATACACCAAATTCTGGTATACAATCAGTAAAACATTGGGAGGTTCTGATTAGCCTGATAAATCAATACCATGTTGTTGTTCTATCAGTCTGTATTACTAACATTTGAAGATTCCTTGGTGTTCAGATGTCATTTTAGAATTGTTTCTCACTATTACCAATACTAGAATTTTGGTGTCTTTTATATGTTGTAATTTCTTTATACAGGCAATGGTGGCTTGTTACCCCGGCAAAGGAACAGGCTACGTGCGACATGTTGACAACCCTAATGGAGATGGAAGATGCGTTACTTGTATATACTATCTGAATAAAAACTGGGATGCAAAGGTATGTAACATTTTTCTTAGCCCTTTTTTGTAGTTTGTTTTGAAAGAACCTTTTGCTTTCATTACAAAACATGGTGATCCTGCCCTCAGGATTCTGATTTAGGCACCTAATTTTAGGAAGACAACACCCTGCCCCTGTTTCCAGTTGTTAGCCAATATGTTGCAGTTGAGTAACCTGCACTGAAAAATAAGGCTTAAAAGCAATTTTCCTCAGAAAGTCTTTTGTACCATTCCATCTTAAGGTGCAACATCTTCCTTTTCTTCTTCCTCCCTATTATCTTTAGCCATCTTGACAAGCTGTTCCGTGATGATGTAACTCCCATGTGGGACTTCATTGATTCCCTGCATGTTCAAGGGAAGCCAGGATTATTAGGTTTCAGTGGCAACCACTGCTGAGCAGCTCAGCAAAGTTTGATAGGTGGGCAGTGATTCAACAGATAAGAACAGTTGGGGACATTGTCCCTTTCTGCAGTAAACACATGCTGGATTATACATTTTTCAAAGTAGGAATTTAGTTTCACTTTAAAAACCTAATAATGTCACCATGTCCTACGATTGCCAATCATGAACGTTTTGGTTTCTCCTAGGTAGTTGCCATATTGCAGTGCTCAACCCAGAAATTTTTTTAAGCCGGGTGGGAGGAAATTGTAGGCGGGTGGTAGCCCCTGTATTGTGACCAAACTCTTTAGTAACCACCCAAAAACAGCCGGGTTGGTGCTGAAAAGTGCCGGGTGGTGCGCCCAGCTAAAAGGGCCTGGGGAGAACCCTGATATTGGTACAGTTTATTTAAGAAAAGAAGATATAAGATATTTTGTAAGTGTTGTGAATTCAGCAAGTGCAGCTCTATAGTTAATACTGCTTGTATGCCTTTACCAAAATACCTGGAGGCTGCTATATGTACAACTTTTCAGTGCAAAAACTGCCTGTGCCATGTAATGATTTATTTATACCTGTACTGATATTAAGCTTCACACAACTGAGCTCCACTCTTTGGATAAGGTTTTGTGCTATCTTGGGATCCTGATTGTACTGTTAAAAAGAAAAGCAAGCAACTGTTTTGAGTGTATTGTTTTGCAAGTGTATTTTATCTCCACCCTTTTTTTTTTTTTTTCTTGTTCAGGAAAATGGTGGGGTTTTAAGAATTTTCCCTGAAGGCAAATCTCAGTTTGCTGATATTGAACCAAAATTTGACCGGCTATTGTTTTTTTGGTCTGATCGTCGGAACCCTCACGAAGTTCAACCTGCCTTTGCTACAAGGTAATATGGTAAACTGTATTTTATTTTTTATTGGTTCTTTGAACATTATTATCTATTTCTGTTTAACTCCTAGTTATCTCGATAAATCTCTTTTTCTTAGCTACTTTTTTTAGACTATGAACTCATTTTCCTAAAACTTAGTATTAAGATGAATTTAAAAAAAAAATTGTAGCTCTTACAATAAAATTTTGCCTTCCGCCATTTCACTTGGTATGATATGAGAGTGTTAGGAGGCTCCTAATTTCCCCACGTTTTTCAATGACATACTATGCAGTATGTCACATACTATACAGCGATTATCACTGAAACCCATCCTATTTTACTAACCCCCACCCTCTCAAAAAACACCTCCCCAGATGAAGCTGCCACTATGTTAAACCACTCTCTTTGCTTTGGCTTTGGATAAAGTTTCCCCTGCCACCTTCCGCTACCCCCGCCCTGCCAACCCTGACAAAACAACCACACCAAACAGATACAAAAGACGTTTCGTGCAGCTGAGCGCCAGTGGAGAAAATCTGGCCTCAGCGCTGACTTCATGGACTACAAAGCCAAGCTACAAAGCTTTAACACAGAGCTCACTGTCACCAAGCAAAATTATTTCTGCGCAGTAATTTCCTCTCAAGCTTCCAACCAACGCAACATCTTTACAATTGGCCCCTTCCTAAACCCCACACCTGCTCCCCCCACAACAACCTTATCTGCCCAAGACATTGCCACCTACTTTAGAGATAAAATAGACAAAATCAGACATGATGTCTCTGCTCACCGAGCCACTCAAACCATACCCACCCCTTCCACCTGTAAATCATCACTGGCTTCCCTCAGCCCTGTTACTGTGGACAAAGTGTCTTCTTCTCTCATTATCTCCATCTACTACCTGTCCGCTCGACCCCTTTTCCCTCTGATCTACTCCGTGCCCATTCCTCCACCCTAACTGAACTCTACAACCTCTCCCTTTCTACTGGTAAAATACCCCTCAGTTTTCAAACATGCCATAATTCTCCCTATCCTAAAGAAACCCTCACTGGACCCCTCCCTACCCTCTAACTACCGTCCTATCTCCCTTCTCCCATATGTCTCCAAACTCCTTGAACGCCTTGTCTACAAAAGACTCACCCATTACCTGAGCACCAACTCTCTCCTTGACCCCCTCCATTCTGGTTTTAGAGCTGCCCATTCCACTGAAACAGCCCTTACTGGCCAATGACCTCATGAGAGCTAAGTCTCAAGGCAACTTTTCTCTGCTCCTCCTTGATCTTTCCTCTGCTTTTGACACTGTTGCTCACCCCCTTCTAATAGAAATCATGCGCTCCATTGGTATCAGTGACACTGCTCTCTCTTGGTTTGCCTCCTATCTGTCTGACCGCTCCTTTCAAGATTCTTTTAATAGTAATTCCTCCTCGCCCACTCTCCTCCCTGTTGGTGTTCCCCAAGTATCAGTCCTTGGACTGGTCCTCTTTTCTCTGTACACCTCCTCTCTCGGTAGTCTCATATCCTCCCTTGGCTTACAGTACCATCTGTATGCTGACAACACTCAAATCTATCTGTCCACCCCTGACCTGTCTCCCTCAGTCCAGGGTAAGGTCTCATGCTGCCTGTCAGCCATCTCATCATGGATGTCTGACGGATTTCTGAAACTCAACCTGGATAAAACAAAACTCATCATTCCCCCCCTCAAATTCCAAATCTCCCCCTGACATATATCTATCTGTTAACAGCACTGTTATTCTTGGTGTCACCTTTAAACCTTTCCAGGTCCTGTCACTTTCACCTACGCAACATCTTAAAAATCCGCCCCTACCTGTCCCCTGAGACCACCAAACTCCTTGTACACGCTCTTATCTTTTCGTCTGGACTACTGTAACCTCCTCCTCTCTGGTATTCCACTAACCTGACTTTCTCCTCTACAATCTATTATGAATGCTGCAGCCAGACTCATCCATCCTTCCCACCGCTCCCCTTCTGCTGCATCTCTTTGCAGATTCCTTCAATTGGCTTCCATTTCACCTTAGAATCAAATTCAAGCTCCTGTGCTTTGCCTTCAAATCCCTACACAGTTCTTGTCCCACTTACCTTTCTGACCTGGTAAAAAACTACTCCCCCTGCCGCTCTCTCCGCTCCTCCAATGACCTACTAATGACTTCCTTACTCATAACCTCATCACACGCACGGTTACAAGACTTCTCTAGAGCTGCCCCAACTCTCTGGAATGGTCTTCCTCGTCCTTTTCGGCTTGCTCCTACTTTCTGCTCATTTAAAAGAGCGCTCAAAGCCTTTTTTTTCCCAAACTTGCCTACCCATCTTCTTCTGCCTTTTGAAACCATCACTACTCCCACCATTACATATCTCTCATCTTATTGTGTGTAAATTCCCCACCTACTAGATTGTAAGCTCTTTGGGGCAGGGTCCTTTCCTCCTTTATCACTGTCTGTACTAGTCTGTCGTTTGCAACCCCTATTTAATGTACAGCGTTGCGTAATATGTTGGCCCTATATAAATTCTGTTTATTAATAGAAATAATATTATTAATATTTTATCCAAGACATATCCATTTGTTTAGTTTTTTTTTTCGTTGCAGTCTTCCCTATTACTATTACCTGGTAAAACACTGAGGCCTTGCTCCTTGTTTTCTTACCCTTTTCCTCCCTCCTTTATTACCCCTTGTTATGAAAAAACAAGGTGGAAGAGAAATTTAATACTAAATGTCAACAGTTACAACACATAACTTGCTCTATCCATGGTTCTTTCCCACATTCTCTGTTTTTAATTTCATATGTTTATGAATCCATGTGTCTTTTAGTCTTCAGATGAGGCATTGCTCTGTACATATTAAAGAAACCAAATGCTCAGCATTCTGGGTAACACTAATACATTTTCTCTTTTAAAGCATAAGTGCATAAAATAAAGCACAATTATCTTTTTCCTCTTATCCTCTTCCATCCTCCACAGATACCTTAATCTGATGGCAATAGTTCTGCTATATGTTTATATAATGCACAGCACATGCTCATTATTAGTCTTCTATAGGGTTGTGTCCCAAGGAAATAAGACTCTCGAAGTTTCCTTCCCCCTTTTGTCCCAAAACCTCTTAATAGTCCAGTAGGGATACAAATGTTTAATGTATCAGATGTTGCTGTGTTATAAAAGTTTATGAATCGTGAAGAAATCCAAATGAATAATATTGTTTTATGAATCCATCACAATATTGCCAATCCATTGCAGTTTAAAGATTTTTTTTTTTATAATATCCTCTGTAGTCATTGCGATGCCTTATCTTCACATGAAAACAGAATAATTTTGTAAATGTCACTTTAAATGGTTCCATAACTTTTCCTCTGTCATTGTAAATTGTGTTTGTTGTGTCTTTGAATTATTCCAGGTACGCAATAACTGTGTGGTATTTTGATGCGGATGAAAGGGCTCGCGCTAAAGAGAAGTATTTGACAACAGGTAACTTTTTTTTTTTTTCAGCCGATAGTTGTTTATTAACCCTTTACTTGTACAGATCGTGGCCTTGTGTATACAAAGCTTAATGAGGAAAGCTTTTCTTCATTTTCTGCTATTTGTGCTACCAGGTCACTGTGGTCTGAATGTTTTTTCCTACTGCAAGCCTTAAAAACCAGGCAGAATTTGAAGGGATATTTCTTGATGAACATAAAATGAACCGGTGCTTTGCTAGTGCACCAGGAGCGCTTGTTTAATTTGCTTTCCTTCTTGGCCACAATTTCATAACATACAATTGTGTTTGGTCTAAAAAGTGGGGAAAAAAATTCAAATCAAAACATGAAGAAAAATTTTTTAAAATTTTAAATTTTTAAAATTGTCTTTACAGAAAGTGAAGAAATGGGAATATTAGGTTGATAAAAATAATAGCAGTGTGTGACTACCTGTACATTGAATAAAAAGTTGATTGGAGAGGCAAAAACATACAAAGTCAGCTAAAAACCTGAAAGATGAGAAGAATATGTAAAGCTACCATTCAAATGAAAGAATAGCACTGTTAGAATTAGAAGACACCTATGTGAAGCCAAACTAATGGCAAGGAGCCCCAGCAAAGTCCCAATGCTGCAAAAAGACGTCAGGAAGAGGTTGTAAGGAGAGGTGTCCAAGAAACGCATTGACTGGCCTAAAGAGAAATAACACAATATTCTGTGAACTGATGCAAGCAAGATTGTTTATTTTGGGTCTAGCGCCCGCACACAGTTTGTCAGACGACCCCCAAACTCTGAATTCAAGCCATAGTACACTGTGAAGTATGGTCGCTTAGGCATCATTATTTGGGGATGTTTCCCATACTATGGTGTTAGGCCCATTTATCACATACCAAGGATCATGGTTCAATTTGAATATATTGAATTGTGGAATGTGGTCCAATCATCCTGTCTGTTTATACAGTAAATGTTTGAGTTTGTAACGAATACAGACAATGCAATTATTTTTAACAGCCTAATATTCCCTTTTTTTTACTCTGGAAAGCAATAACAAAAATAACTTGATAATTTTTTTTATGTTTAATGAATAGAACTTTTTAAAAGGATATTGAGCTTTAATCATTCATATGTATTTTAGGGTTTAAATACATTTTGATCTAGTCCAGGGCTGTCCCACTTTAGTCTTTAAGGGTTACATACAAGCCAAGATTTAATAAATGAAATAATTTTCTGACTCTTTGCAAACAATATCTTGACTGCTGTTTTTGCAAGAAATGCTGCAATTATATTTGGATCCTGCTCTTTAAGGACTAAAAGCTGGCAGGTTGTAGGGCATAGAGTAGTTTCCTAGTTAAGGCGTGTAATATTTCCCTCTGTAGTTAAAGTGCATTGCTATGACACATCAAATGCTGATAGTACTGGAATATCATATTTTTGATATTTACTTTGGGGCTAAAACACAATAGATCTACTAGATTGTAAGCTCTTCGGGGCAGGGTCTTCTCCTCCTGTATCACTGTCTGTATTAGTCTGTCATTTTCAATCCCTATTTAATGTACAGTGCTGCGTAATATGTTGGCGCTATATAAATCCTGTTTAATAATAATAATAATAATAATTGTAATTGGAGAAGAATTCTGTCTTGATTTTTCTTTACTGTGTTCCAGTTGAAGAGATTCATCCCCACTGTGTCGTAGTACTGTTGTAAATCATTTTGCAGTTTATTACATCTCAGTAATGTGGAACCACCTGATCATACCTAAATAAAAGAAGAAATCTGTCCTCATAGCCAATCACAAAAAGGAAAGACCCAGCAAACCATTCTAAGTCTTGCTGGTCTGTGGGGTGCTCACAATGTTGAACCAGATTATTCTTTAGAGTTGTGATGGCAATGAGTTCTTGTTTATTTAATCATTTCCAAATTTGTTCTTTAGGAGAGAAGTCTGTACGGATTGAGCTAAACAAGTCATCAGATGGAATTGCAAAAGAAGTCTGAAATTGGATTCGGCAGCAGTTCTTTTTTGTTCAGTTTCTGTTTTTTTGTTTTCCTTTTGTAGACAATACTTGCCAAACGGCTTGGTAACTGTGTACTTGCCGAACTTCGGCCTGTACAGTGGAGCCCCTTTCAAAGGTGTGTTATGTTGTGAATGTAAATAATGGTTAAAATGTATTATAAATCTATTTTATCTGATGTACCAAAAACTGAAAAATCACAAGTGGTCTAATGCACACGGACCAATCTTGGCAATGCTTTTATGACAAATATAAACAGACTATATATATATATATATCTGTGCATAACTGCACTCTTGAATTAAATGCTGACTTGTTTTTATTAACCTGATCTTGAATTTTTCCAGAACTAGAAAATGTATTCCGATCAATTTTATTTTGTTACAAGGTACAATGTATGAAGTAACTTAATAAAACAGGGTTCATTTCCTACACTAACGTTTTAGCACACAAACTTGCTTTATTAAAACTAACAATCCTATGTAAAACTGCCCTGACTGCCCTGAATTTCAGATGAATTTACTAATGTATTAAAAGTTTAAAGAAATATATACTGATTGGATGATCTGCTGCAAAGAACACAAGATTGTATTATTCAGTTGTCCGTTTTTAGAAATTCAAAGTGTTTAACTTGAAATAAAATAAATATTACAGACGTGTTTTGGGGAGAAAAAATGTTAATCGCTTTTACTAATATGACTGCAGAAATGTTAAAGTACACGTGTCATGGGAGAATTATGCAGATTGTCTTTACTAGTCCTCTTCTGATAAAAAGAACTATTCTGCCAGTCTGGCTTTATTATTGCAGGACCTGAGGAAAGCCAGAGACAGCTGGATGCAATGGAAGCCCCCCATAGTTCTCCCATAATGAATGTCCTTTACAAATATGTGACTGAAACTATATTCAAGAACTGTGTGCATACAATTTATAGTGAAATATTTTACTGGCATGTTCAACTTGAGTACATATTAACAATTGTGGTTGTATACTTCAGTTAATGGATAATTCATGTTCACATAAATAGCTGATATTCAGACAATAGTGCAGTCTCTTACATGAACTTTTATTCAGATTTACTGGATCAATTTTAGTCAAATACTCAAGTACCTCGAAAGTTTTTCAGTAGCAATAGATGGTATAAGTGCTGACACCATGAAATAGACTTATTTTACCTGAGCATAAATAAAGAAGGCCTCATAATATGACTCGGTGGTAGAGCCTGATTGCTAAAAATGAGACTCTGGCTTCTTGATAAACCATTTTATGTCTGTTGTCTATTTGCTATTTGTTTTGGCTTTTATTTCCTCTGTATAATTTTAGTGCTTTTGGGCTAACTTTTTCAAACAAATTTATGCAGCCAATATAACTATAGTGTTTAATAGAAGTACAGATTGAGCTTTTTAAATATGGGGTAGGAGCTTTAATTTCAATATGCCATGTTCTTTCCGGTGGTGTCCCCTGTAAGTATTTTCCACCACCAAGATTTTGGGTTGCATGACAATCCATAATCCTCAAGGATGGCTTGTAATAGATGGAACATGGCTATAAGATGCTCTGGGATAGTATTGAATCTGATCCTTATGGAAAGACACAAATCTTCTCTACTTTCATATTTAATATGTTTGGCTTTTTTCCTCCCTACTGTAGTTAGAAATCTGCATTCAATACAGGGAAAGTATTTCCCAAATTGGATTTATCTGGTTAGTAAGTGATGACCGCTATATACGCACTGGAATGCAGCTAACGGGCTTCTTGCCATGTAGCCACTGTACCACATTGAGGGAGCATTTTGACTTGCTGTCTGTGCCCTTTTGCCTGTTGAACAGCTTGGGCTGAAAGGACCTTACACTATAAAAGACCTTCTATACTGGCAGAGAATATTCGTTCTTTGCACTTCTATTTTTTCCTTAAGGAAACAAAACCCTTGAGATGCTGACCAATGAATCAATGAAAGCTGCCAGCTGAACATGTAGGATATTGGGTACAAAACACAACCCAGGGTGAGTTCCACCTAGCGTCAAGGAGTTGAAGGTCCAGCGTCTCTGTTCCAAACTAGTTCATCCTGAGGTAGTCATTCTCTAGATGTGGTCAGGGCTGATAAATTTCTCCTTTCTGGGGACCTTGCAAAGTTTAGGTAGATGAGATGGATCATCATTCACGTTTATGCTATCAAACATTAAGTGCTTTACTATCATATAACCATTTCACCTATGCAGCGAGCAGATTGTGAGCTTTTAACAGAAGGTATCCATCTCCCTGGATTTGTAAGGTGGCCATCTGGTTATCAGTTCACTTTCTCAAAAGCAGATGTTTTTTAAACCTCTGGTAGTTTGTTGTGTTTTTTTATTTCTTTTGTTTCATAGCCTGAATTAAAACATTTCATTTCTTAAGGAGTCAAGATCTCAGAAATACCGTAGTGTCCTTTATTCAATGAAGAAGATAAAGGATTCTTTATAATCCTGGTAAAGTCCTTTGTTGGATTTCACTGAAGTAACCAGCACCTGCTCTCCTGGTGGTTCTGCTATTACTGACCGGTATTTGTACTGTTATGAGGCCGCCTCTTGTTTTTCTGTTTAGTATTTACTTCTGCAGGTGGTCATATAACCCATTGGTCAAGACAGTAGGGATCTTGCCTTGTCCTAAAGATTCCTATTTTTCTTGATAAATTTGACTTTGCAGAGGTTAGACCTTTTTACATCTGCTGGCATGGTGTAACATGTTGACTATGGCACCAGCCATCTGAGGATGGAAAAGTTGGGTTTAGAGTAAAGTTGTCATAAGTACATTTAGTTTAATTCTGCTTGGAAGCTGTCAGGTCATATTATTCTGATAACACTGATATTACACATCTAACTGTGTTGCTTGTTGTATTTAATCAAAAAAAATTAAAACTTCATTTTATGTTTTTTGTTTCTTTATATCTGCTGAAAAGATTTAATAGAATGTAATAGAAATTTCTATAGTTCTAGGAATACTTGTACCTAATTAGAAAGCCCTGGCTATCCATGTGGAACCACTGATCTCTCTTTAACGGACCCACAGACCTTTGAATCTCTCCAGTCAATAAACAGGTAATGTGAGTTTTTTGGGAAGCTCTACCTCACCATTCCAGGCTGGCAGTTTGGACTTGCTTGAGGAGTTACATAGTAGGTCAAGTTGAAAAAAGACATAAGTCCATCAAGTTCAACCACTATGGAAATAAACATATCCCAGATATAAAACCCCTATAAGAAATTGTTGGTTTATTGGAAGGGAAAAAACCCCTGGTACAATTTGCTCCAACAGGAAAAAAATTCCTTGCCGATTCCATAAGGCAATCGGATGTTCCCTAGATCAATGGTCATTGTTTTTTTTTTTTTACTTTAAACTCTTATTACCCAGTTATATTCTGTGCTTCTAGAAAAATATCCAGCTTTTTCCTTACGCAATCTATAGTAGTTACTGAAACAAATTCCTGAGGGAGCCGATTCCACATTCCGACAAAAATGGGTCAATAGGCTTATTACAAATGCTGTATTTGGGTGCTCATTGAATCTTTTTAGCTAATGTTTGGAAAACATTTTACTACTCTATCAAGGCTAAACACCTTGAAATATGTGGACAGGACCCCACACACCTCCCCATAGTAAGACAAACATTTGCAGTTGTAGATGAGCACATCAGTGATGGGCCGTCTTCACTGGAATATTTTGTTTACAGCTATCTACCTTACGAACAGTTTAGTAGGTTTATAAGAATGCCAAAGCATCAATGTTATAGCATTCAATTCCCTATCGTTGTGTGAATCCACAACCATTTAACATTTGTATTAAGATGTGTTACTAATCAGTAGCCAGTATTCCCAATGGACCAGGTGGCAAAGCTGTTCATGTTACTCATGTTCATGTTACCAAATAGTTGTTTAACAATATGCATAGTATATAACGTACAAAATCTTTTCATGTGCTTATTGATTGCTACCTATAATATCTAATATGTTCCTTGTGGATCAGTGAAGTGAATTGCCTTGCAATGGTGAGCCTATGCTTTACATTTTGGAGATAGGTAAACAATGATGATATACCTTGTCAAATGAATTTCTTCAGAAGGAAAACTTTCAAATCCACTTGTTCCTTTCATGTAGTATGGAGACTTTGGGAACTGTGTTGGGAGGAATAAAGTGTAGTTACTCCTTTGCCATCATGAATGATTTGGGGTTGAACATTGCAACACTTTTGCATTATTCTGCATTTGTTAGTCATGGTCATGTTATTCTTTAAATCATTTTGGAAAAAAGAACATGAGGGAGCACTCAATCTTGAGAAAAGGTTTGGACCAGGGTAACTCTTATGGAAACCCTCATGAAAAATCCTAGCATTACACCTGTGGAAAAAAAAAAGTTTTAAAGTATACTTACCTTATGTCTGGCTTCTTGAGGAGTGAATGATGTTGCCCTAGTGAGGTCTTCGGACCCCCAGGTGCATGAGAAACACAAATGTGAATTTGCTCCATATATGCCCAGCAATAGAACAATAGACACAAGTCATTTGCCACTTTAGCACTCCGGATCGCAAAGTGCTTGCTTTATAGCAAAACAAACTTTTTATTTTGCAAATACAGCCCCAGATGGGCTCATGACAAAGCAAATCAATAGCCAAAAGTTTGTGGTGTTTTGGAAACAGAGTTTAACCTTCTTGCCAAATTTTTTTCAAGCTTTTGTTGTGTAAAAAAGAGAGATCTGGGCACTGTGACAAATATCCATCAACCCTCAGCAGTGTCATCCACCACCAAGAGCACACTGCTGAGATGACAATTGTATTGATTTTACAGATGTTTCTGTTGTGTAAATCTGCACTATATCAGTAACAACATTACATTCCTGGCTGCATTATCATTATTTAAAGTTGTGCATTTAACTAAACTAATCATTTGTATTATGTTTTTTCTTAAACCAATTTATTCAGAGTTTCTATTGTAAAGATTGCTGTGATTAATAATTTATTTCTATTTTAATTGGGAGGTTCAGCTTTTTTTTTCACTCCAATTCACCCATTGCTCAACCAGGTTTCCGTGTAACCCTTAAGTTCCGCTCGAGGTGTAGGGGTGACATTCTTTCCAATGGTCAGCAATGTTATAGACATTCTTCCCACTGACCACCACACTAATTACTGTGAGTACAGTAATTATAGCAGTACACAGAAAGTGGCTACAATGTGCTGAAGTAGGTCAGCAATACCAAGATGCAAAAATGAAAGAAACTAAAAACTATTTTAGGGGAAGAAAATAAAATAAATGATTTATGATAAACAGTTTACATGTCTATTATTTTTTAAGCATGTTGTTTCTGCAAACTAGATGGAATACCATTTCATCTGTAAGAAGCCATTGGTAAAAACTCTGCTTATTTAGATATGCTGAGGACTAATGCTGTTTCCAGGAGCTGTTCTATCTGTACATACAAGGAAAAAGTGAAAAGAAATTCAAAAAACTATAATCTGTTGGTGCTATATAAATCCTGTTTAATAAGAAATTAAATATGTCAACTTGGTAAAACCTCTACACCCTGAAAAACAAATTCCAGGACCATTGTAATGCTGCAGAGTGTGCATAAAGTTGATGAATGTGGTAAAATGCTGCCATCTAGTGTATAAATATACGTATTACATTGCAATGTTGTGTTTCATGTACAGCATACAAACATCTGATGGACAAGAGTTTCTCTGCTGCATTTACAAGTAGGACATATTGGAATTATGTATCTTTAAACATGCTAAAAGCGTATCCAAATCCTTAAACAAAACTGTTGGATATATCAGCTACACTCACTCCTCTGCTATATGTTTAAATGAGCCATGGTTGCACCCTCGTCTACTCTCCATATGTGCGCTACAACCACATCCTCTGTAACTCTATAGATTGAAAAATAGAGTTTTAAAGTTTATAAAAGGACACCACATTCTCCAGAAGGTTTTCTATTATATATTCAAGAGGTCAGATCTATCTAGTTTAAAATGTTAATTGTTAGCCACTCACTGGCACCACTATTGCTCATGGGGGCAATTTTCATCAGTCATTTGACAAACACTTCGTTGTGTGTTTGCATTGTGGATCTTCCTCCAGCGAGGAAAAGCAACTGCACAGAAAGAAGCCACAGCCAACCTGGAATGGATCTGGTCTAGGATTCAAAACATTTGCTAGCAAAAAGCCAATGGACCAGATCCATTCCAGGTTTGCTGAATCACCCAGCTTCCTAAAGGAAAGTGTATCCTCTCCAGCCATGGAGAGCTTTAATAAACCAGGCCATTTTTGCTCCAGTGATTCTTTGTGATTCTGTAATTCGTCATGCTCCGGTGTCTTCTCTAGTGCTCTATTGATCCATGTGCACCAGTGACTCCCTGCTCCAATTAACCTGTGTACTCCAGTGACCCTGGGCTTTGGCAACCATGTCTGCTTCAGTGACCTCATATAACAGTGACCATTTGTGCCCCAGATGCCTTGATCTCCTGTGGCTGTGTGCTCCAGTAACATTTTGCACCTCAGACCTTGTTCTCTAATGTCATTTTGGTTTTGTGAGCCCCTGTGGTTCAGTGACCCTTTGTGCTTCAGTTACTTCTTTGTGCTCCAGTTACCTTGTACTACCATAACCTACTTCAGTGACCTGTGTGTTCCAGTGACTTTTGTACTTCAGTGACCTTTGTGCACCAGTGACATTGTGCTGACAATATTCTTTTTTGTAAAATGTAATGTAAATTTGCAAAGATTTGTACCAAAAACATTATTTTAGTGTCATATTAAAGAGGACAAAATGTAGAATGTTTAAATTTTGTATAAAACTTCTTTGCTTGGCAGTAGGGGGTGTCCGTTATGCCATGCAGAGCGGTTACTATACGGAGTACGCAGACTGTACACTCAACATAGCAAATAAAAATAGCAGTTTTAAAAACGACCCTTTTCCAAATATTTGGGGGACAACTTGAATTGACCCCTTCTGATCAGTTGACAAATCCTAGCAGATATTAAGTGGTGGTCTGCCATCAAAATTTCAACCTACAGACTGAGCTATACCCAGGATCTTCTTGATAGTTCCAGGTAGGTCTCTAGCAAGGGAACGCTGCCCCATCTGGAAAGCAATGCTTATAACTTCATCAAAACTGATGAAGGTGCCTAATGTTTTTCTGCTTTTTCCTGTCACGTGGAGGCCCCTTTAGGGCCCTGATAATCACTGCAGAGCAAGACGGTACAACCTCACAGAGATGTTCATGCCCTTCTAGTCATTGGTTGTCTTGGATCTGGTCTAGGATTGGATGTCATCACCAACTTTTTACTTGACAAACTCAGAGGTCTAATTTGGGATCCAGCGTTGAGGCTCCTACCTGACCACTGAGGTATCTCAGGTAGATGATTTTAAGTTTGTTGTGGTTGAACTTAAGAGACATCTCTGTACTAGACCAAGAGGTTTCTGCCTCTCTTAGACCAATTTTGGTGGCAGATTAACCCGGGTTCTGGGTGACCGAAGCACAGTTGCACCTCCACCAGCTGAGAAAGGGGTTCAGAAAGATAATTTTGTATTTTTTAATGCGCTGTACTATACCTATCAATGACAGCTATACCTATCAATGACAGCTATGTAGGAGCTCCACCAAATTATCCACCTGTCAATGGCGGGTATAGTAATGTCAAATTTTAAATTTGTCCTAGGTCAAAATATCTCTGATCCAAGTTAGAATTACCTCATTTCCGAACTATCTGATCCCCATTAGCTTAAACAGCTGCAAGAAAGCAAAGTGACAGTGAAAACTGAAATTATTGTTCTTATTCAGCCTTTCTTGACTTCAAATCAAAAAGCAGGCTAAAATAAACAGTTAAGAAATAAAGCAACAAAGTCATATAAAAAGTGACATTTCCAGTCTGACATGCAGGCCAAGGAGATACAAACTCGCAGACATCAAGAAAAATAACAAACACTATTAATTCCAGACTAAACATGTTTCTTCTAGCTGATCTAAACCCTAATGGGATGACATTTAGTTTGCTAAAGCAGTGTGTATCATAAATGTCATTTGTTTTTTATATAATGCTATTTTAACCTTTTTCTGCATCCTTTTATTTTTTTTTTTATTTTTATTTTTTTTTTTGCATCCCAGTGATTTAACCCATTGTAAACCTTTAGACTTTTGACTGCAAAAATATCATCCGGTCTTCCAGTTAACATATACACATTCAAATGTCAGCTGTACATCATTCCTTTGTCTGGCTTCCTGATAGTGACCACAGTGTGCCATGTCTGTGCATTGGATATCATAGTATAGACCAGTGGTCGCCAGAAAAATGTGGTCATTATTTGCAATTTTTATGTCTCATAAATAATAAAACAAAAATATTATTCTAATAAATTCTTATATTCTGAATGACAATTTTCTCTTTTATATTGCACTAAATTCACTAACTGTTCTAGAGACAGAAAAAAGGCAGGCGCAGCGTGACGTCAGTGTAATATTGAGTTGTTTGAGGAAACCGCTGCCGAGCTGTACGCTTCAGTATTGTTTCCACCATTAAAACAGTCATTCCGCTCCACAAACACCAATTCTCATCTTATTGTTTTATTTTATTTCTCAGATGCTCTTATAGCATGTATTTTAGTAAGTATGACCTTAGCTGGGTATTTTCTTTAACTGGTATATTTAATGGCATCAAATAGTTTGACTTTGATAACTATCATTTCTTGTTTGGTCTTAAATTCAAATTAAATAAACCCAGAATGAGTGAGAAAAAGCAAACAAATATTTTGTATTTCTTTAGTAATACCAAAGATAATGCAACTAATGCTAATAGTAACAATAGAAACACTTAGCTGATCAATGAATCAGAGCCTCCACAGTCCTCGTCAGGCACCATTATTTTCCAAATGTATTTTTCTTTTTTAAAAAATTCATATTAATTGTCCACAGAATTTAAAATTATGAATTTAGTAGTCTGTGAGGTCAGAAAGGTTCACGACCGCTGGTATAGAATAACATATTATAATCTTAATCAATGGAGAATGGTGACAACTTCTATTAGTAGACCCATCAGGTATTCTTTTAACAAAAGTTGCAAATTAAAATACATTCAAAATGTTTACTTTATATGAAATTACATTGAAACCTAAAATCACATTATGATATTTAAGCTTACCCATTGAACGACCTGGGTTTGCATCTATTATAAATGTAATCCTAACAATGGTAGCAGTTCAGAAGGGGACCTTCCTATTCTGAGCCACCCTCCTCAAATCACCTAATAGATACGATTTGTATATGTGAATAATATAGTAAGATTTACATTTACCTTTCGCCCATGGCACCTAGGTGAGGATGACATAATGATCTTTCCGGAGAGAGTCTGGTGCAATATTGAGAAGGGAAAATGTTGTAAATATTACACTCTTGCAATGACCTAGAGAAGCCTTTCTTGACCTTTATAACATAGTGGTCAGTAGGAAGAATGCCTCTTACATTGGTGTCAGAGTTAACTGATTTGGGTATGGTAATGGGGCTTGACCAACACAAGTAGACCTTCTATTTTATGGAAGGACCGTTTTAAGCGTCAGGAATCCTCATTATTACCCTTTACATATAATATTAATCCTAATAATATTATAAATTAATAATATTAGTTCCTTTTTAAATTACCCCTTAAATCTATTATTATCATTAGCAAAAGTGCACCTTCTCTGTGTTTTTTTGATTGGCAGAATGTTTTATTTGCCAAGGCCTGCAGAACCCTTGTATTCACCTTATTTAGCCTATACAGATCAGAATATCAACCCCAGGGCATCTTTTACAAAGAAATCAGCTGTAGCACCTGACATATTTCTACCATCACAAGATTGCTATAATACTGACATGACAGGAAGATTGTAGTAGGAAAACTCCAGCATAAATATAACACAATATATATTTATTAAGTGTCAAGCCTAATATGGTATTTTAAAAAAGTGGAGCATCTGTTGTTACATATTCCTAATATTTCTTTCCTTTTAAATCGAGTGGCCTGTTTTCTCCTGGAGTAGAATGAGTTTACATCTGCAGCCAAGCATGAAGAGAATGAAAAGCCAGGAGCACTGGTACAAAATAAAACAGTCAGTACAAGTCAAAACAGGCAGTCCTGATCCAGAATATATTTAACAGACTGGTGATTGGGTGCCTATGAGCTACAACAAGACCATCACATGGGAAAGGGCATCTATCTCCTCCCGTCTATAATAAAATACTGGTTTCTATGAATGTATATGAAGGGCAGCAGAAGGCTACCAGCTGCCATCTATCCCATACTTTAATGTGCCTGGACATGTGTAGTACATTACCACTGAACCTAACCTCAGAAGTTAAGTCACATAAGGATTGACCTACATTTCAAATTGTATTTGCTGCCTTTTATTTCTGCTCTTCTGATTTGCACATTAAGAGATCAAGTTCTTTTTTCAGGCTAGTTTAACAATATTTCATGCCTCGGTTCCTTCTTTGTTGTATATGATAACATTCTGTTTTCAACGTAGGCCTGCCTGGTCAGGGTTGGTCTTGCATGGTGCCAAAACTTGACCATGGCACCTGTGTGATTCTTCTACATCTTCTAACTCCCTGCTTGACTCAATAGCCAAGCAATGAAATACCTAAATGTACTACAGATTTGTCTGGATCCTACAGTGGCTCTGAAGAATTTGTTAAAGCGTTCATCAGTTAAAGCCCTGAATTTGGAGGGCAGAAGAGGCCTGTGCCAGGAGCGTGTGCATATAGATAGGAACTAGCACAAAAAGCACTGATATATTGTGGTGGAAATCAGTCCCTTAAGAGATTGTGTTGCTAGTTAAATTATTAACATATAGTGAAAAAATGGCCGATAATCATAGACATGTAAACAGTAGCCACCCAGCTTGCAGTTTAAAATTCAAGCAACCCTATTGACCAGACCAGGCAGGCAGTGCAATACCACTGGTGGGCATACCGTCATACCATGATATACTGCAAAACTGGTATACAACTGAAACCCTACATAGGGATTGAACAAGTAAAATTCAAGATATTGAATTAAATTATTCTGGGGGGCTGAAATAGGCATCCAGTCATTAGGTGAATATCATATACCTATATATACTCGAATATAAATCAAGATTTTTTTTAAATACCATTAGAAATAGAATCTCAGTTTATACCTGGGTCACACCAGTTGATGGCACCATGTGATCTTGTTGCCTGAGACAACAAGACACATTCTAGTTTTTGGGGATCAAGCGACCCATCATAGCCTACACAAAAGTACAAAATACTTTAACCTGTAAAAAGAGGGAAAAAGGAATGCAGTATGAGCCCATGTGATTTTATTTTTTTTCTCTTTTAAATAAATATCATACACCATGGATGTAATTATTTTATTATTAATAATAATAACAATAATAATATTATTAATATTAATAAACAGGATTTATATAGCTAACTTTATGGTCATTCATTTACTTCTGGAGCATGCTGTGCTTTGATATGCAAACAGAAACAACTGCAGAGTTTGTCTTGGTCATTAAAGAGTTACAAGAGGTTGCTGAACAACTCAGCCCTTAAGATCACCCACAACCTCAGCTGTGTTTACCAAAAGATTTCTTCTGCAAGTCATGCAAACCACCCTCCTCCCCTCATCAAGCCTCCGTCCTGCACACGAGCGAGCAGGATATCCCACATTCGTATCTAGGAGTCGTCCGTATGTTGGATGTCCTTAACTCAGGGACTACCTGTACAGCTTTGAATCCAATTGACCTATTGGATTAGGGAGGAAGTTTTTTCCTCTGTCTGCCCTCTCAAATTTAATCTGGTTTCCTCTGGATCGACTATGTCTATGGGGTTTAATCTGGGATATGTTTATTTCCCCAATGGTTGAATTTGATGGACTCCTTTTGCAGCCTGACTAACTATGTGGGAAATGACGGCTGCATTTTGTGCCCTAGGTTTATACTCAAGTGAAGACGTTTTCTTTTTGTAAAAAAAATAAGTACCTGTGTTTATTTTTGGAAAGGTTTATATTTGAGTATATACATATATTAATTAATTTACATCCTGATATCTTTTTTACACAACATTAAAAGAAATGTACATTAGATAATATTACCTTGCGATTCTGCGAGTCCCACTCTATCAATACAACAGAGTCTTCCTTTTCTCTTGTTCTCCTTAACATAGAGAGATGAGGTTGCAGAAAGTACAGGAAGTTTTTAGATACAAGAAAACACTTTCAATTATCAGACCAAATGGTGCAAAATAAAAATATTTATTGATAGGAATTTGTATTGCTAATGCTGTTTTGTTCCAGAAGAAAAATAACTAAAACTCCCTGGAAAAAGAATAGGGGACATGCCTATCAATCCTCTAGAATCAAATATTCCTAATATCCTTTAATTTTAGTAGCATGATGTGAGTCTTTGTGATTTCTAGTAATTGCTTTGCATCCATACCAGCCTTATATTTTTATAAATGATTCCTTCAGATTGTCAATATTTTGCAGATCATATTTTTGCAATAAATGAATGTAAGTCACTAAAATTGTCCTCCTTGTATATTCTACATATATACATATAAATAATGGGTGTGATTGGAATACAGAAAAAAAAACTCGTGTAATTTCTATTAAATACAAGTGACTGTCATACAAAGGCACATCTACTTTAACAGAATTGAAGAGAGAAATGACCTTTACCAACACAAAAAATATGATGTAGTAAAAGGGACATTTTTTTCACTTGACCTTTACACAATTTAGTGCCATGCCATAATATGAAATAAATATGATCTGACAGATTTGATGAAATCCAAAGCAGACAGAAAATGATTGCGTGGAAAGAGATGTGTTAAAATATGAAACCAAAAAACTAGACTTGGCAGAGAATTGCCTTTCCTCGGTTATGCAATGGCCTTAACAAGTGTATTCAACAAAAACCCCATTATATCCACACCGCTAGAAATGTGTTGTGTTCAATATGTTCACTATGTTTAATGTCTCCTCTTCTACCTTAGTGCTTGCTCTTAACAAGAGATCAGGGGTTTCTCTTCATGCAGTGCCTAATTACTGTTAGTATATAAACATGTATGATGTCTGGAATACAATTTGTGACAATTTAGTAAAAGGCAAATAAAATACTCATTATAAACTACTTCTGTTACTTTTTTGTGTAGAAAAAGCGTCTGATTTATTAAAGCTCCTCAAGGCTGGAAAAGATATTTTATTATGGGAGAACCTGGGTGATCTAACAAAACAAGAATGGATTTTTTTAAAATCATTTGCGATTATTTGGCAAACATTTCCAACCCTGGACCAAATCCTTTAAGGATTTGCTGGATCAGCCAGGTTCTCCTATGATAGTCTACCTTCTCCTGTCTAGGGGAGCTTTAATAAATCAGGCCCCATGTGATGGTTCGACATAGAACGAAGAAAAATAAAACAATGGATACCTCACCCTTCACCTTACCTAACTTAGATATTTTTTATCTTAAAATTTAATTTAGTGTAACCCTTTAGTCCCAGATCCCACAAAAGCAGGCATTCGGTTGAATATTGACCAATTTTACAATTTTCCAATATAATCCCAGGCACATTTAGTCTCAGGTGTGGTTCTTCTTGAATATTAAAGTGATGGGTGCCATGATACTTGAGGTGTGTATCAAGATATCCCAAAGTATGCGTGGTCTCAAACACCAGGATAGAGTTTATTCTTCTGAATCTCTTACTCCTATTGGATATGCATGCCAAAAAATTAAAATATACAGTCCAGTTTTGGGCACAGGTTCACAAAAAGGATATTGTGGAACCAAAGAGAGACCAGAGAAAGGCAAATAAACTAAAAACAGAAATGGAAGAGCTCAGCCATGAGGAGAGATTAGACTAACTGAATATATTTTCATTTAGGAAGAGGTGTTAAACAGACAATGTGATCACCCTAAACAAATATATAAATGGTCCGGGTATACTTAGTGCAAACGTTTTCACTTTAAGGTCATTGCAAAGGACAAGAGACCCTGTATCTTGAGGAAAAGAGATTTATATCCACATATGAAAGGACTTCTTAATGGTCATGAAACATACATAACACTATATCTTATAAATCCCCCCGGAAGATAGCAGAGCCCTGCCTTACCTCTGCCTGCTGTACGTCTATAGGGATGCTGGGGATGTCTTTCAGTGTGTGAGAAGGCGCGTGTAACAGTGGGGAGTGGGGAGGGAGGCAGAGAGGGTGGGAGGGCAGTCTGAGGTGAGCAGTGCTGGGAACTAGGTCAGTTCAGGTTTGGTGTCAGAGTTCAATTACCGAGATACCTACAGATTAGCAGTTCATTTTCTTGTACAACACGTCATTCTCCAAGATGAACTGTAGCTTTCCTGTCACTAAAGTATTGTAGTGCAGTGTCTGTGCAACGCTCTGCTATTCAACGTTTCATTAGCTTCAGTCACTTCTGTGTCATACTCGGGATATATATAAATAAATATATGTTTAGTGTTTTTATTGTTGGTAGATCATATTGACTTGGTCATTTTAAAAGTAGCTTGCAAGCCAAAAAAGCGTGGGCACCCCTGATCTACAGCAATTGTCAGAGAAAGAACAATCAATGTTTAAAGATCCCTCCTATAGAGATATAGTAAGACTGACTGCAACCCACAGCTTCCAACAGATCACACAAAACACAAAAAAAAAAAAATATGACAAAATACTTTATCCCTGCACTAATTTAGAAGAAGGAGGTACACTGTGAAGAAGTGAGTTAGGAGGCATTTCTCCCTGGACTACTTTCTGCTCCCAGTGATGGTTGATTGGTGTGTTAGGAGCTATCCTCCAACAATCTGACGAACCTCTGATAATCTATGAAACCATATAGAGGAGAGTAGTGTCCACCATTTCCCTTTCTTCTGCCTCCATTGCACCCCTTGTGTTGTTCCTTTCATTTGCCTCCATTGTTCTTTCCCAGTACTGAGCCGCTTATCCATGTCCAAATCAATGGTTTGCCAATGTCATTATATATATCCATGGCCTCACTAACCCCTGAATGCATACAACATCAGAATACAGCAAAGACTATAAAATAGTACACACATACTCATTGGGTCTGATGTATTAAAGCTCCACAAGGCTGGAAAGGTTACAGTTTCATCAGTTACACTGGATGATCCAGTAAACCTGGAGCGGATTTCCAAAAAGTCACTTGCTATTTGCTAGCAACTGTTTTGAATTCTGGACCAGATTCATTCCATCTTTACTGATGAAAGTGTATCCTCGTCAGCCTTGGAGAGCTTTAATAAATCAGGCCAATTTTGTACCAGTTCTGAAAAAAAAGTTAACTTTAGGTGTTAAAAGTAGGATAAGTGTTAATTCTTACATGAAGTACATCCAGACAATTTTGTTTTTTGTTTTTCTTTACATTAGGGGGTGAGGGGAATAAATGTCTGTCCGAATATATTAAAACCCCTCCAACGTTACCCAAAACAAAACATTTTGGCAGGGGTCATGTTTTAAATTTGCATTTATCACAATGTGGATTTAAATTAATTCACAATTACGGATTTCAATTTTATTTTGGTTTCATAACACATTAAATACCTAAATTATAGCTCTGTTGCTTATCATTAGATGTTAGATATACATATATATGTAAAACGTAAAAGAAAAAAATGAAATAAGCTGTGTATTAAACCATGAACTTTAGTGTTTTGATAATCCAAGGACAGTTGGCAAATACCCTTTGTTTGGTATTTACTATGCCTTGATACAATGAAAGGAATCTAAACACAACTGCATTTTTTATATCAAAATGAGGAAATGTAAAAGAATTGAAAATTGAGAAAAACTGATCAAAAATTAAAAAAAAGATCCACTAAAAAATAATAACATTGTACAAATATATTTAACTTTCATTAAAGATTATTTTATGGGGCTTCTGAATCCCATCCATGATTCCATTGGTGCCTTCACTTGTGCATTTGGTTTACAGTTAATCCGTTGACTTGGATCTGTCCTTTTTGTAAGCAGAAAAGAGCTTCTTTAAGTTGCTTTTGCATTCCCATTAACTTGTATAGGGACAAAAGCAGTTTTAATGTAAACAAAATCCGAGAGCTACTAGTGCACATGGAAAAACAAATGTACACTAGTAACTTAACACAGTGCACCACAATGCATAGATGGTACATTTTACTGCATGGTATCACAAGGCAATAGTGTGAATGCACCCTTCATGTATATATATATATATATATATATATAAAATATACACACACAAATACAGGTAATCGTTTTTCACATCCTTATGTGCTTACAACTTCAGTAGCTGAGAACAAGAACTTATCTGTATGCACTACTTCTCTTATAAGGCTTCTGTGATCTACTTGGAGCTGTACCATGCATGACAAACAGTCACAATCAGCTTAGGGAGATTCTTAAAGTTATACTGTTTGCACTCCATTTCTATTCATACCTGTGCACCTCAGGGTTTGGCCCCAATGTGCTTCTTCTGCATTTAGCTTCCCTATTCTCTGTGATTTCATTCTAAATGGTAATTAGCTTTCTGCCTGATTATCAAGTTCAGCCTGGGCACCTTTTTGTTAAAATTTTGTTCTAATTTTCTCAACCCATTGTTTACTGAATCTTTGTTTTTGGATCTATGTGTGTCTTTTCTGTTTGGTCAGCCAGTCCATGTCCTTGATAAACCTAACCTTGTATTCGTTGTTCTGTAGAACTGGAGTGCTATAGGCAGATAAATGTGATTATATAGATAAGTACATTGAAACTGCAATACTCTTCTTGGATGTTTGACTAGATGGCAGGCATTGCTGCTTGCTGTGGATATATCTTGTTTGCACAGTTTTCTGGCACCACTTGGCTTGGATTTCCACATTCACTAGATCTAGATTCCACAGGTTCCAATATTGACTTTGTGTATGTCATGGAAAGTTTTAATAAATCAGGCCCATTGTATGTAGGGATATAGCTAAATGAATAGGAGCTGAGCTCCTAGCAGTTGCCCTGTAAGAAGCTGGATGAGGAGGTCACACAGAGAGCATTAAAAGTGTTTTTACAGGAATGAAAAAAAAAGAAAAAAAAGTTCCGACATGCCTGTGAGGGTAAGAAAGGTATAGGGTAATGCCAATGGATGGGAAACTATTTTTTTCAAAATAACAAAACATTAAAAGGCAATAATGAAATTAATTATTTTTATTTTAACATTTTAACATTAAAATAAACTCTAGTACAACAGTTCCTGTTCTATAGCATTTTATATATTGAAATTTGTAATTATTGCAAACATTTCATAGACAATAATGCTGATGTTGCAGTTGGTGCATATTATATTGCATTAAAATTTAGTTGCAAAAACAAAATACTGAAATACACAGTAGAAATGACTACCACATTGGCTCAGCAAAGTTTGAGGCAAAAATGGATTTTGTGGCTCTAATTCATACATATAATAATTTTGCCACCGGTTTTCATCTTAAAAATTGGCACCTACCATTGTATCGTTCCTGTTCTATTAATAACATTGGCAAAGTCACATTATTACCAGTCTGGTCATTGTGCACAATATGTTACATACATTATACATTGCCAATTAGGTTTTCTTTTGAATAGAATGGCCCTGTGTGGTATTTATTACTATCTGGGTATTTACTTGTTAATGTAACATCTTCTCACAGAATTGTGGATGCAGGAAAACTTCATAGTTTCTTTGGTTACCAATTTTTTTTATACCAATCACAGTAACATAACTGAGTTGTTCCAGAACAGTGTTTCCCAACTGTTCTTAAGTCATGGCAAATATTTTACATTGGAAAAATCCCACAGAACACCACTAAACAACAATGTCACATAGACAGGGTATATAGCTACCTGCTGCCATCTAGTGGAAGAGTATTTCTTTGTTCTGCCTATCACTATACATCACTGGTATAGACAAATGAAGACAATTTTTTTTGCAGTAAATAATAATTTTCAGGCCAGTTAACTGAAATTGGATAATTTCCCACGGTACACCTGAAGATCTCTCACGGCACTAGTGTGCAAATTGCAAATCACTGTTCCAGATTATACCTACACCAAGACAGCAGTTATGCTGCTAATGAGCCAGGGCCATCATTGGGAACCTCCTGCCCCCCCCCCCCCCAAGCTCTAAAAGTTCCAGCATTGCAAAACTTCTTTGATCAGGGCCCAGTACAGAAGTACCCCTTGTCTCCCATGGTGGCCCTGTGATGACCTATCATGAGTTCTGTGTCTGCTGCTAATTAAAAGTAATCTATGAGATCGGAATTCAAAGTAGTAGAGCAAACCAATCTTCACAAATTACGAATATTTCTATTATGTTACTGTATGTTAAAAAAAGTGTTCATTGAATAAGATGGAAGTCCCAGAGGTGGAATAACCTTGGAGAGCTTTATTAAATCAGGCTCCATGTGTCATTCCGGAGTGTGTCATATACAACACAGTGTATGGAGTGTGGCGGTCTTGAATATGTCCGATACAGCTCAGTGTGTGTATATCACATATTGTAACATGTACTGGTGGGACATTTCAAATACACAGCTATAACTGGTACACTTTTTCTAGTATTATAATAAACAGAGTGATCTCATTCGCACTTTAAACTAGGTTAGTGACCAAATGCACAAACTAATAAGCTTTCCATGTGCATTGCTTTAAATTCTGCCTGAATCTGCAAAGTGAATCCTGTGGAATTTTTCTAGGTAATTTTTTGCTTTTGCTGGCAATAAACAATAGTGACAATTGCACAACAAAATGAAAGATTACCTGTAAAAACTTAATGTCATTAGGAGAAATCCTTGGTTGGCCACCCAAGAGGCACAACCCATTCCCATTCTTTAAATCAGTTAACTCATACACAGGGGATTGTTCATGACTATTGTTTGCTGCCATTTTGTTGTCTTTTAATAGACCTATAGAATAGACTTGAAAAGTTGTCCTTTGTTTTCAAAAAAGCTAACAACTGAGCAAACAGTAGTGTTTATATTAAATTTTCAGCACACTTTGCACCCCAATAAACTAAGCTCATACCCTAAACATGTCCTATTCTCACCTGCCAATTCTCTGATAAGTGTTATTCATTGTCGGCTGATAGCAGACCAATCTTTTCTTGCCAGGAGCCTTAAAGTGTATCTAAAACCCAAGAAGAAACAGTCTGATGTATTAGGATTTCATTTAAGGTTACAAAAGTGACAAGGACATTGCATTTCTAGTAGTAGATTTTGTCCACAATTGCTCTAAATGTTGTTAGCAGGAAACTGTAGCTGTAATATATTAAATGATATATTGTGATCAGTTATCCTTTATTTTTTTTCCTCTAGCTTCTCTCAGACAAAGATTTTCCCACTTTCTGCACATGCACTCCTAATGTGGACCTTGTTAAATTACACTATTTTCTAAATAGGCAACTTTTTATATGAATAAATTCATATTGCAGCTATTGACTCCTATATTTGGCTTGCTATTGTGCTTCTCAATCTATTCTTTGTTTGTGCTACACATTTGTAGATTCAGTAGCGTGTAATTTGGATATTGACCACAAAGTACCTGTAATCTAAGTCTCATACTCTCTACTTTTATCATTACTGTTGCTGCATGATGTATAACAAGATAGTAACACTGTCACTATCACCACTGATCTACCAGTTCATAATGCTGTCCAGTATTGTTAAGGAAGAATAATATAAAACCTAACAAGGCTTTATAGGGATTGGGTTGGCCATCATTGTGCATAATCATGACCTTTAAAAAAAAAAAAAAAAAAAAAGCATCGTAAAGCTGAACTCTGGTTTAAAGCATACTTTGCATAATGTTAACACATCTCTAAACACTATTAAACCAGTTTTTAAATGATGCTGACCAGTGGAGGACATAACCAACAGTGCGAATCCTGTGCAGAACTGACTTTGAGGCCCTGTTGGCTCACTGGGGTTTGCACCTTCCTATGTCCGCCTCTGGCTCTGATATCATAACCACAGTAACAAAGTCACTAAAACTGAGTCTTTTTCTTTTTTTTCAGTGCCACTTTTTCAAACTTAAATTTTCATTGTGCAATGGGAATTATAATACTTAGTTTTCAGCATTATATACAAACTAATTCAACATCATTTAGCCTGGAATGGTGGACAGGACAAAAAAGAAGTCTTACATGCCCATGTCTTCCGACAAGACCGGAGGGTTGGCACCATCACAATGCTGATTGTAAACATAAAACCACAAAGGGCCCATTGATCCTAAACCGGTCTTGCATAACAGAACAAAGGTAAATGTAATGCAGGACATGATATTCATGAAAGATAACTTCTATTTCTGTCCAGAGTTCAGCTTTAATGACATTGCTCAAAGTTATATACTGTGTTGTGTTATTGTGGTAATACCGTAACTAAAAATGTGCTAAATTGTGTGCCTTGTTTGTGTGCAGATGGCAGGCTCACTTTAAATACCCAACATTAAAAAATTCTTTACCCCATCAAAATAGCATCTCATAATGTAAAAATTTTACATTTGTAATGTATGATTTTTACTAAAAAGGGTTCCTAGAAAACTACATTACATCAAACAAAACTTTTTGACTTGTACATCCACAAAGAGGAAGGTCACATCATGGGTTGACTGACTAGGAGAACACATACATATAGAGCTAAGTGTTACTGTAATTATTAATCATTCCTTAGAAAATCCTGTTAAAGCAATGAACAGCCAATGTTATTCTTTCCAAATTTTGCAGAACACGTATGTAATTAGCGGTTTGATAACAGAAATATTACAATAATGTATTTTTTTTTCTATTGCACTAGTAAAGTTGTTTTATCAGCATTAGCCATGATGTTTTTTAATACTGTCCTTGAATGAGAGTTATTCGTAATTTTACTGCATTATATACAAATAATAAAACCAATCATCTCCTTCATAAAAGTACAGTTATATTTTACACAGCAAACAAGTATAATATGTGCTCACCTAAAAATGAATCATTCAAAATACAAAAGAAAGGTACAACTTAATCTTGTACTAGCAGCGTCTTAGCACGGTTTTGATTTTTTTTAAAGAGAACCAGTCACTAATAAGTAATGCATACAAATATATTGCTTTTTATTCAATTGTTTTGCTACAATGAATAATGATGATGCCTCAACTTTCTTAGATATTCTGAAACTGTTCTCCTCTGCAAGCTGTGCAGAACCATTTTTCCTAATAATCTACAGTGGGATGAATCTTTATTACCAAGCGTGCCTCCACCCTCAATGTTAGGTGTGTTCTTGGATGAATGCCCAAGTTACATTTTAAGTCAGAAGTTTACGGGAACCTTGCCCTTATTGCACAAGCACTTTCGTCACATAGGATAAAGATATGCTGAAACATGTGAGCATCACTAAATCACTAAAATCTAATTATTACTTTCCTTTCGCAAAAATACCCAAACAAGTTGCTGTAAATGGGATATCTAAAAAATTGATGGTCACTTCCAAGGGGCAAACTCTGATGGGCCCCAGCACATTACATCCCCCCCACCCTCCATTGTAGTGGTCCCCATGGCCATGCACCAGAGGGCATATAACAACGCATCCACCCTAAGTCCCTTTCCACTTCCCCAAGAAGTTGCCCAGACACATTGACAAAGGATAAAACTTTAATGAAGAGTTAATTAAAGATAAAAAAGCTGCACGGCTATGATTTAAAAGGGTCTAGAAAATCATAAAACACAAAATCTATTGTGAAACAGTGAGTCATTCCTAAAAGTCGTACCAAGTTACGAGATGTAAAATGTCACTGAAATTCATTTTTGGGGCATTTTTCCTGGTGATTTTAGCACAGTCCCTTATGACCATTGTGAACAAATGCCATCCCTTCCCTCACATTGTTATTAGCATAATGTTTTTCTTAATAAGCATATTCTTTTATTTAAAACTAAAAAAAAACAGGTTCTCTTTAAGCTCTGCTAAAGCAGAAAAACAGTGTCTCAGTCAATTTGACATTTAGGTATTGATAAAACAAAGACAAAAGTAACTTTACAGAAGAGTTAAATGTGAAATATGTTATAGATTGTGTAACAGTTCAAATTATTAATATACAGTAAACATTCGCCCAAATTGTAAAAAAAAAAAAAAAAGTTAAAAAATTGCCAAACTGCTTTCTTTTCATTATCAGTAGTTACAGAAAGTTCTTATTTCTGGTGTAAACGGCATTCTAATGAAATAAATACATTTATAAATAGTTAACAAATCAAACACTATTCACCGAACAAATAAATAACTTGTGATTCACCCCTTCGAAACAATTGTGTGAGATGTGCTTATTGCTATATCAATATCATAATGTCGATTCATGGAAATATTTAGAGCACCATGTCATAGGAGATTGGAAAGTGTAGCTCTATTATACAATACATCTATCCAACCTGTTTTTAGCATCTTCCACAAGAAAACACAAATGGCCTCAATATTAAGAATAGGAAGGAATGAAAGTGCCTATGTTGCTCATAACAACCAATCAGATGTCGTATTTCATTTTCTATACTACACTAGAAAAATAACAGCGTGACTCCAACCGGTTGCTATTGCAACGTCACCATTCTCCTCCTCTTCAATGCATGAGGCACATAAAGTCGTAATTCAAGTGCACCTTAAAACAAGAAAGTTATATTTAAAAATCTCTAACATAACAAGTTTTACATTCATTTTAGGTGTTCACGACCTCACTGTCTTTAATATATTTACAAAATTGTTTCTAATTTTTAATAAAGTGTCGGTAAAATCAATCCAAAACGTCATACTGCCGCATTATTACATATTATACCCAGGACATCAATGTACTTATTTAGATAAAATTAGCTTTTCTTCTCCACCGAGCTGAAGAACCATTCTGTAAATTTTTGAAGCTGGGCTGAAGCCGTCTGGGATTCTTCCTGGAGCCTTATGTTATGTTGACGCAAATGATGTACTTCAGCCTGTAACATTGCCTTGTGTTCTTTTTCCTGTGAAGAACCAATGGGAAGTGTAAGAAGTAAAAACAAACTATGTTTCAGCAGTACAAGCAACAGTTTTATAGCTTCACCAAATTTTAGGGTTATTTCTAATTTACATTATTACATTGATAGCATGAGCTGAACATGTGTATGGAGGGCATGACATTGGGTGCAGAGGATATGACGACTGGCAATATGTGCAGGAGAGTTAAGGCATATTTATTGAGCTCAGGAGCTCTCCTCTCCATGATAATGAGCCCTACTATGTTCAAGAGAGGTATGAGCAGCTTATAGTACCGTAGTGGGATGTATGTGCAGGGGAGGAGCGTTGGAAAGTTTGATGATGGACAATAAGTGCATGAAATGAGAGCTAAGGCATGATGGTGGTTAGTATGTTTAGAAGAGATATATAAGGGATATGGCATCAGACTGCATGTGCAGGAGAGTTGGAGGATATGAAGGTTGGTGGTTTCTGCAGGATAGGGGAGCTAAAGGTGCGTACACACTTCCAATTTTTATCGTTCCAATCGAACGACGAACGATCGATTGGGCAAAAAATAGTTCGTAAATATCGTGCAGGATCGTTCGTCGTTCGTTTTCCAACGATAATAATTGGAAGTGTGTACGTAGCTTTAGGCATGATAATGAGCTCAGGAGCTCTCCTCTCCATCATAATAAGCTCTGCTATGTTCAGGAGAGGTATAAGCAGGATGTGGTATACAAAGGTATACAAAGGATATGGCAGCAGATTGCATGGAGAGGAGAGTTGAAGGATGTGAAGGTTGGTGGTATGTGCAGGAGAGGAGTGTAGCATGTATGATAGCAGGCATTGCAAGAAAGGACTGTGTTGGGTATGAGCATGGGGTTCACAGTGTATAGGGGAAATATGCAGTATGAGGTTAGTGGATATAGTATAGTATGTGGTGCCTGCTAAGCACAGCGTATCAAGTGCATCAGTGTTGAAGGGTATTATTGTATTGAACATCAATACTTTTTTTGTCCTTGAGAGAGGGTTTAGTTTATCCATTTATTATTGATTCAACCAAGATTCAGGTAATATCCAATTAGAACATTGGCTGAGAACATTAGAACAGTGAATCTTGGCTAAAAAAATGTACAAATGGCCCTATACTTTAATTTCTACGCCAGAAATCAATTATTGTCAAAGTGGGGATTCAGTTGATCAGATCTAAAACGGCATATAATTTAGATGGCATTTGCCAGAAGAATTACTCCTTTTTTAATATAATATATTAATAATCTAACTTTGAATTAGAAAGTGTAAATGGCATTGTGTGTTTTATACAATGGTGTGCAGTAAGCATTATGTATGCAAATAACACAGGTAACATCATGTAACCTCTACAGTGTTACATTATGTAACCTCTACTCCATTGGGACCTCGGCGATATCCTGCCATGTCTGTACCCTAAATGAACATGTTAGCTAATAGAGATCTCACCGTCTAAGCAAAACCATCCAAACTTTTCTAATATTAAATGGTTGATGTGATTGCTATTTGGCAGTGACATGTAGACAGTGGTTTGCAATTGTGGAAAGTCTAATGTAAATAGGAGAAATGAGCTAGCAGCTAAAAAGCATTAGGGAGCATTGAGACTGACTGGCAGGAGACTACAACATCAGAAAGTGTCAATAATTGATGGTTGGCTGAATTATTTAACAATATTTTATATGTAGGCTGCTTGCTTACTTTAAGAAGGTCTGTTTGTAGCTTTTTCAGAATCACTTCAAGTTGGTTTACTTTTCCGGTGAGCGCGGACTCCGAGCTCTGCCTGCAATAAAAATATTATCTGAGTATTAATAAATGGATAAAATGCATTCAATAAGACTGCTGTGCTTTATCTTCAGCTGAACCAGAACAACTAACTTGGTGGAATTCTAGGCAAACAGAAAAACACCCAAGCCACTTCATCAATTCTACATTCGTAGAACCAATGAAGTGGCTTGGAAAGTTATGAAACGCAAAAGACTGTCATTGTGAAGAAACAGTAGAAGAATAGCAGTATGGATCATTTACTTTCTCCCAAAATTGTGAAAATAGCAAAGCATTTTTATTAGAATGGGGGTGGTCACATACAAGTGAGAGCAATAAAATGGAATGTGCATCCTATACCAGGCAACAACATTTCAAGAGCAAGTCCATTTGAAGAGGACTAACCATTACTAGCTATACAATGGCCTGAATAATTAAGAACCTTCTCAGACATTCAAGTTTCATAGCTAAATGGGCAATGTCCATCCTGTCAGCAGGGGGCTATGTGTACCATAGTGTATTAGGAGACAAGAAGACAGGAAAGACCAGCTTTCTAGTTTGGCATCCTCTTACTACAGAAAAGTTGTGTGGTGGGAGTGGTGATAGACACAGAACCTGTTGGCTCAAAACATGGGCAAAGGGGGTGTAAGCGTGTCCCTGGATGAAGAGTATCTGTCCATGTGCATCTGTCACTTTGTAGGTGTATAGTGGGACAGTTACAAATTTAACTACCTAGGACACTTTGTAACTGAAATATTTTACCTAGAGCTATATAAAGATTGGGTGACAAATGCCTGAATTTGCTATTTTTGTACACTTTTTTTATACACTTCTGGGTTATCCCCAAAAAAACAATCATGAGAAACAATCAGGTTAAGAAACATGTTCTGTTCATCCTGCCTGCCTTCCTTCTCCTCTCCAGTGAACTTTTAAATAAATGAAACTTTTTGCAGAGTATTTACAGAGGCTTGCCATGAGGTTGTTGGGACTATGTCTGCAGGTCCTATCATGTTCAATAATCTATAGACAGCATAAACTCTTCACAAAAAAGAAGCACCCATTACTTATCTATCATGATCTAATTACATTAAACTTTATATTAATTTTTCTATTTGAAATGTATCTGTAGCTGTTCACACACATCTAGGTATCCATTACACAACTTTAATTATTAAGCATGTATAAAATCAATATCAATTCTCCAGAAGCAGTATAGGAACAGCTTGGGTTCATGCCTTTCATTTTTCACAGAATTCTTCACATCATTTTTACCCGCATTTCTATTTGAATACCATTGCTCATTCAGGTTAAATTTAATACACACCTGTCAGTTTCTATTATACAGACAACTGGTGAGAAATATACTGCAACAATATCTATAGGAAACATGTTCTAGAATATGTCAAAGCTTAATGAATAGTGATGTAGCAAAATCCTGCTTCAAAGAACAATTTTGAGGCCTGGGAGGTATTCTGATTCCAAGTCTTAAAACATTTTTTTTACTACTGACATCCCAATCGCTATCCACAACCTATCTAGTAAAATATTTTAGGCTGAGGATAACGGAACAACAATTTTATGTGGGGGTTAATGAATGAACACCTTTTATACCAACACATCATATAAATGTCAGAGAGCCATTTGTCACTTCGGTTAGGCCTTACATAAATAATTATAATCCAAAGCCCTGGTGTCAACCTGAGTGCCTCTGGCTTTCCTCTAGGGCCCTGCAGACAGTTTCCCCTACCTAGTTCAAACAAGTGAAGGAAATTAGTCTTTGGAAGGGGCTCTAGCAAATTTAAGCTTGTTTTTTTCAATCTTACATTTACAGTAACATAAAAGTTGCTATCTTTTGCAGCATGTCCATGCTCCTGTTGTATATCTACAATCTCTGACAGTTTAATCTAGCAATATATTCACTGAAGACTATTTGCAGACCCACTCTATCAAAAAGCTGACAATCACTTACTGTAAAGAATTTGACTTTGTTCACATTTATGTGATATAATGAGCTTTATATCACACAACAGAATGCTGCAGGCAAAGAATAAACCATATTGTTTCAGCCATCCATGTAAGAACACATGGGATAATCACAGCATGACAAACCAAATTGCAAACCAGAACCAGAGAATCATCGCACCAATAGACTACGGAAATGTTCTTCCTTTATTTTACTGAAACAGGATCCATGCATTTTTATTACTAACAGTGGCTTTTTTTTTTTTTTTTAGAGAGAAAGCACCTGTAAGCATGAAACTTACTGGTGGAAGAAACCAGACTATCAATCGGCTTCAACAAATAAGAATTGGAGCATGGAGAAAATTTGCACATTCTGATGTGTGAGCAAATCTAAAGAGACCAATGGAATCAATGAATTCACATATAAAATGCATGCTAAGTTTTTGTGCTTCTTTCATTGTAGAAAGTCTTTCTCCATGTAAAATGCACATAAAACACATTAAAATGTGCAAAATCTGCTCAATGGAAAAGAAAAGTGTTACTGCACAGGAAAAAGCAAAAAATTATCTGCACCAGGATTTTATACAAAAGTAAGTTGACATTTCAGTAACTTTATATTTCTAGCTCGTCAGAATATACATTGACAGTATTATTTTTCAAGAAAGCTTCACTTTATTAAGTAAAAAGCAGTCCTTAATCTCTAGATAAGTTGTTTTGCTGGGGCTGAGATGATGAGGCTAATTTGCTAAAGGAACTGACATACAATGACTTGTGTGAATGTTATACAATCATGTAAAAAGCAAATTCATGTTTACTGTGATCTGGAATTTGCTTTTCACATGAGTAGATAAATAATTAAAGTAAAGCATTTATGAAGATTCTTAACTTCAACAGTAAATCCAGGTGCCCTTGTATGCTAAAGGCAGCAGAATGGACTAAACTAAGTGCGGCTGAAGTGTGCTGGAAAGGCGGGTGGGTTACAGTGAGTTAGTAGAAGGATGGATGAAGAGAAGTAGCTGAGTGCAAAGGCTTTTTACAGAAGGAAGAAGGAGCTATTTCAAAAGAAGTCAGGGAAGTAGAAAGTCCTGCCCTTCCACACAGGGCTAAACTTCAGAGGCCAACGTGATCACTAATGTTTTAGTTAAGGCCCTTCATCTCTGGGGTTTTCCATCTCTGGGGCCCTCCATCTCTACCCCAACACCGCACCCCCCCCTGCAGTGATAGTTATGCCTGTGCCTGTAATCCCTGCAGATCTTCCCCCATGAACCCCTCACAGGAAAAAAGAGGGTCTAAATTCTTTCACTGTAGGCAACCAACTTTTTTTGTAACATTTTTTTGTAAGCAAACATCATTTTGCAAATGAGAAGAGAAGAGGAGGATGCTGAGGGGAAAGTGGGGGTAGATGTCTTCTTCTAGTCATGTCTTCTTCTAGTCTATCCCTTCCTTATGCTGGGGCTCCGACACTGCCCCCTTAGAATAAATGAAGCTGTAATATATAAATAGGAATTTGACACATTGTAATGCATACAATTTCACAGAAGTGAATAAACTTTAACACTGACCTCCAAGAAGATAAAAAAACACACTAATTAATGTCAGAGTTCACATAAGGAGAGGAAGCAGCAGCACTAGGAATCAGTTTTGCAGCAATGCTTATGAACTAACAAGGATGGTAGAGCAAGTAGACAGATTGACAGTCTGCTGCTCCTCCTTTCACTGTCTTGTCACTGGCAAGTCAAATGCAGCAGAGATCAGGTATTCTTCCCTGATAGACAAGAATATTCTGAATCAAGAACCAGCCCAGGAGAATAGCCAATATGGGGTTATAAACTCTGATAACATTGATTTGATTCTAAAAATAATCTCCATACAGCGTCCAATGTTTGATCCATTCCACAAGAGTTGCTTTTAATGGTTTTTGTTATAATAATCCTGCCCTGCAAATATCTCAGCCTTGTATGGGGAAGGTGTTAGAGAAAGAATGTTGCCTTTTTTCTGCACAGGATTGAGATTTTACAGATCACAGGTTAGAATAACAGCAACATAAACCCCCCAGAGAAAATCACTGCATTTGCTCCTTCCGCTCTTTTGGCATGTCAGAAGGCAGCAATACAAGCTCAAGAGACTAAAACAATTCTTTAACTGTAATTCTCCAAGGTCTAAATCATAGAGCAACAATAAATGTTAAGGCAACAAATACCTTTTGGTTATAAACAATTGAATTTGTATTATTTTAATACAGTTTATGGACCCATGTCTAATGCTAAGTTTTGTACCACTTGGATAAGTGTAATAACACTGCATCCAAAATAATATGGCTTTCCCTACCTCAGCATTGATGCTGCATTTGTTCAGTGCCTCATTTCCAACTTTTCTACAGTACCTTCCACCAGATAGATGTTATTAGGTGTCCTTGTGGACACTTGGTCAAGGTGGATGATATGTGAGTAGCCCATCTGCAAAGATTTAGCAGGATGGGGCAGTAGAAGCTAATGCTAGCACAAAACACTGCACACATTCTTGTGCTGCTTATTCTTCTGCAAGTGTGGGACTCTGATATTATTAGTGTGTTTATCTTACTGGAGTTCAGTTTTAAGGTTTATTCACTAGTGTCATGCCATGCAAGAGAAACAAGAGAGAAGAAACTGCTGTTTTTTCAGTCTGGCCGCACTGCAGAGGACTCATTTTCTCCACCAGCCCCATGTCTCAACTCCAGAAAGCTCAGCGGGCTGCAAAGACACCAAAAAATAAGGACATGAAGCAATTTTTTTCTCCTTCAAATGACTCCCCTGAAGCGGCTGCAGGCTCCAAGATGGCGTCACCACGTGGCACACAGGCAACTAAGCTGCAGCAAATAAGTTCCCTGCAAGTAGTGTGGAATCCCCTGATGGGACTGAGGGAAACTCTAATCCCTGTCCGCTCACCCAACCGTCTCCATCATCAGAACACCCCTTACTGGTGTGCCTGACAGGATTCCTAACTGCTCGCATGTGCAGTTAGAAACCATATTGGATAACCTTCCATCTAAGGATGACCTTAATGGCTTTGCTAATAGAATTGAAAGCTCAATGAAAAGAGATTTGGAATTATTGCAACAACAGTTGATGTCTGTAGATTCCAGAGTGTCTGTACTCGAGTCCAGTACCGAGGCAACAGCGATTCCATTTAAGGCCTTGGAACATACAGCCTTTTATATCCAAGCTCAAATTTCTGCCCTCTTTCTCCATACAGAGGATAGTGAATAATAAAAACCGTAGGAATATTGTACGGATTAGAGGTATTCCTGAAGCTACAGGCAATTCAGATTTAAGGTCCACAGTTACCGCAATTCTCAATCTATACCTAGATCGCCCTTCTACCACGGCTATTGAGATAGACAGAGTCCATAGAGTGATAGAGCTCATGCATTATTAAGTACCCTCCCCAGGGATGTGCTATGCAGAATTCACTTTTACAATATTAGGGAAGTACTGCGGCAAGCATGGAGGCATGGTGCTTTAGACTTTGATGGAGTGCAAATACAGATATTACCAGATCTTTCCAGCACTTTGAGAATTTGGCCTGTTGTTCGCCCACTGTTCAATTCCATCCGGTCAGCACAAGTTACCTACAAATGGGGTTATCCCTTCCATCTTCAGGTTTTTAAGGGGGACCATGTTTTTTCTCTGCACTGCTACTAGCAGTTACTTGCACTGTTTGAATTTTTGCAAGTACCACCAACTGAAGCCCCTGATTGGTTAGTTATACCACTGGATGTGCTAAAATTCACACAGCGACGATAGAGACCCCAGCAACCCTATTCGCCAATGGCCTAATCCGGTGCCACAGCCTACTGGAAGGCCAACGCTGGGCCCAAGTGAAGATGATGATGCCTTTGTACAACTACCTCTGGGTTAAATGTGTGGACTGTTCTATTTCTCTTTTCCCATGTGGTTTTTGGATAAAGACTATGGTTTGGTTCTATTGCCATATTTACCTGAGGAGCAGATGTGTTTTTTGTAGGTTGTAGCAGCGGAGGTTGAGTCTTGACCTTCTGCAGGATTTACCTTGCTTTGCTCTGGGCATTGTTTCTGGCCTACGGTCTCGGCCCTGGTGAGGGTATCCCCCCCTTCCTTCACTACCAAAAGTTTATATAAATCAATGTTAATGGAAGATTTTGGCCTCTGATTTTATGACCAATAGGGGAAGGCATTTGGTCACTGACTGGAGATTATTTTACTTGGTGCAACTACAGTCCTGAGGTAGGACCATATTAGCCAATTGCTGGTTGTATTTTTATATTGTTCCTATTGTTTCTATTGTTTACTTTCTGTGAATGTTTACATTTTTGGGACACTGGACCGGTTTCCTGTTTACTTCGCCTTGATATAGTTATCAATGTTGATATGTGAAGAATGTTAATATGGGCTCGAAGGGCCCTCCCCCTTTTTTATTTTTGCCTCCTCCTCCCTATCTCTTTTTTTTAGATAATGGGGAGCAGTACAGGAACAAGTACAGGGACTAAGGGCCTTTGTTGCAGGCTTTTGATTATTGGTATTGAACAATATGTCTTGATCTGCTCATCTCTCTCAGGGAATTGTTTTTATATATCATATGTGATTTTAGATAATGCACTTTAATTTTGGGGATGTATCTATTTCTATACTGCTCTGGTTTAATATGCTAGATAAAATACCGTCAATGAGCTCTGGCTCCCCGCTGTTGGGTACTTTATTGGGTACCAATTAGGGATAACCCCCTTTCTCCCCCTTCCCTTTCTCCCTTTTTGTTAGTTATATTCATCTGTTTTTGCTTAGTTTTTCTACAGGGAGTTTTTTCTCTCCCAGTGGAGTTTTGCCTTTGTCTTTAGTTTCCTTTTTTTTTTTTTAATTTATCATTTTTTTTTTATCTTGCCCCCCTCTCTTCCCTATGGCATTGAAAGGTTACCTCCCTTAATGTAAAGGGACTGAATTCCCCCATTAAGAGATCGATCATTCTTCAAAAACTACATGGACATAAATGTCAGGTCGCATTTTTTCAGGAGATGCATTTTCTGTATGACCAGATTCAGGGGCTAACGGATCACCATTTTCATATGGCCCATCACAGTGCCTCGTTGGACTCCAAGACAAAGGGGTTCAGCACACTCCTACATAAATCATTGCAGTAGTCCTTTTTAGAGCATAGCTCTGACCCTAAAGTCAGATATCTGCTGGTGAAAGGATTATTGATACACATAAATATACCTTTGCGAATATATATATGCCCCAAACAGTAACCAGATTGGTTTTCTGGAAACAATCCTAGATCTAATGGAAGATTTTGTGGAGGGCACACTTGTTTTAGGGGGAGATTTTAAAGTAGCACCCTCTCTTGCATTGGATGTATCTAGAGGCTCATCAGTGATGTCTCTTGCTGCCCTCTGTAGACTTAAACGATATTGCATTCACACCATTGGGTAGACATATGACGGATCTTGCATCTGTCAGAAAAAGATTTTGCTTACTATTCTGCAATGCATAAATCCTACTCGCCTATTGACTTGTTCCTGGTACATCACTATATGACCCCATGGGTTATTTCGTCCACAATAGGAGATATTAAGATATATGACCATGCCCATATATCTTTAATACTTCAGATGAAATTGAATGAAATTGAATGAGTCACTTTTGGAGTCTGATGGGATACGCAATAGAATTGCATCTGCCTTGAATTCCTTTTTTTGAATGAAATAATCAATCGGTGCCTACAACGTTATTAGTATAGGAGGCACATAAGTGCTATGTCAGAGATCTTTTTATACAACAAGGCCATAGAGTTAGGAAAGAAAGGGAGGTCAGACTGAACCAACTGTTTACGGAATTACATGATTTGGAGGTTTTGAATAAGAGTCAACAAACCCCAGACACAGAACAGCAGATCATTTTGATCAGAGAAAGAATCAGGGAACTTTATCATTTTAAAATAAAGAATTTGCTTAATAAGTGCAAGGGATTTTACTATGAGCATTCAAATAAATGTGGCAAAGCACTGGATAGAGCATTAAGAGAGAAGAGAGCTAGAGCATTTATCCCGAGTATCACTTCTGAGTCAGGACAGCAAAACCATACCACCCAAGATAAAGCTGAGACCGTTAGGTCCTTTTATGAAAAGTTATATAATTTGCATAGGGATCATTTGATACGTACATATTTACACGATTCGGGTTTATCCTCCTTTTCAGAAGAAGATGTTGAATCTTTGGGGCTACCAATCACGGCTGAGGAATTAGCTAAAGCCATTTCTAACACGGCTTCTGGAAAAGCATCCGGGCCAGATGGCCTACCACTTAAGTACCTAAAGTGTTTCTTACCTAATCTATCTCAACATTTTTTGGAGGCATTCAACGCCCTGGCAAAAGGCATGCAATTGTCCAGAGACACACTTGCAGCTCATATATCAGTAATTCTCAAACCTGGGAAAGATCCAAATTTATGTGGTAGTTACCGGCCAATTTCCCTCCTTAACTGTGACCTTAAGTTGTTTAGTAGCATACTGGCAGCCCGACTTATGTCTTTACTTCACAACATTATCCATTCGGATCAGATGGGAATCCTTACCTTGACGCGAAGCATGTGACAATACCATCTGAACTTTGAATCTGATTGAATTCACTCATGCCCGTGAGGTACCTACAATGCTCTTGTCGGCAGATGCTGAGAAAGCTTTTGACAGAGTAGACTGGGACTTTCTCTAGCAAACATTAGTTCATATTGGACTCCCTTCCCCCCTGATCCAGTGGATACTTGGAGTTCTTCGTACTCTGCCCCTTCAGCTCAAATGAATGGCTTCCTCTCACGATCTTTACCAATTATCAATGGTACGCATCAGGCATGTCTATTGTAGCCTATTTTAATAATGAATCCATTTCTTCGCCATGTAAGAAATAATTTTATTATTCAAGGAGTGAAAGTGAAAAGGGAGGAACGTAAGGTAGCAGCTTACGTTGATGATCTGCTGTTCTATGTTACATCGCCCAGGACATCTTTGCCTACTTTATTATCTGCGATTGACGCATATGTACGACTATCCAATTATAAAATTAACCTTTAAAAGTCTGAAGCTCTCCCCATTTCCCTTCCTCCAAAACATATTAAAGAGGTGTCACCCTTTTTCCCATTTAAATGGGATAATAAGTCCATTAAGTACCTAGGGACTCAAATCCCAGCTGATCTGTCCCATATAGTGAATTTCCTACCATTATTAAACTCTATTGGAAGAGACTTGCAGCACTGGAGGCAACACACCTTTTCATGGTTTGGCAGGTGTAACATGCTTAAAATGAATGTGATGCCTCGTTTGTTATCTATTACAAGCATTACCTGTACATCTACCTCATCAGTTTCTATGTAAGTTTCGGAGTGAGTTCATGCGTTTTGTCTGGGTAGGTGATTCTCTGTGTTTATGTAAGAAAATTCTGTGCTTACCTAGGTTACAAGGTGGGATAACATTCCCTGACCCGCTTTTGCATCAGGAGGCAGTTCATATTGCAAGGTTAATAGATTGGTGTAGACATGGGAGACAGAAACCTTGGGTCAAGATTGAGGAAGCAATGTCCCCCGTTCTGTTAGCAGGAGCACCTTGGTTACCTCCCCTTATTGATCCAACACTGCGTGTAATGAGGAAATATTTTAGAATTAAAGGGTTACAGGCTCACCCTTCTCCATTGACCCCTTTACTTAAACACCCTAAGTTTCTTCCGGGATTTACTGATCCGTTGTTTTGTGCATGGCGGTTTAGGGCTGGACATTTTGTGGGCAATACAGGATGGTCTCAGACGGAGGTGTTACAGTCGGAGCGTTTTCTACCGCCTCTTGATGTCTGGAGGTATTTTCTTGGCATCCTCCCTCTTCCCTCCCAGTTTGCCCGATCCCTTTCAATGTTGGAATTGATATGCAATGGCGAGGGACCCATTTGGGGCGCATATAGAATGTTATTGGAGGGGATTGTTTTGTCTTCTCTACCATTTATTGCAAAATGGGAAAAAGATTTGCATATGACCTTTTTTCCAGGAACAACTAGAATGTCTATTATATTTTGGGCATAAAGCATCAATCAGTAACTCTTGCCAGGAATTCAATTTTAAATTACTGACCAGGTGGTACAGAGTCCCGACTTTATTAGCCAAAATATATCCTTAGGTAGGCAATAGATGCTGGAGATGCAAAAATGATTTAGGCAGTCTGATCCATATTTTTGGGAATGTTTTATCTCCTTTTTGGCCATAGGTAACGGATATAATTAAAGAACTAACAGATGTATCTATTCAAGATAAGCCAGAACTTGCTTTACTGCATGTTTCTTCCTTCTCAAAGAAAAAAGTACCATAATTCTTTGCTAAAGCATCTTTTGAATGCTGCCAAAGCTTGTATACCAATACTCTGGAAACAAACTTTCCCTTCAACTATTTCTCAGTGGTTTACTCATGTTAACAAGAATATGACAATGGAAGATCCTTTGGCTACCAGGGATGGCTGTGCAGCAAATTTCAATAAAACATGGTTTTACTGGTTTCAGTATACCTCCACTAGGGAATATTTGTTGATAAGAAGTACTAGTATTGGTTCTGATGATGATGTCTGAACCAAATACAAGTATGCTGTGTGGTTTAATTTGAATACATTTCTGTGATTAGCTTTTTTGCTCTCAATGTGTCTTTAAACGATGTTTGATTCAATGCCTCCAACCTACTTCTTCCCCCCACCCCTATCTCTCCTGTTCTATACCCTACTTTTCCCCACTCTACTTTTCTTCCATTTCTTACGTATTATTATTTATGTTCTTTATATAATATTTAAAACGTTACAGTGAGCAGTGTTTTGCATGGATAGGAGAAGTTTGCCTTACCAGTAGATGACTGTTGTTATAAGTTTATTTTTCTGTTATAAAATCTTAACTATTATGTTTATTTTTGCTGTACCAAATGTCCCCTATTGTATGCTTACCTGGTTACCTAATAAAAATTAAAATTAAAAAATTAAAAAATTAAAAAAATCTCCTAATACAGCACCAGGGATGCACAAAGAGGAAGGATGGAATGCCACATTATTAGGAACATTTATTTTCCCAGATCATAGATGCCTACAACAGGGCTTTGTGGTTTAAGAAAGCTATAAAACAAGAGGCCCCTTAATGGTTAGAAACAGTTTTTGTTGCGCAGATTGGAACAAGATTATTAGACCAGATATATTCAGCTATGATTAAGGCATGATTAACCAAAATAATATTTTTTGCACAAATTAAGTTTCTTTGAGGTGATATGGAGAAAAAGTGCTAACTATCTTGCATATTGACCTTTTTCATATTAATTTCCTGTTTTAGTATCATGTACAGTGTGGGAAAAAGATGCATGTAGAGCATTAAACCAATAATGATATTTTAACATAATACTTTCTTTGGTACAGGGGAAACAGTATTGCTTGTATGAATGGGCTTTTCAGGTGGGAAGCTTTTAATTATTGCTAATATATTCTTAGGCCAAATATAAATTATGCATGGCTAAATCTACACTTCAAAAATATCTGTCTTATTTACATACCCAGCAGCATCTCCATAGTCCTTCTCATTTACAGAATGGGAGGCAGAAGAACGCTTTTGAGATCCTATAAAGCTCTGTCCGTACTCCATGTCATTTAAAGTGCAAAACGATTCCATGCACTGATCTGCAAAAAAGAAAAATCATCATTATGCAGCTACGAGCATGTAACTGGTATAATCATCTGCATGGTATGAGAAAGAAAAGCAAAAGATTACAGCAAAAGAATATGTATAGGATTAACATAAACCTTTAACATTTTTTTAAATATTTGGATACACTTGGTACCTAACACAACAGAAAGGAAAGGACATTTCCATAGCAAGGCCACAGGCAGCTTCACAATATGACTTTCCCTAACCTACATCAGAAAAAAGTGTTTGGCTGGAGTTTTTAATTTTAATTTTCTTTATTTTTTTCGAGACAGCACCATCTATATTTCAAAGATAAATGCTAACCAAGCATCTTTGTAATTCAAGGACAGGTCAACCTTGCTAGAAGATACTGCACAGCTTCAGAAAGTAATGAGTTTGGCTGTATAGTTAAAACTGTAGGCTAGTGTTCATTATTAAACTTTGATGTTGTGAGAAAAATTACAATTTTATGTCATTTTTCCAGATGTTCTAACAGCTGATCTGATACAGGGTGACAGCATTTCCAAGAGCTGCAAACACTACCCTATTAGCATATTATTTCTTCAGCACAAGAAAACCTTCTTTTTCTCCTCTGTGATGGCAAGTTCAGCAGCTGCAAACCGATCGAATACTAATTTGTCCAGTATTCAAATTCACAAAGTCTGTACAAAAAGGAAACACGGTAGGGAAGTGATGGAGTTTTCTGCTTTTCACACAGCTCAGTTAAAAACAGACTTGTTTCTTTTTTATTTTTTGAACCTTATAAGGGCTTTTACAGATAATGAAGAAAAATACAGGCTCGCCATTGTACTGCTGTATTTGATAACTGTTTATATATGTTAATTATTGAATGGTATTTGAAACAGGAAAACGGTAACACTGCTCTTTCTTTCAAGAGTGCTTCATCATATTGATAAAGTAAAAAGCAAAAGGTTATCCATGTATTAAGTGCAGTGATCCTAAAATTCAACCTTAGAAAAACTGCTGTTAGGTATTTACTGTCTGTCACCAGGTTAAAGTGGACCTACAAAAATGGGTTTAAAAAGGCAACAGCCTTTTTAAAAAAAAGAAAAAAAAAAAGAATTTTTCTTTATATCTTTATATAAAAGGATTGAAGGGGAGTCAAGCACCTCCTCTTACTGTCTTGATCACCGCGGCAATCAAGACTGAATGTGAGCGCAGGGCCTCTCAGAATACCTACGTCACACATCCCGGAAAGCTCTTGGCTGCTTCCTCTGCTGCACATGCCTAAGATCGGGGGAAAGCGTGCATGCGCAGTGAGATCGGCTCTCTATTTTTTTTCGTTTTACAGCGGGCTACGTCACCTGATCTCGCACCTGCACAGTGCAAGATTTGAGTCATGTACTTAGAAGAAAGAAGATGGTGACACCCAGCACTTGTGCTCTGCGCTGGGATGAAGTAGAATTCCAGAATGACGTGTTGCGATCTAGGGATTTGCAGGATTAGAGGTAAGTGTGATTTCTATTTTATTTTTCAGTTTAGCTCCACTTTAATCAGAATATTTCTGATCAAGGTCAGGAAATGTTGGATTTCACCAGTTGGGCCAAAGCCTGGGGAAAAAGAATGTTTGTCAGGTTAGTTTACCATCTCATCCTTCTAGTGACAACAGTCATAGGGACAGAAAATTAGGTCAATCAGAGCAATAAAATCTCAAAAGTATTTACTTTTCTTAGATCTATCCAAAAATATTAAAAAAGGTGTTTTTATTTTACTAGTTAGGATTTTTAGTAATTGTTCTGCATATCAAAGTAACAGGTTAGAAGGACAAATCACAATTTTAACAATTAATATAATGTGGTTCTACAACACAAGGAGCTGCTGCTTGATCTGAGAGTAGGTTTCTTTAGAACTATGTATCTACCAGCTTGATCAAATGTATTGTATGAACACAAAATGTTTGCCTACCATGGTCACCAAGATTTGTTGACCATGTTTCTTGACCATTCTATGCATCGAAAGTTTAAGTAACCGCTTAATTTGATTGATGCATTTGACAATTAATTAATGTCAGTTGCAAGATGTTACATTGCTTGCCCCACCCCCCCTTCATTCTTCACAAATCTTCCAATCCTAAAACCTCAACCTTTTCCACCTTGCAACGTATGATTTGACATTTGAAATACCTTGGTAATAAAGACACCAATTCATGATGGCATCATTCTACATATGAATCTGAAATACTGTTGTAATAGGCGCAGAGTGATTTTTTTTAATTCTGATCTGACAAAAACAAAGTTATACTTACACTTACACAAATTTTGTGGTTGAATGTTTACATAAATTTTATTTATCCAGGTCATGGTATAGCTAGTAATACTTTACGTTTACTGTTACGTTATCTAAATGATTGTTGGGAAATAATATATTCTGTTTTGACAATATTTGCATAAAACCTGTGATATCTGTAATTATCCAATTTAAAACACTGCAGGACATGCAGTGTTCTTCAATGTGCACTGTATTCCACTGATTTTTTCATGGAGCTTGGTTTGATACTGCATTTTGTGGTTATATAATCCTGTCCCTTTTCTTTCTTGCTAATGAGCTATGAAGAATAAAGCCTCTATCAAGCAAAGATCTAAAATGAAGAGAAAAGCTGTCAAAACTGTCGAAAAAGCAGTCAGGGTGAAATAGGAAATAGAAACTCTTCAGGAACCATGTAGGAAAAAAAGAAACTAAAAGCCAAGAAATTAGAGGAACTCAGACTGTAATATCAAATGCAGATAACAAGTTCTTTTGCACCAAAAAAAAACAAGTGTCATTTTAAGAAAAATACATTATGCTTGTAAAGATTGGCATATCTTCCTACATTTAGTCTTAGCAATCTTGAGAACCATGTACCGTGTTTCCCTGAAAATAAGACAGTGTCTTATAGTTATTTTACCTCTGAAAATCTCATTAGGGCTTATTTTCAGGGGATGTCTTATTTTTCTCACAAAAAATCTATATTTATTCATGTACAAAAATCTGTATTTACCAAAACCTGCAACCAATATTACGGGGGAGGGCTTATATTTACCTTTGCATGATTAGCATGCTAGGGCTCACTTTCGGGGTAGGTCTTATTTTCGGGGAAACACGGTATCCATGGCATAGCTTAGGTTTCAATTTTTTTGTCAATTTGCAAGAAAGGCTTGGATTTTCCTACAAAATAGAGTATGTTTTTTTCTATAATGTTGCTGGCAGTAATGACAGCTCACTGGACATTACAGTGTCCAATTTCACAGAAAAAAACAATGCTATGGTGTTAATCAAATGAGTGGTAGGGAAGAATTTTGTATGGGGTTGTAAGCCACTTCTATCCTCAACATCAGTAGGTAAGTTGCATTTTGGATAAATGAATATCTTGATCAGCTTATCCCAGAAGAGAAGTGGTGTAGTGTGTCTAATCTAGTAGCACGGTACTAGCTTTAACCACAAACAATTAACTCTCATTACACTCAGTGATACCTAGTTCAGCAGACAATTCACAGTTGCTTGGATCTCCATTTCTGCCATACTTAGATCTCTATCTTACTAATAATAGTTTGCACAAAACCTGCGATGGCCTGCTATATAAGTTTCATGTTTCCCATCTCCTTCTAACTGCTAACTCCTGATACAAAGTGATCAACCTTTCTTTAAGCTAGAAATAGCTTACTTGTATAGAGTTAAGGCTCCATCTAGAATTTCTTTAAACCAAGGACCAAAATATAACATTTCAAAAAGTTACTATTCTGTATGAATCAGTTTTTTTTCAAAACATGCAATACTGATTTTTTTTACCTAAATAATCAGAACAGGCAGTAGGGCAGTAAGTGTAGAAATATACAATAAAAATAAAAATTACCTTCAAAGGCTCTAGCAGCATTTACAAGTTCTGGCCAATTCAAGCCTGTTGCCGATTCTGGAAGGGGCATTAAGTCTTGATCATTAAGTTTTGACTTGTCGGAGAGTGACCCATCAGAAAACCAACAGTCCTCTAGATAAGGGAGAACAAAATGCAACTATTTGAGTCTTTCAAATCAAATCCATTCTGGTAATTTGTTATTGGACAAACTCTATTACCTTTGGGTATTAGAGATTAAAGCCAATGAAATTACAAACCAAATGAAAAACATCTTTCCTTTAAAACTAAACACCATGTGCTTGTTCTAGGGCTGTCTTCTGTATTCTTCTGTATGCTAAGACACTTAGCTGAAACAAGCATGCGTGTATTAATTTATCCCCTTATTTTGTGAATATATTCAATACTGATTCATATAATAAGTAATAGTAAAAATAAATGTTAGAAAACAAACTATTATAATATAGATAACCTCAAAATAATTGTGGGACATCATTTGGGGTTCTGATCCAAAGGCTAAACAAATTAGATGATTCTTTGCTTTTGTCATGATATACGAAAAATCAGATTTGCATAGGGCTCCATTTAAAAAATGGGGAATCAGACATTTCCTCAAACATGGGAATCTTCCAAGTTCATGTGTTTAAATGGCAGTATTCGATTCCCACAATGGGAATGTCAGATTCCCTGTTTTATAAATAGAGCCCATAGAGTTCACATTTTTTCTAAGCTCCTGACCGTGCACGAGCGGGGAGCCTGGTGTCACTCAAAGGGGGAAAAACCTCCCCCAAAGTGATGTCATAGCCCCACCGACTTCACATCACAGATCTGAGCCTGCAATGGAAAAGTGGGCGGGTTGTGTCCAGGGACACAGCCAGCCCACCTCCCTGAGCCAGGGATTTGTATGGGGGACATGGTCTGCGGCTCTGGCCTGTGCATCCCCCCAGCGGGGTCCTTCTTCTGATCCCGCTCGGGGGTGCACCGGCCAGAGCCACGGACTACTAAAATTTTCTTGCAGACCACCAGTGGTTCGCGGACTGCCAGTTGGCGACCGCTGCTTTATAACATACAAAATTGTCAGAAAAGATATTGGCATAGTTTAAAGACATACTTTTTAGACTTGATATGCCAGTGTTCAAATCATTCAGGATAGGAGGGGTGCTTCTGTATGGAGGCGTTGTGCTGAACAAGATGTCAGTAGTTGAAATCTGATCAATTATTGAACTATGGGAGCTGGCATACGGAGGCCCCCTGCGGTTGCTGCATATACTTTCATCGGATAATGTCCGGTAAAGTGAAGGCCTTGGTGATAAACTTCCATAAGGTGAATACTGGAAAGAAGAGCAAAAACATATTACATGTTATAACTATTATCGTAAATGGTTTTGGTCATTTTAAGTTCAAGCTTTATTTATTTGGAAAATGATTAAACCCTGTGTTCTTTCTCTCTTTCGCTTTGCAATCTTTGGCCATCTTGATTGGCTGATCCAGGAAGGAATGACTCTTGTGCATGGGAGTTTATTCAGTGCTGATAGCTGCAGGGTAAGCCGGGATTGCAGGTTATCTTGGCAATCAACCCTGAGCTGCGCATGAGCAGTTCAGCAATTCTGAGACCTTCACAGAATGATCAAGCAGGTAAGAATGCTAATAGCACTGATATCACCTGTCACTTTCTGCAATAAAGCCCTACCTGATCATTTATTTTAAAGTGGAACTACGGTTCCACTTGCAAACCTTTGCGAGCAGGCAGGTCTTCCCTTCTGTAATAAAACATACTTACCTGCATGTTGGGTATCCTTCTTAAAAAGAGATCTGTGCATGTGCAGCTCAATGTACGATGCCTGGATATGACTGGCATTCCCTGGGGCCGCTGGGACTGAATCAACCCATGCATGCATGCAATAGTTATGTCATCCTGGCCCAGTGAATAAAGATTACTTAAGATCAGGAAACAGGTGAGTGATTTTAAAATATTGCAAGCAGGCAGGTAAGGTTGGTAAATTTAGGATTACTTTTATTTTTAGTTCTGCTTTACCATGCTATCCAGATGAATCCAGTCCCTGTTTATTGCAGCTCTAATATTGTGTTGGCATTAGCTGTATCTGCTCCCTTCAAAGTGCTCCAGGGAGTGCAAGTGTCTGTGAATTAGAGCAGTATGTAGGGGACGTATGAGGTGGCTAGAGATCTGGCCTCTGAACTGTGTGAAAAAGCAGCAGTCGGTCTACCACATGTGCTGCCAACAGAATGTAATATAACTTTTTGCTGCAGAACCTAATAATAAAACAAAAATGTTTGTGTTACTACTACATATACAGCCTGACTGCATTACAATGACAAATATCAAGGCATCATTAGAATTAGCTTAACTCTTTGTTGAAAAAATAACAGATGTAAACCAATAGACAAAAATTTAAAATAAAAACGTCTTGTATCTGCAGAAATCCTAATCCACAGTTAAGCCAGAAGAAGGAAAAAGACAATTCAAAATCGTGATCCAAATTGTTGTAACAGTGAAATAAATGCTTCCTAAACCACCCCAATGCAATTGGATACACTGAATAAACATTCTGTGTTATTTCTTATCAATATTAATAGTCATAAAGGCAAATTCATTATTTAATACCTGGGATTCTATCTACTCTAAGTAATAGAATGTGCTTTCTAAATTATGCATAAATGATGACACAAATTAAACTGTTGCAGAGAAAACCAATAAATATTATCTGGTCTAGTTAAACACAGATTTTCCCTTAGAAACTAAGATGGTAAAATATTTGTCCACTTTAAATTAGTTAAACATAAATATATATATAAATTCTAGAACACCACCAACCTAACCATACAGCTATAGACCTGCAGAGTTTTTGTAGTGACAGAAAATTTGATTAGTCCTTATGGTTAGAATGAACACCACTAGCTTTGCAATTTGAAGATATCATAAGCCAGCCAACATGTGCTATGTTGCCCAAAGGTCCATACTGTGCTCATTCATAACTAGCAAATTTTAGTACTACTATCATTTAGTAAATTATATGGTCTATTAAAGTATGTAAACCACTAATATCCTATATAACCTTTTACATTTTAAAATGAGTACAGACATATTTCAATATTTAAACTCTGCTGTTTTTATAATAATATCAAGTTTCCATGCTATGGAGGGGTCTATACAGGTACTTTCTGAATTGTGACTGTCAGACAGCCTTCCAATGGGCAGTACAAGTACATAGTTCAACACACATTAAGCAGACATGGTCCACTGTTGTCACCATCAGGAAACCTACACTGAGAAATGCCATGCAGTCATCACTGGAGTACATACATGCATACATACAAGAAGCTGTATCAAAGGTTTAACTAAGGAAGCAATGATGAAATGAGTATTAAAAAAATGGTTTATTATACACAATGCTTTAGCATACTAATTGTCATCCAGTTAAGTCTACTCTACTGTAGATTAAGGTCCTAAACCTTAGTAAGAGCTGACTAGCAAATCTAGTTGGCCTGGGTGTTACATTGCCACACCATCTGGATCCATCACTCTATGATAGTAATATGATTGTAAGTGGCATTGGAAATAATTACTATTGTTACTCTAAGGTCTGTCCGATTATTATGCTCAATAAACAAATTACAGTGTTTAGCAGCTTTTTTAGGCTTTTTTATATCATGCAGTTTAATTTGATGTCTAGCTATATATAGGACCTTAATGTTAAAGTCAGTTGGATTAGGAAGGTTTGCTGGGTATCATGACAATACAAATAAATAGACCATAATAAATATATAGCTTTTTATACATCTAAATAAAATATTGGTTACAGTTTAGGAAATCTACATTAAATTGGAAAATATAATGGCCAATTTATTTATATTTACAATCTTGTGGCATTTCCTGTGTTTGCATTTTTCACATGGTTAGGACAAAGCAAGGTCCGATGAAGTTGTGGTGTTGCCTGTGTTTAACAGTGGGCCAGTGTCATGGAGCCCTACCTGTAGGGGAGTTCATCATAATTACCAAGTGTCCTTGATTTGGCAAGATCATGCCAAAATTGTGGACAGTGTCCTGCAATGTCTATGTCCCAGAAGCTTCCCCATAGGATGTATAGCATTGCAAAGAGTGGCAGTGGGTGCTGATGCTGGATTGCTCCAGCATTCCAACACTGCAATTGAGTAACCATAGAACGTTAACTATAACATTTAACTTCCATCAGATCTAACTGACTTCAGTTATATAAGTTCATGATTACTTCAACTGCTACAAAAAAAGGAGTTATATTTAAACCTGCTGACACCAACAATGTTTTTTTTATATGTCCTCTGGCACAGAGAGCTCAATGTCATGCCCACTGATACCAACAAAGTTGATTTTTGCTCTCATCGACAACAATAATGGGGCTTATTTTATGCCCATTCACAGCCAATCCTTTTTTCAATGTTGTAGGAAATTGAAAGTTAGATGTAATGTTTAATGTATGTGCATTAGATATGGATAAATGCATCACCAAAACACACCATGCGTGTCCAACTCATGTTGACATGCATTACAACATGAATAGTAATGCACTGATAGGTGTGAATTTGCCCTCAAGGAGTCTTAAATATTACAGCAATTTTTGCCTTGTTTAGTAAAACTGACCACAAGAAAGGTAAGCTAAGGTTTGTTGTATTACATTTAAAATAAATAAATGCAAAGACACGTTTGTCTTTAGATTTAAAAATAAAGTTATGTACCTCCTATCCATATGTAATCTAAGATGATGATAAGCTGATTCTGATCTTATCCTGATTAAGTTAATGACCAATGTCAGCTTTTACTAGAGTGTCGTTATGATCCATGACAATAATAGAGTTGCTGTATTTCATATCTATGAAGACACATTCCCGATTAAAATGTATATAAATCTAAATTTACCATATTTAAAGATAGTTTGAAAAAGAACTATTCAATTGCTTTGTATTAATTTGCTTATCAATTAAAAACTTTGAGATCCTGACTATTTCACCTGCATTCTTCCTTAACATCACAGCTTTTCACTCTGCTCCACGTCTTAGCAAATTAGGTTCCATAAACGACTAACAAGGATATGTTTTATAATTTAGAAGGTTGATTATTGTCACCATTGGCAATATACTTGCTTTTGTTTCTCATGTTTTTGCCAATATATATGTATTTTTATTACATAATGCTTTTTTCTTGTTTACTGGTCAGTAACAAACAAGGCTATAGGGTTGAAATATGAAAAGTAGATTTCATTGTCATATCCCTAGCCAATAGATAATTATATAATATACTGGGCTGGGGGCCCGAGATGAACAATATTTTACTATTAAAAATCAATCATAACGGTAACTGCAGTAAGTAACACATGCTGGGCATGAAATATAAACCTGCTTCCCATTCCGACCTGCAACTACAGTTGTAATGGATCTGGTCCAGGATTCAAAACATTTGCTAGCAAATGGCAAATGATTTTGAAAGAAGTCATTCATTCCAGGTTTGCTGGATCACCCAGCTTTACTGATGAAAGTGTATCTTCTCCAGCCTTGGAGAGCTTTAATAAATAAGGACCATAGTGTCTAAATAAAATTAGTCATCTGGCGAGTTAGAGCACAGTATATTCATTTTTTTTCAAGCATGTAGACCCTTGTATTTTAAAAGTTCTCAATCAGATTTTATTGTGTGAGGCCAGCCTAAGAATGGCAAACAAAGCAAAAGGTAAAAGGAGAGGCCAGTGCTATCAAATCATGAAGAGTGGATAGATACAAACCAAAAAGACTGCATGGAGGGGGATTGTGATAAAATGCTAGTAGAATAGAGTTTTTAATATTTTCTCATCTTTAATATAAATAAAGTGAAAATAGTTCTACATATGATGCAAATAAGATGAAAGATCTATTTCATAATAAAGCAAAAAAGAACAAAGAATTACCTGGAATGTGAGGACAACTCACTAAAATCTCCAATGCTTCCGTCACCGGTGTGGTAACTGTGAACATAATATAGGTTTCCATGGTCATTGTCTGGGATTGCATCTTCTGAAGAGTTATTCCATGGGACCATCTGTTCAGCAATATGGTGTGATCTGCTGCTTGTATGGAGTACTGAGGCCATAGCTTGTGTGGGCATGCTGCATGGTGCTGTATCAATCCCACTGTCTGTTGAGGCTCCTTTAATATAAGTTAAGCCAAGTAATTCAGGGTCCATCAGGTCTCCAGAACCATATGACTTCTCGTCACTATTGCTTGATGCACTGCTCGAGAGTGTATTACTGCTTGAACGGGTCAAACAACTTCTATCTGTAATCTGAAACATTTACACACAATAATATATGAAGGTACCAGAAATACATTTATAGTAAAGAAATGTTTGATCTTTGTACAGTTCATCACAAAAAACATTTTTTTTATTAACATTTTACTTTTAAAACTCTGGAAACATTATTAAGAATATTTTGTTCCTATGTCTCAAAAGGTTTTACAAGAATCGTTCTTATAATCACAAATGGTGTTTCTCATTATCTTTATGTTATGTATATCAAATGTTAGTACCTTTTTTTTCTTCTTCTCATGACAACTAAAAATGTTAGATTTCCCTTATTTTGCCTCAGTGGTAACCAGGGCAAATATGCTGAATCCCTTTAGTAGAGATGAATATAGCAAAATAAAACTTACAGCGTGGTAAAAATATACATTGACACACAAAAAAAACAAAAATATATATAACCCACTACTCTATTTGAATAAAAAATAATATTATTAATATATATATATATATATATATATATATATATATATATATATATATATATATATTTAATTATTCTATATATAACTATAATAATATGTGCACCTAGGACCCATTTTCTTTTTTCAATTTCAAAACATTTTTTACATATTGCTACTTTCAAACCTAAAGAGGTTAAAAAAAAAAAAAAAAGTAAAAACAGGTAATGTATTGAATCCCTCCTTCCCCTCATATTTCAAAAAATAATTTCCATTTATTCCATCCCAGCACAAGGGCACCATCATATTGTTGGCATATTCAACTGAACTTTTTACTGTTTTATAAAATTCCTGAACAATGGACTATATTACTATTGGTTAAAAGATCACAAATCCCCTGCATTTAAAGAAATAAGAGAAAGTAGTACACCTATGCAATGAAGAGTTTAACATATAAGGCAAGCTTTAGAGCTGTTAACTCTTGCAGGCTTTAAGAATTAACATCTCCCCTCTTATTGTGTGATATTTCCCCCACCTTCTAGATTGTAAGCTCTTGGGGACAGAGTCCTCTCCTCTTCCTGTATCACTGTCTGAACCTGTCTGTTATTTGAAACCTTTATTTAATGTACAGCACTGCATAATATGTTGGCGCTATATAAATTCTGTTTAGTAATAATAAAAAAGATCTACATAAAGCATATATCTCTGCATTAAATCTAAGGGATGTTTAGCTTGAAATTACCTAAATGTACAAAAAATGAACATGTAACACATAATATAATAAAGGCTTTTCATGAAAGCAAAACAACACTCAACAATTGTGTGACTATTTATAAACCATAACCTATGAACCCTAACCTGAATTTCACCATTCATGTAATGCTATATTTAAGAGTACTAAGTGGAAATTCCAGACTTGCCCTTAGCAATAGGAAGTATAATAAAGGAAGTAGCATAAGCCATTCTAAACAATAAAGGGACTGCTTCAATCTACAAAATCTGCAGTGTTTAAATGTTTTCAGCCTTAGGTATCCAAAGTATTTCATGCTTATATTCTCTATTTATTATTTTATTTTTCATACATTAAGTCAGAACTATAAGATTTCTAGTACAGTCTTTCCATGAAAAAGATATATAGGTAAGGACTACTATGTTACTTTTTTTACATGTATAAATCATAATTTAAACTACTGAGGTTTGTAATCAGGCATTTTTAAACAAATAAGACATGGTAAATGAAGCCTAATGCTCCACCTACCAACAAAAAGAGACAATGCATAATGCAAAAGAAGTCAAAATTAAATGCTCTTCAATTAGGGTTTAGATCTGTGTACTGCTACATTCTCTCCATGGACTGTCATATTTCACAACATACATTGTTTATACATTGCAAGGTTTTGGAATGATATAGCGGTAAAGCATATAATCTTTTCGGTGCCAATATGAATACATTGTTACAGTTGTAAAAAGATTAGTTAGGGACACATTCAGGTTACAGCTGTAGTCACTAAAAGCTTGTGCTAGCTAATGATTTACTAAAATGCAAAAAATGAAAAAAAAAATGAGCCTTCATAACTTTAAACTGCAAAGAAAGAAAAAAAAGAAATGTATAGAAATACCAAATAAATGTAAGCAATGGCATCAGAATTGATTGAAGTAATTCACACTAACCACCTTCGACCACAATCTGGACTTTTATTGGAATTAAAAATGTGCAAAGATTTAGCAGTTAACACAATCGTTTTGGTACATGTGCTAAGAGGGCTCATGCTTTCCAGAATTGCCTAAGGATTTTTGGATGTGCTCCAAACCTCCTCTTTACCTGCTGCACATTGTACTACATCTGCCAACACTAGCGAAAGTAGCAAGTGCCTGTAACAGTAAGCAGTACAACTCGCTTAACCCCACAGTGTTTGGTTCTACTAAATGGACTAATGGCCTTACCTGACCCATCTTACCCAAATGTACAACATAGTCTACCTATGATGCAGAGAATATAGAAAACAGATGTCTTGTCAACTAGCCAACACAACTGTTAAAGACTCCTTCCCTGCTTTTATATCACAGGCTCAGTCTAATACGACTATGATGCAGCCCAACAAACCAAAGAAATTAAAGGTTGTTACTCATTTTGTACAAGACTGTAGCCTATCTATATAGTACATATATATTTTTTAAATCATTTTCGGATAAAAAAAATATATCTAAGATGTTGAAGAAACATGGTTTTGAACGTTTACCACATTGTGGAAACATGAAATATATTATCAATAAATAATTAACCTCAAGACCTGAATAATACAGCCTAGAGTGAACACAAACATAAATTCAAATGAGAAGTTACATTGTCTTCATTGTTATATAAAGAAAATTTATTTTTCATATTTTACTACAATATTTAGACAGAAATAATAACACCAAGTCAGTTGAGTAACACTTAGTCTCCAGTTAGATTTTAGGCAAAACTTTAGAAAGAATGATTAATTGATTGATTAGTTATATATATTAGTGACTGTGCTATGACTTAATAAACTATCTTGCCAATTGGTCAGATAAAACAGCTGAAACAAAACACTTGACTATAGTGGTACGCTTATGACAAAGTCCCATGAAAGTACAAAGTTTATTATGTAATATTAATACAAAATAATAAAAAATATCTATTAAACATTTTATTTGAATACAAAGCATAAAGGTACAAAAGAAATATAAAGATACCATTGGGGCTTATTTGTAAACTGGAGAACAGTGGGAACAATGGGCCTATTACTTTTTAATGTGTGTTTAGGATTATTTTATGTAAAACAAAACATTCATACCTGCTGAAATGTGTATTACACTTGCAGCCATATTTATGTAGCAGTGATTGTGACTTTCATCATTCTGATGGTAAATCAATCACTGTCATTTAAAACACATGCACTTGCAGTAATTGTTTGCTGAAAGTCCGATTTACTGCTGTATAAATATGCTTGTTTAAAATAGGCGAAGCTAGTTGAAAGACATTTTGACAGGCTTAACCAGAACCTTCATATGTATGCTAATTACATATATGCATTACTGTCTTACCTTGTTTGACTATAGGTACAATGAGATAGTCGGTCTTCTCCAGTAAATGTATAACGCTCAACATTTAAAAGATGGTACTGACTAAATATTGTGCTAATATAATCTTTATAAAAAATATAAAAACATAAAAAATACACTCACATGTAAATGTCGGTTTGGTGATATCTTGCCTTCTTTCTGCACAGTCTTTTCTTTGAATGAACCAATTATTTTATCAGGTGACATAAGCCAGTGTTCTGGTGGTTAAAAAAAATACATTTACAATTTACTTTAATAAAACAATGTTAGAACAAAGTGTGACAAGTGTAGTAGCATGATTTCATAGTCTAGAAATGTGGAGCAACAGATAAAGGTACTTGTGAACCCAAACTGAAGGACATGTCGTTTGCTAAATTATACAGTATATTAAACTTTTTTTTTTTAAATAACATTTCTTTCAATTTTTTTTTTTTTGCATCTCTTTGCTCAGGTCCTCCGCAATCTCTGTATATCCGCTCCCTGTCTACATGCATACACTCCAGTGATGTGTATTGTATTGCCTCCCTATAGCAGGAAAAGCTTGAACAATGATTGTCATAATAGGATCACCAGGTATTGTTCTATTGACAGACTTCAAAAAATGAAAAAAAAAGATCACATCTACATGTTAAAGCTTATTTTAAGTTATTGAGTTTACATATAGTAATGTAAATGTATCAATATTGACAATGTATTTTCTTACACATAATTATTTCTTACTCCTTTTTGGTAGCTTTCTTAGACAATTAAATTAAAAGCTGTATTTTAAATTTTTACAATGATGCTATGTACATTTACCTTCCATTATAAATATTATGTACTAGTTGTATTTATTACTGATGCCTCCAACCCATTTAGAATTTGCATAAAAGTAGAATAACTTCTGTGTAATATGATGAAACCAGAAAGGCAAATATTACATTTTTAAAAATATTACTCTTTGCAGCTACATTGACAATAGCCAGCATATATCTATGATTAACCCTCACCTCACTTATGCATTTCATATCTAAGGGAGATGATGTTGCAGAATTCTATCCCAACAATCCCATATCAATGACAGATATATATATCCCAATGATCACACTGTAAAGGTCCCTTGGGAAACACTGAACATCCTATCCATTGGAAATGTTGAAGGTAGCATGAGCATAGTGAAATGTAATGATAGAGGATGTTGTATTTTTTTTATTGTTTTTATGTTTTCTTCCTTATTTTTAGAACACGTCAGTTTTTAAAGAATCTTACATATTATTTGGAATGAGGAAAGCAATGTTATGCAGTACATCAGGACAAAATATAGGTCAGCAGCACAAACAAATCCTATGAAAAGTAAGGAGTTGTTTTTTATAACACATATTATATTATGTATGAAAAACTTTAAAATGATAAAATACAAGCAAAAGTGTGAAAAAGTTTTTCTCTTCCTTATTGAAAATAGTAACAACTTAAAAAGCAGTTGGTAATAAACTTACTGCTAGCGTGACCCAAAGATTGATAAATCACACAGATTTTACAGAATACAACCATTACAGAGGGTAATATGTCAACAATACTTATTAATACTCCCAATAGAATAATATTATTATAATTAAATTGTATTTATATAGCGCCAACATATTACACAGCACTGTACATTAAATAGGGGTTGCAAATGACAGGCAAATACGGAGCTTCAACGTTTTTTTCCACAAAAAGATCTGCCAGTACTCTATGATTTTTGTTTCAGTACTCCTTCAAATGAAAATGGATGAATCAAAGAAAAAGTCAAAGGGTCCTTACAGTCATACAATAAATTTTACTCAATATATAAATAAAATCAAAGAATGTATAGACTTAGAATTACCAAAGTAAGCATGGCAGTACTCATTCAAGGTAAAATATTCAAATACAGTTAAAATGATAATGTTTATAACTTTAAAACTCAGTTTTGCCCGAACAGTTAGCCCGAACAGATAGAAGTATTTAAAAATGAGGTTAAGTTGGAATAAAATGCCATTTTTTTAGCCACAAAATGTTAAAGCTTACTTGATCTTTTTAGGCAGCTACAGGTTTATTAAACATGTAACTTGCAATGTGTTTTACACATTTTACACAGACACACACCGGATAGAAAAGCCTGGTCCCTGACAGCAGGCTGTAAAGAAAAGATCATTGTGTTATGTGATCCCTGCTGAACCCTTGTTGAACCTACTACTACACAAAGAGTGAATGTCCTTTTCTACAGCATTCTGGCAGGGTACAGGCTTAAAATTCTTGATCAGGTAAGGATGATAGAAATAAAATATTAGCAAAAAGTTTAACAATCTAGGAATATCTAAAATGTATTTTTGAAATAGTGCTGCACTTTATGTGTTTTTATTACCTAAAAAAACTGTGAATTATTTGTTATTCAACTTTCAACTGTATATTGTATGTGTGTGAGTATATATATATATATATCTCGATGCCTGATCTGTAACAAAGGATACACGGCATACTCTGGGGACAAGTATAGCTGCATTTCCATATCTTAAATGGAAGTTCTTGGAAACGCACACTGGAGAAGTCAACAAACTGAAGCAGCAAAAGAATGGTTATAAATCATAGGCATAACCTCCTGTCATGTTGCTCAGCAACTTTGTCAACCTATACTACTATAGAATATTTTTTTTTATCCTCTTGCAACTTTGCAATCTTTTCTCCACAATACCTGTCTACTAAAACTGCAAAGAAATCATTTGTTTTCTGGTAGAGTTCTCATTCATTATGACTCACATGTTTAGTACTTTTAGTTATTTAGCTTAATTTTTTTTGTTTGGGGGGGGGGGGGGGGCGTAAAATTTATACCTAAAACTAAAAACAACAACAAAAAAAAAACAATATTAAAATATTAAAATGCAATTAGTACCTAACAAAACTATCACATTTATTAACAAAACTTTCTTATTACATTGCAGAGTGCCTACATATTTTTGCTGCTTTGAATTCCTTGAAACAATGACACTCTCAGCTACTGCATTGCACAATAAAGGGAGAGTTATTCTTGCAGATAAACCTCCCCAATTTTGGTAGTCAACGCTGGATTGGTATCCATTGGGGTGCACTGTATCTGGAGGAGGTGACAAAAGGCATCCTGTTGGATCATACATCCTGACTACATAGTGGAGACCTCTGCAAAGTGATGGCATGGGGTAAATAAGAGAGAATTTTTTCACTCATAAGTAAGGTAAATATTAAAAGAGGGGAGATACTTTTTCAAAGGGAATACATTTCTAAATTAAAATGAGTGCAGATGGGTTTTAAGATCTATAAAAAAAGACCATAAGGTTTAAGGTCCAATTAAAAAATATTTTGTAACCTGTCTTAGCGTATAATAAAAAAAACAGTCTGAAGCATATACAACAAAGTTTTATGTTCAAAGGTGTATGTACACTTTAACAATGTACTTCTATTTGCTCCATTTTGCTTTGTTTATTTTACCACTGGAAACATTTTGTTATATCTGTTTGGTAAATGCTGATCTTGTCAGATGTTGTGCTCATGGGACAAGAAGTCCCCATGTCAGTGGTTGAACTAGTTATTGTTTGCCGCTCCATGAGAAGAAGTTCAGGGAAGCGTTGCTACAGGCAAACAGCCCAAGAGACCTCTCTGGCAGGTAAAATAATGAAAAAAAAAGGAAATTTAAAATCTATTTAGGTTAGGTTCACACGTTTAGCACTTGTAAGTTGATTTTTCATGAATAGATTATCCAGTGACTACATAAATTGTAACCGGGTGTTTATTTACCCTCTACTCAATGCTGGTGTTAGTATTTTCGTTTTATATGCACATAACCCTGCCATCCTCTAACTATGCCTGTATTAGGCCATTTGTGTAAATAGCCCATTTACACGTCAATGTGCAGACAAAAAATACACAGGCACCAAACTAGCAATCATTACAATACATTGGTAACAAACAAGCCCTCATTATAAAAGGACTAGTCATGACAAACCATGGAAAATAAATAAGTACTTGCTATACCAACCAATAAACAGGCTATTATTACAACTGAGACAATGAATCTTACCTAATAAAGGAGTTGAAAATCTTTACTCAGTACATGCATTATCCAATTATGTGATGCACATTTCGTGTTATTTTTTTTTTGCTCATGATTGCATAATTTAGTGAAGATTCTCGACTCCATTGGTAAATTAAGTAAGCCTAAGTAAGTAAGTGGGCAACAAATGAGTTGGGAGGAAATAAATGGGCAATCATTAAACCAAATGGAACAAAAAATGGGAAATTGCTACAATAACAGGAAGACTAACAAACAATTGTTGCAATACATGAGCAAGAAAAAGGCAGTGATAGCATCACATGGGTCAAAAATGGGTAGTCTTGGCAACTTATTGGAAAGAAATATGAAATCATTATAATATGTGGAAATAGTTGTGGCAATGCAGTATGACACACAGCCAATAGTTGTAATTGTTAATGCAACAATATGACAATACATAAGAAACAAATGGGCAATCATGCTATATATATAATAAGATAGACTTGACCATAACACAAGGGCAACAAACGGAAAGTTGGTATAATAAGTGGCTAACAAACTGGCTATTATAAACAACTTTAAATGATGTGGGGGAAAAGGCAATCAATATAATATGTGCTATAATATGGGGGCAAAAGTGTGGTCAAGGGTAAATATATGTGCAAGCAATAGTGATCTTGTAAAGAACAGTACAACAAACAACTAAAAAAAAAAATGGGCGACAATTTGGCAGTCATTGCATTATGAGAAACAAACTGGCAATTGTGACAGATTGTTAGAAAAAATGGGCTACAGTGACAATGAATAAACAACAAATTGACATTTTTTACAATACTTGGACAACAAATTGGAAGTTAATATATATGCACAACATGTAGACAGGTCTTAAAATACATAACCAAGACAATTTGACAAATCATGAGCAATGATGAAGCATGATGAATGCTCACTTATCTACCATGTTGGCTTCCATTTCAGCTGTTGTGTTATTGAAAAAGACGCCCTGTTGGAATGCGCAACATGGGTGGCATGAAATTAGCACTCATATGCAAACTGGAGGTGTATAAAAAGGGGCAACTGCCCCAAATCTCTCTCTTTTTCTCTTCCAAAGGTACAGGGTACAGAGGACGGACTCTTTGCGTAACGTATCATTTTACTTTGTCTATATATGATTATTGTTTAGCTTAACTGGAATAATTGTTGATTAATTCTGTGTTCTTTGGTAATAAACATTTTGTTACTTAAGATCTGTGTGATTAATAAGCTAATAGAGACTTAGTAGAGATACTGACATTCAAGAAAAGGAATAAGGGAAACATATATATATTTCTTACACGCCCTCTTTATACTTTAAGGTTACTCCCACCAAAAGAAACATTCTCAAAATGTGCAGCGCTGCAGAAATATATTAACACTAAAAGATAATTTATACATTTACATGAAGCTTTACATTAAACTTTAAATGCCATTACCAGAATGTTTAATGGCATCCACATTCTCTTCACAATCTCCAATCATTTCACAGTCTGTAGCAGAATATTCTTGATTTTCATGTAATATTGGTGACTGGCACCTAAGCAAAATAAAAATATAAAGAATATTTAAAATAAGTATACACAGAGGTACAGGCAAGAGAAGGGACCAATAAAACAAACAATTTTAATGCAATATGTTGTAGGGTATTCATATGCAGACAGAGGTAATATCTTTTACATAATTTATGCAACTTAGTGACTTTACTGATCGCATTTTACGGCATCATTTATATATGTATTCAGTATTATGACCGCTGGAAGACATCTAACACTGTGCCATTAGGAGGGCACACATTTAAACAATGTGAGAGGGAGAATGTCATACATTTAGGCTGATAGGATATTTTGACTTGACACATCTATATAAATGATAAAGGTTTTTCAGTGGGATATAATAGTACTACACTGCAGTTTTTGCACAAACTAAAATACTTCTGTTACTTAATGGATATATCTATTACCAGAGCTCCATGATACTCTTGTATGTTAAGTTTGTGTGTGATCTCTGAATCACGTTGTTGTTCTGTTATAAATTCAGCAAAGTTAAAAAAAAGCAGCATAAAATAAAAATAAAGAATGTTAAAAAAAAAAAAAAAAAGCAGCAGTATGTTCTTGGTGTCCTGTAACATTAAAACAAAACAAGTACACAGGGGAATGAACTAGAGATCATCCAAATAAAGGAATATAAGCCAGTCCCCAAACATGACTTGGTGACCACCTTGGGTTGCACAGTACATTGAGTTTAGGCGCACATCAAAGAGGAATTTTTCATCACATAAATACACTCCTACTGAGTAACCTAAATTAACCTACTGAGTAAAAAAATCTCACAGAATGAGTCCACTAGTTAAAGAGGGGTGGGATCTCACGACACAGAGTGCAAAAAGTTCTGAGTTTGGTAACAGAACTTTTTTCAAGATGCATTATTGGCCAAAGAGGCAACATTATGGCTGATCAGATATTATGTGGTCAGGTGGAAAGAGAGACAGAAGTGACAGTTGGCTGGTAAGCAGAGCTGGGAACTGACCACAGTAAGGTAAAAGGGAGATGGCAGAGTTGTAAACAAGGAAACGAGTGGACTAAGCTTGAGCAGAATGTGGGCCACATAGAGGATATGTAAATCCAGGATGTGAGCATGGCAAATTGTGGCTGGTTGGGGAGAACATGGGCAGAACAATAGCTAGACAGATAAGGATGGGACTGATTTTGATGTAAACTAATAAACTCTGTTAAATCAGTCACATGAATCCTTGCCAATAAACTAAATTGAATTGATTTACTAAAGGAGTGGAATATTCACTTTATTAATGCACCTATGCTCACTGTAAATAATACGGTAATCATGGAATTAAATAGGAATATATAGGAATTATAAAAGGAAAAAAATGAAATTTACAGCTCTTTCATTATAACAATTAAGTAATATAGTGTTATCATGAATGCCCATTAAAAGCCATTTTCTAAATTGACACTGATAAGATCTACCTTAATATATTATAATAATATATATATAGTGGCAATACATTCGCTAGTAACATTCACTTGAAATGTATTATTATGATAAAATGCCAGCTACCAGAGTGGAAATGTTCCTATTTGCCTATAGTGTGACTATGGGTTTTTTAGTGGCAGCCCAGTCTTAGCAAGTATACTACCATGTGAACATGTCATTATATGCTCCCATGGAAGACAAACATGCAAGAAAGTATGTATATAAACATCTGCAGGCGAGCATGTGCATATATAATTTAAACTGGTTGAATGTCAACAGCTTAGATCCAAGGACTGGTACAAGAATCCTTAGTAAATTAAAGCTTAGAGCAAGACTGCATGCTAATTAGGTGGTTAAGTCACAACAAAGACATGAAACAACAGTTTCCACTGGGAGCAGAAACAGCTGGCTTGTACTCCGGACTTTCTGAAAGAGAACAATATTCTAACATCTTATAATATTCAGGGTCATTTAAAGTTTAGAACTTCTCTTTAGAGCCAAGGCACAGTGTTTTTAAATAATTAAAGATAAAATGTACAAAGAAGTTTTTGTGTAATAGTTGCTTCTATAGTGTTATAAACTAAAGAACTAAAAATAAATACAAAAAATAAATAAAGTTAAAAAAACAGAGTATATATAACACATAAGCAAGGAAGTACACAATCACAAACCAACGTGGTAAAACATATTACCCATCAAATCCTATATGATGTCTCCACTGAACACTTGCAACAGGCCCTGGGTCACTGGAGGAAGACTGGTTACTTGGTGAACCTCTGTAATGCTGATTTGGATCAGCAACAGGACTCTGGGATATTTGTGGACTTTCCATATCTTGAATTGGTCTGTATTCATTAGAAAACAAACACAGACTTATTAGTGGCTACACTATCCGTGATAGTTACCCTTCGATATTAGGTACCCTTAGATATATGAATCTATAAATTTGTATGGCAAAGATAAAATACCTGAAGCTGTATCACAAATAATTTAGACAAAACAACAGTTTGTGTGAAAAGCAAAATATTATCTGGTCAGTAAAGGTTAGTCAACAAGCATTGATGACGCAATATAGAGAAATCAGGACATTTATCAGTCATCAGTCCTCTGGATAAGCTGGATAAGATATTTCCACTATTTAGCACAAAAATTAAGGTTTCCGATCACAAATAAATATCAGGAAATATATATGACCAATAAATGAGCAACACCACATTTAGAAATATTGCACACAAGTCCTCAATTAGATATCTGGCTTTTGTTGGTAAACTCAGTAGAATAATAATGCACTGCCAGGAATGTTCAGTACATTTTACCTGTTTTTGTATCCATGAAATCTGGAGATTTACCACAAATGTACAAACATTCTCCAGAATGTAAAAGAAAAGCTCATTACAGTAGACAGTTTTCCCTGCAGATATCTGCACATTTCAAAATGAGTAGGCAATTTAATCCACTTTATGCTCTCTCAGGCTACAATCTGTGATATAATCTACTTTTGTTCATTTTTTACTGCTTTGTGATAAATGCTGCTGTTCTACCAGAATACATGTGTAGTATATTTAATCACATCTCTTCCTCTGGAAATATGGGAAAAGCAATGGCAGTCTGGCTAACATAACTGGAAAGCCTTGGAGATCCCTGCATATGGAAATACCTGCTTTGCCCTTATATCGAGACATAATCAAACTGTATTCTTCGGGATTTTACATCTAAACTTTGCATTAGGTGATGAAGAATACCTGTTTAAAGAATGATGAGGCCTTATTGCTGTGTGTGATACTCTTACAATACAGGAGTTAAGGGGTATTTTTGATTTCTGATCTGTCAGCTGCTCACGATCTTCCCGAGTTGGATGTATGGCGCAGTTTACAATTGCATAATTTTCTCGGCTCCCTACCACTACCATCCAATTTTGTGCGTCCTCTGTCACAGGTAGAATTAGTGTGTGTGGCCACAGGCCCCGTTCGGGGAACTCTCTCTAGTGCTTATCAGCTGCTTTTGCAATGCCATGTCCCTCTCCCCTCCCCCCCCCCCCCCTATTTCTATCCCTCTCTTTTTCTATAATATGGAAATTATCAGTGATCAGTCATTTCAAATATAGCCTGTTAGTAATATGCATATTTAGATGGGAATGATGTTTATTTTGGATGATTGTATGATTCAAAAGGGGGTATTTTTGGGCACTGTGCCCTACGTGTGTAGTGTATAGGGTAAGTGGGCACAGGCTCTGTTTAAACAAGCCTCTTAACCTGAATTTATTGCAATGAATCTCTCATACTTTTATGCCACGTGTAATCTGCCCCAACTCTTTTTTTCTCAGCTTCTAGTGTGGGGCTATGGATACCTTATAATACAAAACAGAAGGTCTGTAGCTGGTTGCCCAAAACATCAAATGATTTTATTGCCATGTACCTTGGTGCCAACGCTGATTTCCATTGTTTATGTTAAATAAAATTCTCCAGTGTTTGTATGTCCATCAATGGACATTTCTAATTGCCTGACATAGAAAATTTATGGTCTCACATAGTTCATGACATAACAGGGTTCCCTGGCAGCAGAAACATTTGTTACTTGATACAAAGACTCTTGTATCAAGATTGTATAGGGCCAGCAAATCTACCTTTACGCTACTTTCCTGTTTCCTGCTACTGTTGGACCAAAATTTCAAGCAGTATTACCAGCCCTGCCCAATTCAACATCTTCTTAATAAGATGTTCTGCAGTCTCAATATATTTCCTGTTGTTAAAGTGACAACACTGTATCCCTATAAATAAAATACAATGAAAAAATGTTAAAATCTTACAACAGGAAGCCATTTCATCTTTCCATTTTAACAAATGCATCATTTAAAAATATATATGCTAATAAGAAGAGAGGACTAAAGATTTTTTTTTTCAAAGAATTAAAGAATAACCGCGTGGCCATGTTGCATTTGGGAACCGTGCCGCGATCTTCTACATCCGTGTGAACCTGTATCCGAAAAGTGCAGTCACCAGTAAGCTGCAATTTATTACATCTTCGTAGTTTGGTTTGATTCACTGGACATTTCAGTAAAATGATTTAAATAAAATAAAACTGTAAGTCTGGTTTACTTGAAAATGCATGAGTTCTCATAAATGCAGTTTTATTAAAATAACTGGGTGAAAAACATTTATTAAGTCAACACTGAATAAACATTACCTTGTACTATCTGACATCTTCCTGCCAAAGGATGTGCTTCGAGGAATACCAGCCTGTGATTGTTGTAGAAACTGCTGGCACTGCAGCCTGTCATTGCTTCCTAAAACTGGGGAGGCACAAGAATTAAGCTGACCGACTGGAGTCTGTACACGGTGCCAGGTAGTATTGCGTCTGAAGGGAGTTTTATATTCACATGGCGTGCCTTCAGTGTCAACTTTATATTCCACCACTGGCATTCGACATAGTTCTGAAAAACCCCTATATGAATAAAATATAAAAGTAAAAATTTTTAAAGCGACCTTAAAATTCATTCCTCTTATAAAATGCTTAAAAAGTGTATAGTTAGCACTGTAGCCTAATTTCTATATCACAAAAAATGTTAATTTTCTATACTCAAAATGCTCAAAGGTCTAGAAATGTCTCATCAAAGCAGTCCCTCCTATAAACAAACATCAAGTAGTACAAATTGTGAAGTTTTTGTTGGATGAGGAAACTCAATAGGCCTGAATAAGGTCCACACTGATGCTTTGGCCTAACACATGAGTGTATATTGTGCATTTTGGTGTACCTTGCATGAACTGCATTAAGCAGTAAACTCATGCAAATAGGTCACAGAACACCTAAAATGGAACATGCCACATTTTGTTACTAACATACTGCGCCAGAATGCACAGATGGCTCACATATGTTACAAGACAAGTATGCCCCAGTATGTTGTATTAGTGTGTCAGGGTGCTATAGCAGTACCTGTGCTACCATGTGTTTGTAGTACAGCAAATAAAACACGTGTTTTACATAGAATATTAACACACATTCTGATGTATCAAAAATCACAGGCATGTTGCCTTCACATCTTCCCATGCCTGGCAAAGGGCCAGTACACACTGGTTGTTGCCTTAACGCATGCATGCTCAAAAAAGCATATTCCTTGTGTTAAATTCTATCATTTTGAATGGCCTGGAACACACCTAAAATTATGCAGGACACATTTTCTTTTCCAGCACAACATGCATATTGTTCTCATCTGTTAAATGATGTGTTTTACTCTAGTTCTTTAATGTTTTTTTGAATGGGGTATGTTTATGCTGGTGCCAAGTCTATTATGCACACAAAGACACCTGCCTTTCCATAGCAATTACTGAAAAACATGTCCGTTAGCCAAGACTGCTAAGCTCAACCACATGTGGTCCTGCACATGGGAGTTTGGAGCAATAGTGTGGCCAAAGCATGTGCTTTAACTTCAAAAAATCATTTGTCACGGGGGCTTTATTTGCATGCCTGTATGGATATAACATATTTATAAATATTAATGAATTCTATGTTAAACACACATTTTCATGGTTCACAGATATATTTGCAGGAAGGAAAAACACAGACACATAAACTATCACAGTAACAATAACTATTTTATCATGAAAAAAATATGCTCTTGGTTCCCCTCTACATTATCCCCTTACATTTTTACCCCACAAAAATGTTGTAGTCCTGTTTAAAGATTCAAGTCTGGTAGAACGATTTCCTTACAGTAATGGTTCTCCCATATCCCTCTGGGCAGAACTATGAGGTATTGCTAGTATCCTCTTGGCTGGTAGTTTTCATCTTTACCTCCTTTGTGTATTAGTCAATGGGCCTGATTTATTAAAGCTCTCCAAGAATTATTTTTTTTCAGTGAAGCTGGGTGATCCAGCAAACCAGCTTCACTGATGAAGGTGTATCCTCTCCAGTCTTGGAGAACTTAAATAAATCAGGCCCATTGACTAATACACAAAGAAGGTAAAGATGAAAACTACCAGCCAAGGTCTTGATGAGTAGGTAGATGTAAGATGAGTAAATGTGAGAGGCATCTTAAAGGGTTTTCAGATTTGATCACTGTTGTTTTTTTTGTTTTTTTGACGCTGCCATATATTTGATTTATGAGTTTAGCAGCCATTGTTCCATTATCTTGCAATGTGTCATACAATAGCTTTATTTAAATGACTTATACATGATTTTATATGATTCCATGTTCTATAAACAATGTAGATTCCCTTGATGTCAACCATGTTTGTCCCAATCCCTTGTAGTACACTACTATCAACATAGTGACAGCATTAATCTTAACCAAAGCCAACATCTCATGTTTATGCCCTAAATCCAGAGATTTCCGGGCATAACTATTTAAGAGAATGATCAAGTTCTTTAGATTCTATATTTTATTAGATCAATTAAAGTTTCGATAAAATTATGGCCAATCTAAGAGGCCAAAATGGTAGGACTTTATCTTTAAAAGCATGTACTATTTTGCGCATGTTTTTACACATGACAACATTAGCAACATATAATGTTACTGATGTTATATGAAAGTATTACAGTACCTCCAACATCAAGTGACAGGAAGACTAATTAAAAAGAATCAAAGGCTTCACATAAATTGCTATTTGCCAATTTTGTTCATTCAATGGTATATTATTTGAAAGACAACTTCTTCCCATACCCACCAAATTACAATTTAGGTGCGCTATTTATTTATTTTTTTATGTTATGTTTCCTTTTTCTTTTGTATGCAATTTTATAATAAGAAAATCTCTAAAAATTGTATTCACATGTTAATTTTATCAAAAGAGATTTTGTGTGGTCTACTTAGCATATTTTTGTATTTATTTTCTCTAAAATATCTTAGCTAATTTGATTTTGGTATTGTACACAGATTACATACCTGTGCCTAAACACTGGACACTTTCTTTACAATTAGCATGTCCCTTGTTAATGTATGGCCAAAATAGCACAGCTGATTGGCTCCCTAATCTGTTTCTTGCTCTTATAGTCTGAAGTGAATTATATAATAAATTTAAAACAATTTTCCTTTGTGTTTTTTTATATCTGCTTCCAGTTTGGCTTTAGTTAAGTTCTCATTTGTATTACTTCCTTATATGTGTATATGGTTAAAAATTGCTATTGTAAATTGTAATTCAAAAGTCATGTTTTCATTTTTAATTGTAGAACAAAAAAAAAAATCACCAGAAGATGAACACAGTAACACAGTCTGGCATTGCAATTGCAGATCGGAGAATTCACACCTTCCTAATGTCACAGTTTTATTTTACCAACTAATGCTATGAATCACCATGGCACTTTATCTCTTAACAAATATTTGTTGAGAATAAGTGAGAGGGAAGATGTGACATTTTCAGTGACAGCTATGATAATGTGACTTCAATTTCTTCATGATGAAATTAACTTCCGGTGCCCTGACTACATTTTTGTAAAAATAAATAATGCTATATTTAGGATGAGCTCCTTGAACCACTAGTTTTAATGCTGCAGTTTATGATAGAATATTCTGTCATTAAACATCTAGCAAATACAACGGTTTTAACTTTTATTTAAAACACAAGATTAAAAAACCTTGCTGATATCCTTTGGCTCCATTCTTGAAGACAGCAGGCATTACCACTGCAATTGATTAGATTTTAAAATAAAACAGAGATTCAAAGCATAGAAATGGCCACTAGGCCATTTATTGGGGTGGGTGGGAGCACACTAGGCCGGACCCGCCCTAATGGCTCTATCCACCACCAGGGAACGCACCCTGAAGTGAAATGCCTCTCCTCCGTATGCATTGCATTGTATGCATAGCTTTCCCTATTTACCGCTCCGGCGGAAGTATCAACACCAGCCACGGTAAATAGGGAAGCATCTGCAAGGGGGCAGCACCGGAGCTCCGGCAGCTCCAGGGCTTCAGCGGCTCTGGCAGTTCCTAGCGTTCCCTGGCATCGGGCCGGTTCGGCCCGGGGGGGCGTTAGGCCAGAACAAACTACCGGCTAGGCCGTATCTGGCCTAAAGGCCGTAGTTTGCCGACCCCGTTCTAGAATATGCACCTGCACCTCTAACTAACATGATTAGTTGCAACCATAAAGTTTGTCCAACACAGGCAAAAAGGTTTATTTGCACATTGTAATCTTTTATAGTTTAATTTTCTGGTTTTGTTTTACTTTCTGTAATACAGTTTGTTTGTCTTCCATGATCTTGTCTTAGGTTTATAAACCCACTTTCAGCTAGAACATTGCCTCTTGAGGAACTATGCTTGGATCTTCCCCAGCCACTGCTTTTTCTTGGACTTTGCTTATTACTGACAATTTGGTATATTACTTTATTTATCTGCCAGTAATATTAGTTGTCACCAGTGGCATAAAAATTAGATCATAATCTGAAAAAACTGAAATAGCCAAATGAATGCCTGTTTTCAGTGTTTCCTGGCAAAGACCAAGTGATTCTGTCTCTTTATGTCTTGCAGCAAACATTCTAACAATTTGCACGCTTCGTTTGCATAAAGTCAAAACATGGCTTGTCATGCTGGCATATACATGACCATTTTCTACCTGCTTTTAATTTCAAAAGATACTCAAATATAAACATATTTATACTGCTGTTTGCATTATTCCACAGGGTCATTGTAGCAATTGAATTTTTGTTGGAAATAGCTGAAATTGTTAGAAATTACAGCCAACATATGGGTCAGTGGAAAAAAAGCAGTTAAAAAATGCTGTTCATGAGGTTTTCCCTTTTTACTTGGCACCATATACAGTTTAATGTGTTGATCAGACACTGAAGAAATGCTGAATGTCCAAGACCTTGACTAGCTTTTGAGTCATTTCACTTAGAAAGCAGCATAAAAGTAACAGTGACTCTTGAAGGCCTCACATGGTTGTACCAAATGAAAAGCCTTAACTTAAAAAATATATGTACATTGTGTGTGTGTGTGTGTGTATATATATATATATATATATATATATATATACACACACACACACACACACACACACACATATATAAATATATATATATGTGTGTGTGTGTAAAAAACATGGATGTTGCTTTTGCTGGGGTTCTAAAAGTTGTGCCTGGCTGTGTCTCCTATCTATCGAATGAATATAATCCTAATAATGAACTTTTTTTTGTTCAATTTTAGTCCCTAAAATATACAATTGAACATTCTTTGTAATATCAAAGGATCACAAAATACCCATTGATCCTCTCTGATCATTAAGTGGTAATTTACTGTGCCCTACGTTATACTCTTATCAGTTACATTGTTCCCAGCTTTTTCTATGAACTACAAAATAGCTCCTTGCATGTTATGGGGAAGAGAAGCGGTATAGGCATTCTATAGCCCCGTCCTAAAAGTTCACCACAATCTAAAGAAAGGAAAAAACAAACTTTAATTTGTGTTCTTGGGTTCAGGTATGCTTTAAGTACTTAAAGCATACAGTAATTTAGTTTTTCTCTAAAAAAGTAGGAGCTTTTAGCTATCTTTTTTAATTGTCCCTTCAGATGTGTTTTATTATGTGTACTTTCAAATATTTATTTGATATTTTGCTTCCAAACCTTTTTTTTTTTACTTCTTTACAAAATGACCACTGCTGTATCTCTTTCCGTGAGACTTCCTGAAACATCTGGTCTGGGAGCATGTACTCATCACAGATGTGAGACCAAGTAACAGCGAAACCAACTGTCAATCTACGAGACAGGGACTGATTAAAGTGTATAGTTCACAGAGGAGTTTGTTTGTGCGTTTGCTATTCATTGTGAAGCTCTAGTCCAAGCCAGTTTTTTTTTTTTTTTACTGCAAGCAGTGTAAAACAATCAAATGTAAAAATATGTAATGACATGAAAAACTACCTTCTTGGTGAGCCATCCTCAAAAGGTTGAATAATCACCACTTTTACTGTTGCTGAAGTACGGAGAAAGTCAATCATTTGTTCGTGAGTCAGAGTTGCCACAGCCACTTTGCATATCTCAACCAAACGGCTCCCTTGCCGTAAACCAGCTTTCCATGCAAACCCAAAGGGTTCCACATCAGCAACAATTCCTTCAAAATTTACATGAAAGCCCAGCTGGCCAAGACTGTTCCTCCTCAATATCATTTCTTTGGTTTCACAGCCTCTAGTGACTATCTAGTAACAAGACATAAATAATAAATATACAATTAATTAACCAGTGTTAAGTGAAGACTAAGAGTGTTGTTTCTTCAACGGTCAGGGTGGTTGAAACTTTTATTAAACAACATAAAATATTTATTGCTTAACTATGAACTTTGACTGAAAATCAGAATATAGTTTTAAAATAAATAGTTAAAATCATTAAATGTATTCAGCTGGTATTTGTTTTAGGTAGGAGGTTTTAGTGACCAGGTAAAGTTAATCTAAAGGAAAAAATATTTACTTCAATTTAGTAGTAAAATACCATGATACATATACTCACTTCCAGTCTTTGAACAATGGCTTGAACATTTTCAGCACAGTTGTCTGTGGAAGACAGAAGAATGCATTCCCCTCGTTCATAAAATAGTTTGATGGTCATTAATCCAGATGTCCAGCCAATTACATCCCTACAAGAGCAATTAAACACCACATTTTTGGATTCTTTCTCAACAAGGACAACATACTCATTGGATATTCCAAGAAAACATTCAATGTCAGAAGAAAGTCCAAAGTCCCGGGCGATGACATTCCAAACAATGGCACCTGTGCTGTACAAATGGGCCTCTCTTTTTGGTTTCACCTTTTCCTTCTTTTTGGCTCCAAGAGAGATAAAACTAAATTTTACAGAACTGTCAACAGTAGCTGTGGAAACAAAGTTTTCCGCCAGATCCTTCAAGTATTCCTGTCTTGTTCTTGTAGCCATTGCTCGAAATTTTTCTGACTTGTGCGCTGCATTCTCAGCATTGATCACTTTGGCAAGAAGAAAATCCCTGAAAACAGCTGACTTGGGAAACGTCACACCTTTGGGTATTGGAGGGCCAAAAGGTGGAACATCTTTTGACCTTGAGACAGCAACACTACAAATAAAGGAAAACACACATGTCAAAAAATGTATACAACATCTTAATGAACAAAATGCACAGATATCAATTAGGAGTTATTATAAAGATGTTTCGCTATACTGATTGCAACTGTATTAAAGGGAAAATAAAGGGACCTCCAGGTATCCTGAATGTCCTTTACCCTTTATTCCTGGATGTGCTCTTGATTTTTCAATAGCAGGGTCTATACCAGGGGTGTCAAACTCTGGCACGCAAGGTCATTTTGTTTGGCCCCCTGAGGATTTGGGAAAATGAATGGCATCTGGCCCGCCTGCCCGCCAATGCCTTCTGCAGCTAATGATGCCAGCCCACGGCATCACGCGCGTCCACAGAATTCTATAGACGCGGGTAATGCCGGGACTGCAGTCCCGGCATCACACGCGTCTATGGTACAGCTCTCTGTCTATGCGGCTCCGCATTGGGCAGTTCTGTAGATGCAAGTAATTCTGGGAATTGAAGTCCCAGCATCACTTGTCTTCTGTTTCTCTTCTGAGACCGGTCGCTATTCCTAGCTCACTAAAATAAATAAGGAGGGAATTATTCAGTACTAATATTTAGTCTCCTGTGAATTACCACAAACAATAATACAATCTATATCAAAATCATTTGATCTATTACATATTTACTGCACATGCAAAAAAAAACCTATTTCTTTCAACTCAAACAGGTCTGATTTATGTCTAAAATGCAGAAAAGCCTGAAATCTACTTATAGTATTAAACAAGACGTTTTTTAAAATATACTTATGAATATTCAATTGGATGTTCAGGACTTTCAATTGCAACTTTATTTGAATCCTATATGATATGCTCTTTTGTTTCCATACTGTAATTTGTATAATAAAATGGTTTTCATCAGTGAAGCTGGGTGATCCAGTAAATCTGAAATGGACCTGATCCAGGATTCAATTGCTAGCTAATGCTAGCAAATGATTTTAAGAAATCCATTCCAGGTTTGCTGAATTACTCAGCTTCACTGATGAAAGTGTATCCTCTCCAGCCCTGGAGAGCTTTCATAAATCAAGCCCTATGTGTTCTGCATCCCTAAAATGCATGTACATTAAAAAGTGCAATAAAGGTGACATTTTAAATGCATGGCTTTGCACCATAATATTTTTATTTGTTTAAGTTAAAATGTACTTATCCACTTACTAATGGTTCAATGACATGACTTTATAGTAGTGTTTAATGGAAGAATGAACTAGGTGAATAAAAGCTTTCTAAATAGAACACTTGAGTTTTTTGTCTTTTACACTCACAGTTTTATATTTAATATGTATGCCAAAGTAATAAAAAGCACACTCGTGCTGGTTCCATAAATTTATTCATATATATGTTTTACAAGGAACAATAACTAGATTTGTGTGGGTTTCTTACCTGTAACACACATTTTGTGTACATGGATTATGGACTCTTACAATAACAAACACATGCTGAAAATGGGATCTAATTGTTTTTGGAGTAAATGGCAAGGCTCCTGGTTCTTGGAAGACAATAGTAACAATATCATTGCCAATGTGCCTTTTTCTAAGCAGCTGAGGGAAAAAAAACAGAATTAGCATCACTTATATTATAATGTATCAAATATCTGCAACTTTAAAATGAACAAACAAATCTGCTAACACTTGCCCAAAACCCCTTTTGTGCAACTTCAGGAGATTTTTAGTGATTGTTAGCAGACTAGTCTCAGTTAGATTTTTTTATACTTGAAAGGAAAAAAAATTACACAAGAATATCCAAATGTTTTAGGTAATTAGTTTCAGTTCAAGGAGAAGAAGGATGAATAATTACTAATGGGTCCAATTTAATTAATATAATAAAACATTTGTGGGTGATCATTGAATATGGATGGATCATTCATGCCATTTAAAAGGTATTGTAAAGCAGCTCCTATGTGTAAAGAAGCCAAGGTTATGTGATAAAAAGAGTCAATACAGAGTCAACAAGAGTCCATACAAACCAGTAAAATGACATTTTATTTTACATTTCCCTTTCCCTATGCATAATTCATAGAAGTAACAAAAATGTAACAAAAAATTCAAGAAGTTCTCTCATGATGGAAATATAGGGGGGTCTTCTGAAAATTCTAGTTTCTGCATTCCAAATCACAGACCTGGAATAAGTATACGTATCAGACAAGTAAGAGAAACATCAAGATATTGTTCTGGGTCAGTGACTCAAAACAGTTGGGACATATGTCAGCCAAGCAACTGGTATTTTCCAAAAGAGCTGTTAGTAATGACTCTTCCCAGGAGTTCAGTGGAGCAAAGACTAACTAGAGAAAATCATCAGAATACTGGATTTGGAGTAGCGACAACAGTAATTTTTCATCTCTTAAGTGTTTCTAAAGAAATAAAATAATTATGACATTCAAAAGGTTCCTATTTTGTATTGGCTCCAATGCTATAGGTTGTCTACAAAATGTAGTTTTCTTTGTTCTAACAAGAAAAACTGTGTGATAGAAGTAACGTTTTGCTGTGTTTAGTCTGAAAGGAGATATAGAGATCCTTGAAATGCTCCAGAGACTAAAGCTCCCTGTCAAAGTAAATTTCTCTCAACTTTTGTTGCTAAAGGCTCTTAAAATCTCAAGAAGCAGCAATTAAATCTGGTAACTACTTTTTCAGCAGAAGTAACAGACAATGAATAAACTCTACAATATGATGTAGTTAAGAATTCAAAAATAGGTAAGATCTATTTCCTTCTAGTAAGTGAACCAGGCAAGTGTGTAAAATAATAATAATAAAATAATAAAATAATGCTTGGCAGAGTATAAGTTAAAAATTACCTGGAACTTAGGTTCAAGGTTGGCCTCTCTAGTGGGAAAATGTCCTACAACAGCCATCATCATGCATGTTGTCTCAGGCAGAATGATTAGGTTAAGTTAAGTTACTGGCGCCACTCAGCAGCAAGAGAATCAGAGCAGGACATGGAGCTGTACATCAGGTAAGTAAATAACTGATACCAGTTTAAGGGGTATTGTCACATTGATACCCATCAGTTGGTAGTCTCTTCTTTCATCAATGGAAGGCATCTTTCCAAATTGATACTAATAAGCATTGTTTCCTGGCACTGACAACATTGTGAAAGGTCTTATAGTGATAAGTATACATTTGGTGGCCCCTTACATTGGTTCACAGTTTATTATATTGGTTGTAAGAGGGAGAAAACAATACCCTTTTACATTGATGGTCAGTGAAGAAGTGTCTCTTTACATGGGTTACATGATCCAGATTCCTCCAGATACTTTATATGCTGTGTTGCAGGTTGCATCATATTCTGAGTTCTGCACTACATACTCCTGCCCACTACATTCTATACACTATGTTATACAATAAATACATTATTAATTACATGCTCCTGATTTCATTTGTTGGTCCATGTTAGGAGATGAAAAAAAAAAGGAAAGGGTGGGCAGTGTGGTGTTAGGTAACTTTGGAGGGTTTGTGTGGCGAAGGTGATATTTAGAGGAATAATCAGAGGTGGGTGTCGAGAGTGCATAGGGGTTGAAAACATGGCGTTGTGGCAGTAGCAGTGATAGGTATGGTGATAGGCAGTGAGAAGGGGGAGCAGATAGAGTATAGATAGTAGATTAGGTTGGGGGAAGGGCAATGACAAGGTGTTAGGTGGCAAGGTCTGGAAATGAGGTTGCTAACATGGGTGGGGCTGGCAAAGTTGTCAGAGCAGGGTGTGGTTTGGTGACAGGCATGGCATTAGGTTGGAGGGCTGAGAGGTCTGGCATGTTAATGGAGAAGGTAAGAGAGCTTCCAATAGACTTTGTACAGTGATGGTGGTGGTGGGGAAGGCTGTTGAAGTGATGTAGTAAGGAAGATGGGTCAGAGAAGGATCAGAGATAGGGTCCGGTGTGATCGGGGTGGGGTTTAAGTATTATGGAGTCTAAAATCATAGGGGAGTAATATCTAAACTTTCTGCTTATGCTGAAAGAATGTAAAACAACTGATAGAAAAGAAGTCATTAAAGTGGAACTATAAGCATAAAATAAAATATATATATAAAAAAATATATAAAATATATAGTATAATGCAGCTTCACATAGTACTAACCCAGCCAATTTTTTTGAGCTAATCCTTTTCATCACATATTTTTATTATCTGTTAATCATGTCAGGATTACTAAATGACAGCCCATTCTGAAACCAAATTGCATACATTTTTTATAAACCAACTCTAATGCAAACAATTAAATGTGGATTTAAGATTTCCATGGAAAGAAAAAGGTAATACTGTGTCCCCCCACCCTAGGGCTGTCAAATGTAATCTGATGATGACAAATTGCCAACCTAAATGTTCCACAGAAACTGACACTTTTGATAAAATTTCACTTTGGTAAATTTTCTGCTTGCCCATTCTGTTTTTCCTGCCAACCTCTACTGTGTCCAATAGTAACATTGAGGTCCTTGGTAAGAACTGGTTTGTGAATAGGCTTTAGCACAGTGTTTTCCTTTACCCAAAAAAGCATTTAGCAGCACAGAATGATAAGTAATACCCTTTTTATTGGGTCATCAATATTTCAAACTTAATTTTTTTGTTATTTTGATCATTTAATGTGAGATTAATAATAACAATCATTACCATGTCTCAAAGTCCTCCAAAAAAGTACCAAACTGGGATGAAAAAAAAAATATGGGTGCAAACTAGAAACCATTATGTATCACAAGACTACTCATATGCACAAGATGTGAAGGGCCCACATGGGCACTCTACTTCAATCTGTATGGACAAATATTACATAGGATATCTTGTGGATGGAATTATTTGTACATCTTTGTTCTCTAAACAGCTTTGTCTCTTTAGCCAGGACTGTTGACCCTATTTTAATGCACAAGAAGGGATTATCACCTAAAGTCTTTGAGCCCAACCTACCACCCAGCCAAATGTGAGCCTCAGGCCAGTGCAGTCAGTAGTTGAAGTATCAATTTGTAAAGGGGGCATTAATAACACTAATCACTAGCAGTTTCATGGCACATGTCCCATGTCACTGACCTTTTCCTACAGCATGACTTCAGTGTGAAACCAAAAATTTTTTATGTGGCAATTAAAGGTAACAGGCCGATTTCGTCTCTATACCTTTTTCTACACAGACATACATATGGGCAAAGGAAGCCTTTAAAGTAGTACACAGTTACAAAGAAATATGTCTCAATACGAGTCTCGTATATCACCAATTTACCCCATCACAGAAAACATTGTGTCCCCACAAACACAAGTTAGTCCAACAATAATACAAACTGCAATTCATTTGCTTCAACAGGGAAAAAAAATAATTCTGACACCTGATATGTATGTTTAAAATGCAGAAAACCCTATATAATGTATTCAGGGAACCATCATGTATTGTTAGAAATGTTTAGTAAGAACCAGATTCAATGAGAAATTTTACATTTTGATAGCTTTTCAAATATGCATTTTCATCATCATATGCATGTTGCATATCAACTGTGCAATCTAGATCTACAAACAACTATAGAGTACAAAGACCTGCCCCAACAAATGAAATCAAATGAAAGGACAACTAAGTGTTACCTTTACTGTAGGGTACTGCCACTTTACCTTTTTTATCTAGAGAGAGATAAAACAAGCCACTAACTTCTGTAGTTGCAGGTACTGTGGAGCAATTCATCCTCAAGGTTCACAGCAAAAGTACCACAGTTGTTAAATTCATTCCCTCAGCAGCCCATCTAACCTTTCTACTTCAGTTTTGTCCATTGTTGTAAATGACTGAATTGTTTTTTAAAGGGTTCATGTCTAGATTGAATCAGGCCATAAGAAAGGAAAGCCTTACAGGTAAAGGCACTCTATGCTTCTGGGTAAGTGATGGTGTAGGAGTGTCAAATGCTAATATCTTGAGACAAGTTATTCCAAATGTGTTTTTCTATTCTTAAGTAGTCATCCAAATTTTAACATATCAAAACATACCCGGCATAGATAGTTTCTCAGCATTTTGGCACTCCTACTTATTCACTTACCCAGGCGCACTTTCTTGTACTATATAAACTAATGTTAGATTTAAAAAAAGGTGGCAGCATTTGTATTTGTAGATGATATGTCACTGTCCTAAACCAGACCAAATAAAATAATGGATTTTACAAAATACACAATACATAGCAAGCTTGATACAGCCAAAACTTTCTTTTTAGTTTTGGATAAAGTAGGAAGGGTCAGACCTTCTTTTTGGGGAAAAGTTACTTTGTCTATCATTCACCTGTATAGATTTTTTTAGTTCCTGTGAACACATTAATCATTACCTTTTAAACAGCTAAACATATTTTGGATTGTTTGAAGAACAAAACTATACAAAATGAGAAGGTAAAACCATACCTGTTGTCTGTTTTTGGGCATATATGGTAGCATTGTAGAGACATGGAACATGAGTTCATAGTCCTTATATGTGGTATAAAGGGAATGTGTTCCTGTAGAGTCAGCTATAGAAAAAAAAATCATTAAATCAGAGTTGTAATTTATGTAATGTTACATGTAAAATACATTTCTGCAGTATTACTTTTTTATTTCTTTTAAAATTTCATTGTGACCTCCAAACAGCTAAATACAAAAAAGGAAAGAAATTATCTGATAAGGAATTGTATTGCTCTCTACATAGTTTTGAAATTTACACAGCTTTATAACATAAAACTCCCTCTGATATTTTCTTAGCTGCAGCTTATTTAACTCTACAGAGAAGCTCAGTGAACATTTACGATCAATTGTCCCTCACATGCTCCTCTTCCCAGACACTGCAGCTCACAATGGGAAGGTTCCAGCAATATAGATATATATAGAAATAGTGCTCTCAATTCAAAACTCTGTGGTGTGGCAAATTGCTGACTAACAAGATAAAGACAATGCTGACAACCATGTACTATGCAACATCTGCAACACTGCAGAACCGTAGCCATACCATGAAAGGAAGGTTCATTAGAACAGCGGTCGCCAACCAGTGCTCTTCCGCTAGAAAATTTTGGTGGTCTGCGGCTCTGGCCGGTGCGCCCCCAAACAGGGTCAGGAGAAGGGCCCTGGGCGCTTAGCCAGCCAGAGCCGTGGACCATGTCCCCTGTACTGATCGCAAACTCAGAGAGTGGGCTGGTTGTTTCTCTGGACACAACCCACCCACTCCTTAATCGCAGGTCTGAGCCTGAGAGTAGACAGGATCTGCCATCATGTCACTCAGGGGGAAGTTTCTTCCCCTTTGAGTGACACATTGCTCCGGCACATGCGTGGTGAGGCATTTACAGAGTTACTGTACAACATAAAAAAAAAAAACAATTTATCCAACCTCCTTACAGGTCAATTAGACTTCTTAGGGCTCATTGATACTATATATTGGCTTCGGGGCTTTACCAGAGCAGGTTATGGGGAACAGCAATGTTAATTTTTAACTGTACATCTGCTAAGTGTCAGTCCAGTAAAAATAGTTTTAGTAGATGCTGGAGGGCTAAACCACCTGACAATTTCTTTTTATTTCAACAGGACCCTGCTGGTGAGATCTGTGCACTTGTGTTTCAAAGCCTGCACAGCTGCTGTAGCAATTATATGGATCCCCACTCCCTCTGTTGTATTATTTATTTATTGTATATTATAGAGAATACAACAGGATGTACTTAAGCATACAAACGGGGAAAGGAATCCCCAACCGCCCAAGGTGGACTTTTCATGTACACTATATATATATATATATATATATATATATATTTATTCATATTCACTACAGTGATTTAAGAAGAACTAGATGTTTAAGTAGCCATTTAAGAAGAGTAGAAATGGTTTACAATACTCACTCTTAATATCCAGTTGTGCTCGGTATTTATTAAATCCCTTTAAACGCACACGTTGTCCTAGGAGGTCAAGAAATTCCTCAAAAGCCGGCGCTGCAGTTTCATTATTATACATCTCCTCTTCTGTACCCTGTCCTGCTTTGCAATACAGGATGCCAACTTTGTGTTGGGAGCTCAGCTAAAACAAAAAAAAATTATTTTCAGGTTTGGCCATGTATTTTGCACTCAAAACAAAACCAAAAAATAATAAATAATCTTTAAAGTTATACTGTTCTAAAGTATATACTCCTATAATCATTTTCTAAGTCATCTATAGTCATTTACTGAAAATGACTATAGGCTCAGTAAAAAAAGGGTGAGGTGAGGCAAATCAGAGAGATGCTAGACCTGATTTGATAAACGTTATATTACCTCTTGTAATCCCTTCACAAAGGTTTTAGCTTTGTTGACAATCCCAGCAGCTGCAAAGATTTTCCAATGGAAACAGCTTTTGTTTTAAAACAGCACCATACTATATGCACAGCAGCCCTGACAGAAAGTTAGTTGGTCCATCAGATAAAACTGGTGATCATAACCCTACAGTTTGAAGCCAAACTTTTAGTTATGCATATAGCAGGAAAGTATTGGAACTGCTGGGTTTTTATTACTGTTGGTGCCCTTGCTGGGGAAATGCATAATCTCTGTCCTTCCACTTTAGAGTGCTTTTCTCTTAATTCCTCTTTTGTCTGTAGGATAGGAAATAAAGGGAGAAGAAGATACAACAACCTACTTCAAAGTTAAAAGAAAATATATATTAAAATAAAAATATATAAAACCCATTCATGTTGTAGGGAGCTGTAACTAATCAAATGTTCCCTGAGTTATATATATATATTTCATACTTTTGTGCAAATGTGCCCAGGATCAGGACGTTAGGGTGATGGTTGGTGAATCTTCCCTTAAGTTGGACTTTTTTTTTTAGTTTCTATCAACTGGATGTTTGTGATGAACTACAGTAAAGTCCATGGGAGATGAATAATCCATTTAAGGGACAGAATGTTCTTAGGGTAAAAACATTCATCCAAATGTCAAGTTCTGCCAGAAAATAAAGGTTGAACAACGACAAATATTCTTTCACATATGTTCATAAATGATGAAAAATATGTTCAAAATGCAATGGGACTTTCATTGATTGGTTTGGTAAGGTTGCACTGCACATGTCAAGTGTTATCATTTGTTCATATATTGAACAATTATAAATTATCTCCAGTTCTTGAGTTGCTATTTAACTGTATGGTTTTTAAGAGTCTGATCCAGCATCCTACAGGGTCTGTTATCCATTAACACAAATGTTTTATTTATTTATACAAGGCACAGGTTTTCATAAAGCACTTGCTAATTGTTTTTTGTAAAATAGGCTTTTTAAAGCTCATACATTTTGAGCCTCCACCACTAAAATTATGCAAAAAGCACTAAACCGGACATTTTCACAGTTAATGTCCTACAGGAAACGACATCATGTGAATATAAGGTAATTATGTATTATTATTTTCGCACTGACTATGTTTTATCCCTATCTTCCATATATTCTGTTATTCAGCTTGTGCTTAGCTGTATTAGAAACTAATGTACGTACGGAGATAACCACTGCTGGTATAATCAAATTGCTGGCCAATTAGGCTGAACTCAGTACTAAATAATCTCTGCCTAGGGCCAGAAATTTAGCAGTTTCACACTAAATAATATATGAAAGAGTGTTTGATGATGTTGTTAAGAAGTTGCAAGAGTAATTGAGAGTTGCCTACGCTTTAATAAGATGAAAGGCATACTGTTCAAAATATCTTAGGGATTATTCCTGTTGCATATAGATGTACAATTAACGCTATCATAACCAGATCTGACTAGCAAATATAGGATAGAATACCTTTTTTGGATTGATTTTCTTAGGATTTTTTTTGTCATTCTTCTAGGAAAAAACACTTTATAGTAGGTCCATGTTCCTAACAAACTTAGGGATGTACTGACTTTTACAAGACAGGATACATTTACCATATACAATGACTCATTCTTTCATAACAGTTGCTCATTCTTATACTGCTGCCTATATGCAGGTCAGCATGTGTTACTATATTACTGCTTGGGATAGATTATGAACAATGATAAAGGCAAACAACAGGCACTTCATTCCAAAAAAACAAAAGGCATTATTATTAAGTTCTTATCTAAAAACGGGATGTTAATGGAAAAACTTAAGGGTTAACAGATGGTTAGGCCCTATGGCTACTACTATATGAAGAACGTATAAAGCCTAAAGAGAAGACTAATGAGGCTGTCTATTGCTGCAAATGGACATACACAGTGAGAGTTTGCTGGCTGTAACCATATGTAGGAAGCTTTAGTTATTTGCTTTTAGTAAAAGGGACCAGGAAGCCCTTAACCCCCCTTTTGCCCATCCTATGGTACCTATCTTTCAATGAAAATATTCTTTAGACCCTCTTTTACTTCAGTTGTTTGTGTGTGTTGAACCTTTTCTTCTTTTTTGTTTTTTACTCAAATGCGGCACAAGTAATTTTAATGAGGGAAAAGGGAGAACAGGTTAGTAAAAGGGAAATTTAATTTGTAAAGGGGCTGTAAAAACAGTATTCTCTTGTAGTCTCATGTAAAATGTCTCCACTCTATGACTGTCCCCTGATGCATGTCATCAGGAGTTTTCAACAACGTTGAACAGGGAACATGGGGGGGGATCAGTCCCTGGGTTTAACCTTTAACCCTTATTTTTCCAGTTGACCACTCTTTCCTCCATATTTCAGGTTTCAATTGTAAATTCTAAACCTTTCCACCTATTCCCCCACCACAGCAAGCAAGTGGTGGTCTAGTAGGAGGTATAAAATAGATAAACAAGAGTCTTGTAGCAATAATAATAACCATCACAATAATGTATATTATGACATAACTGCTAGTAATTTCTCTATAACCGCAATGCAAACATAATTAAACTGCGGTTTGTTTGTTTTGCAGAACTACAAATATCTGTTTTTACCTGTGAAAAGAAACAAAGTATGACTAAACAGATGCTAGATACTCCCTACAGAAGTAGAGAAAAAAAAATCAGCGTCTTTTAAAACTACTAAATAGAACAGCCTCAGCTGCTGTGCTACCTGCTGTAAACATTAGAAGACAACCACTGTACAAAACACTGTATAGAACAGAAAGGCTACGTTTAAGGGCTATGCTAACACCCCTAAACTGCTTCCTCAAATGAGATGCAAAGTATAGCTTCTCACCAGTGAAGTCCCATAGGTAATAGTTAGAGGTGGCAGTGAGAGGTTTAGTAACTGTTGCCTGCTCTTAAATGGGCAAAAACCGGTTCTCAAGGAACTTGTTGCAGCAGTGAGGGCTGCCAAGGTGCCAGTTCTGAAAAGCTGCATGCGAAGGACTGTTAGTCATAGCAGATGATCTAAAATCTTGTACACATTGGAACCACTTGAACTAAAATAAAGAGGGGACATTGAGAGGTGACTTGTCTCCCTAATAGGATGTGTTGGAAATCACATGGTGTGCTACAGCTTTAAAATTAACATTTAGAAAGGCACAGACCAAAAATTTAAAGATATACTTGCAAATCTAGAGCAAATATTCCATATTCTATAGAACTTTTATAAAATGCCTAGCATGGATTCTTAGCTAAAAATATGATAGCATTGTGATTTAAGATTACCTTAAAAGACATTGGGCCTGATTTATTAAAGCTCCCAAAGGCTGGAGAGGATTTACTTTCATCAGTTTACCTGGGAGATCCAGCAAACCTGGATTTCTTCACAGCCATTTGCTATTTCCTAGCAAATGTTTTGAATCCTGGACCAGATCCATTCCAGGTTTGCAGGATCACTCAGCTTCACTGATGAACGTGTATCCTCTCCAGCCATGGGGAGCCTTAAAAAAATCAGGCCTATTGTGAGGAATTGACAAGGTGATGGGTAAAATAGTCATTTAGCAAATTAGTAAAACTAGTTGTATTTTTTAGTTTTCTGTTATGCAGTCAACAACAAAAAAAGATCACAGAATACAAAGATCAATCTGGTATTTTTGATTTGACTGTTATACCAAACACATAATTATAACCAAGACATACCCCTTGTTCGTCTAGTTTGAGCAGCTGCTCTGGGACCTTTGGGGAGTTCAGAGCTTGTCGAAGGCACTGCACATTAAGCTCCGGTATGACATATTCAAGGACTTCTTTGTGAGGAAGGCCACGTGCTGAACCATGCCTCGCTGTTGATGGCACTGTATCTTCTAAAACTGCCCCCCGGAGAGTTGTAAGCTGCAAAGATGATGGAACGTATAAAGTAAAAATGTTAGTACTGGGAATCAATTAAATCTCATAAATACCACAGTTGTCAGATTGAACTGGCCTAAATTTGGCCTAAACATGAAAGGTATTCATTTCTAAATATTACATGGCTCCAGCCAACACATGATACAGTTTAACAAGTTTAGAGGTGCATTTTGAAATACAATATAAAATTCTATTTAATAATCATCTATATAGGTCATGTAACACTCCACCTTGCTTGTGCCATTGTATCTAAGTAACATGAGCTACCATGACTTTTGTCTATTTGTAACCTATCAGCAGAAAACATATAAAACTACAGCTACATATTTACTTACCATGTGTATCTCAATGACAATTTATTTTGTATGATAAAATAGATATTGCAGGGTCTTAACTTCCTCTTTCACATGCACAAGTTAAAAGGAACAACTCCCCAGCCATAGTTTTTACAGGTGCACCCACAAATGGTAGCTTTCCCCTCAGCTTTCTCCCACTTTCAGGTGACAACCATGAAACAATATATTTACCGTGTCATTTTACCCAGTAACAATAGTCACCAAGTCAAATAGAAAAAGTGGATTTTCCCCCCTTGGGGGCATAGACAGCTATACAGCAAAGACAGCAAATAACTTTTCAATGCTCTATCTATAATTTAAAAAAGTTTGGGCTTTAGATACACATGATCTATTCAATTTAATTATAGCCTTTCAGACAGAAAACAAAAGCCGAAGACAAATCTTAACCAAGGATAACACGCCAAACATACAATAACATTTTTATAAGCTAAAGCCTTTAGGCATAATATGAACATATTCATATTAACATTTGTAAAGCAATTTTTTTCCCACAGGACTTGTCTATGTTCACACATCTCCAGGGGTAGATCTGTCCGTAGTCTACAGGGTTGGAAGATTCATAGGGTAAGAGCTGAATAAAAGTCTCTAGTTCCTATGTTTTTTAGGTGGAATCTAATAAAAGAAACCAAATCAGGAGATAATAGCCCTTGGCTATTTAGCTGATTTAGACAAAGCGTTCAGCATACATGCAACGTGTCCAGAATATTGCAGAACCTCCCCCAACTCTGGTAGTGTTCCTGTTCACCTGTTGCCTGATTAAGTGTTTCCTAATCCTGTCTGCTGTTTCCCTCTGCTGTTCCTGTGTCTCCTTGAATTCTTTTGTTTTCAGTGACCTCGATGTCCCCCGTGCCTCCAGTCACCTGTGTGTCCTGTGTTCATGTGTCTTTGGTGACCTCCATGTCAGCAGTGCCTATTTCTGGTATTTAACCCGTGGCTTTGTTTCTGGTCTTGCATGTTTGCTGCTTGCTTTGACCCCAACTTTCTTGACTATTCTCTTGTCTGCTGATTCAGTACTGAACATTGTTCTGCCCACCCGATGTGCCCAAGGACTGCAACCTGACAACAGTCTGCATCGCAGCATCCTCACCTCTGGAGAAAACCAGGCTGTTGCTAAGATTCTGCATCTTGGCCCTTCTTAGGGCTCACACCACCATTGAGCAAGAAATAGTGCCTCCTACTGGTTCCGTCTCTCCATTCATGACATCAGGGGAGGCATTTTGTATAGGGTGCCAACAAACCACACACACAAAAAAAAAAAAAAACAATATTGTAGTACGGCACACAACAAGACACAGATGTTCACACCTGTGCAATGGGTTAGCACCACATGTGTTGGGGTGATCTGGCAGGATGCGTTGGGGTGTCATTTAAAAATGATGGATTTGCATAATGCATTGCTTAATGCACAGTGGACTATCAGTAACCACAGTGCATGGGTGAAGCCAGTCACATTTTCTGCAAGATTTTCTGCTAATTTTATAAAATATTACAATTCCAAAAATATTTATTTATTAGCTACAAAGCATAAACTATAATTACAGCTTTTAGATTTAGTAAGAACTTTAAAAGTAATATTGTAGTTAAGTTTAGGGTCCACTCAATTTTGAAAATTGTCATAGCAGATATACTGAAGCTTTCAACGAAGACATGCATTAGAATTCCAATATAATAATAAAACTTGACAGTATGCCCTCTGCCCTGTAAAAACACTGCAAATGTAAAAATCTCCTTTTCATATTGGAAAAATATGTAACCAGCAAATCAAAAAGTACAATCTTTTAATTTTATCGCGAAATTCACAGAGGTTGTCAGGTTTACGTTCATGTTTTGACCTGAAAAAGACTTAATTACAGCTATGATTAATACCCTGTCCGATCAAACCAGCCATTTAAGGTGAAATCTAAGGTGAGTGACCGAAAAAAACAAAAAGATTTTGAGATATGATGATCTTGATTTGCTGGTAAACTTCTCCAACATTTAAACAATGTTAATAAATTAAAAAATGTAATTACGCAGTCTTATAATATGAATAATAATAGGGTATATATATATATTTTAATATATATATAATTTTAATAAATTTTATTTATTATATATATATATAATTTTAATAAATTTTATTAACAAAGTATATATACCATATGCAAGGGTTGTTAAAGGGTTGTCAAATATGCAATATTTTCTTTAATTCTAAAATAGATGGATCGTGGAATACTAAATTGTAATGAATCAGGAATTTAAATTTAATTTAGTGAAAGTATGATATGTGTGATATAAATCACACTCAAAGATTTGCATCTGGCCTGCAGTTTTTGTTTGGTCAGTGTGTGGTTTATACTTACTTGATGTTTATGCTCCTCCAAATCCAGCCAATAATGGCCGCTGAAAAAGTCTACCTAACACTGAAAAGGCAATTGCCAAGGTCTTTGTCTTGATGTCAGGCCCCAGTAACAAAGTGAAATTGATTGGTTAATTTAAAAAGCAGCCCACATAACAGTAAGGGTCACAGAAAATGTTTTTCTGGTCAATTAAGGTAACAAGAGTCCAAAAGTTCACATTAAAGTGAGAAAGCCCTTAGTGTTTGGATTATAAATGTTCAGTTTTATTATTCCCATGCTGACAGTCCATGGTTTTCTAAAAATGGATGTTTGAAATGGATAAACCACTAAAAGGTAAACAGAATAGCAGCAGACCTAGGCAGGTAGGGTGTTTGTATAAAAGTTGACTACCTTTTGCAATAAAAAATAATACATTTTCAACATATTAAACTTTATAAAGGAGCATACAATGTAATACCAAGTTAAAGTTGAAATCCTTCAAAAAATACTCTTGCTGCAGAGCACTATAAGAGTTAATGCTCCTCTAGATCTAGCAGGAACTTAGGAAGCACTTTAGTTACCTTACCCCTCTTTTACCGGGGACCCAGTGCACTCATCTTTCCTTCAGCTGCCTCAGACTATGGACTGTCCCTTGGCATCCTCAGTTGCAGTGAAAGGCTACTCACTTCACTGGACAATAACTCTTTTTACATGCAAACAGCAAGAAATCAGTTGTATGGAGGAGGCGCCAGCAGGAGCAAGAGATGAGGTAGGTATAAGGGGTTCCTTTGTTACCCCAATTAATGTCACAAAAACAGTTACTATGGTATATTAGTTTTTTTATGGAATATATCAGATGGTACAAAAAGCTATATATGTCGATTTAATAAGTGTATTTACTGAGCACTTAGTTAGTTTGCCTTTAGTTAAAGATCAGTCCAGTCTTTCAACAATTTATGTGTGGATAATTACTTTCCCATTTAATTAAGTGTAATATATTAGAACCTATGTTTCATAATGAAAGAAGCAAGTTTAATTGGGTCTTTATCCTTGATTAGCGAAGCAATACTGTGCTAATTTGCAATAATACGAGGAGGTGCTGAGAAGTTCCTGGCTTTGCCCCCTTTCAGGTGAAGTGAATGAGTGAGGGAGCATATGACAGCCTAATGTCTTAAGCTACGTACACACTTCCAATTATTATCGTTGGAAAACGAACGACGAACGATCCTGCACGATATCTACGAACGATCGTATAGCACCGATCCTGCACATAGAGATAACGACACGATCGTTCGTAGATATTGTACACACAATAGATACGATCGTTTGAGTGATAGAGGAACTATGTGCACGACAGGAAAGTGAACGAACGTTCGTTCATTACGCATGCTCACCCCATGGACGATCAACGAACGACCGTACACACAAACGATGTTCAACGATCGTCGTCCAATCCGATCCGCCGGTCCGGTCGTTCGTTTCCAACGACTTTCCTCGTTCGTCTGCGTCGTTGGTTACTTTTTTACGAACGATTTTTTGCCCAATCGATCGTTCGTCGTTCGTTTTGAACGATAAAAAGTGGAAGTGTGTACGCACCTTTAGTATGTAACTGTGCAAATATCAGGTCTTTGCTTTTCCTAAAACTGTTTTTCCTTTTAATGAGAAGCTGTGATGGCAGAGGCACAAGCAAGTTTCACGTTGTTGGAGTTACGGGCCGTCATGAAGTTTTTGATTCTCCAGGGAAAGTCATCAAAGGACATTTACACTGAGATGTCACAAACACTGGGGGGGGGGGAAGTGTCCTTCCTACAGCACTGTCAGAACCTGGATATCTCGTTTTAAGACTGGGCATTTCACCGTTGAAGATGAGCCCCGCAGTGGGCGGCCCCCAAACTCAACTGATCCAGCAACCTGCGATGCTGTCTGTGAGCTGATTATTGAGGACCGGCGAATATCCGATTAAAAAAAAAAAAAACAACCCAGATACTTGACATCTCACAGGAATGAAGCATCAAGAGCCGTTTTGGTCCATTTTGAAGCTGCACAGGACGTTTTGGCTGGGTTAGTGACTGAGGATGAAACCTGGCTCCACTTCTATGATCCTGAAACCAAGGAACAGTCAAAGGGATGGCCCCACAGTGGGTCACCGCAGCCGAAGAAATTCTGAACCTAAAAAACGGCCAAAAAAATTATGGCGTCCGTTTTCTGGGACAAAGACGGTATTCTGTTTCTGGACTACCTACAACAGGGCTCTAGTATTACCGGATAGTATTATGCTAACCTCCTGGACCAGCTGAAGGAGGCAATTAAGACGAAACGCCATGGAAATTTGACCAAAAAGATCCTTTTTTTGCAGGACAATGCACATGCGCACACGTCCAACGCTGTGGCTGCTAAATTGAACACCCTGGGTTTCCAATTGGTCCACCATCCCCCTACTCACCTGACCTGGCCCCTTCAGACTATTATCTGTTCCCAAATTTGAGGAAACACCTGAAGGGGCAACATTTTGAGGACATTTCTGATGTCAAAGATGCTGCTGAGAGCTGGTTTGCGGCCCAACCAAAGGACTTTTATTTGAACGGTCTAGAAAAGCTGCAACTAAGCTGTACCAAGTGCATCTGTCTCAGGGGGGATATGTTGAATAAATATGTTATTTCATAACTCTGGCTCTCTTCTTTCTTGGCAAAGCCAGGTGATGAACGTGTTTGAGAGAAAGAAGAGAAGGAAGATGGTGGGTAGGTGAGTCACATGGGTTTAGTTACACTTTAAAGAAAGCTTTTTCTTGTAATCTGATAATATTCTAAATATATAGGTGGATGTAACACAGACAGTTAGGTGCTTTGAAGCAGCAAAAATAGATGCCTCCAGTATTTTTTTTTTCAAGTGCAACACCCTTTTCTTTTCAAAAAAATGGGTGGAGCACCACCCCTTTAAGTCTTAATGGGACCGCAGAGCCTCCCAGGATACCTACGTCACACATCCTGGGAGGCTCTGGCTGCTCCTTTTTTTTCTTCCTAGGGGAAAGAGATCGGCTCTCTTTTTTTATCCCCTTCACAGTGGCTATTTCACCTGATCTTGCATGGTGCAGTTCTATAAGCCGCACAAAATGCTCATTTATGTTTTCAAACTCTAAGATAGGCCGCTCCCATCTTATTGGCTGCGGTGCTACTAAATTTACCAATCTGAAGTAAATACTGTAGTAATAAGTAAGTAGAAGTAAAAAAAATCTATGTAATTTGTCACGCCCCTGGAGGCCTTTGCAACACTATAGTGACATCATACCCTAGTTAAGCGAGAACAATCAAATTAATAACATTTAGCACTTACCCATACCCTGCCGCAACCCAAGTCCTACGCTGCAGATTTTAAGCTCCAGGACAAAAGAAAACGGGAATCGTGCAGCTGGAAGCCACTTAGATGAAGTAGATGAAAAGCAAGTGAGAAAATGGCACAAAGATGAGGAAGCTTTGCACAAATTCTGCCACATAGGCATGCAAGGCGTACAAGGGCAGCAAAATGGCCAAGTTTGGAGAAGCGACTTTAAGAATGGATTCTTGTGCAGAGTGAGAACAATCGGGTAGTTTCAACATTGGCCATTAAAATGAAGGCATGAGGAATGGCGACTGAAATGACAATTAATAACTTCAGAGGGGGTCATAATTGGATTTCTCGCTTTTTGAAATGAAAATGGTCTATCTATCCGAGCCAGTAGGACAGAGACTGCCAGACGACTGGGAGAAGAAAATTGACAGTTTTAGAGAGCAGCAAGAAAAGGAAGGAAATCGAGACACTGAAACTAACACCTGATGATGTTATCAACATGGATGAGGTCCCAATGCAGATGAACATTCCATCAACACACACTGTTGATACGGTTGGTAAAAAGATCATATCAGTAAGGTACCACAGGTCATAAGTGGACAAGTTTTACAGTTGTTCTAGCTTGCACTGCAAGTGGCAAAAAGCTGAAGCCAATCGTGATTTTTAAGAGGGTGACAATGCCACGGGAAAAACTACCCAAGGGTATTGAGGTCTCAGTGAATAAGAAGGGCTGGATGAATGAAGACATTATGGTAGAATGGGTGGACAAATGCTACAGAAGGCGGCCTGGAGCCGGATTTTTTAACAATAAGAAGCCCTTGCCAATTTTTGACTCTGTGTCTGCTCACCTGATGGATAGTGTTCAGAAGGCAGTGAACAAGGTTGGTGGTCACATGGCTGTATTACTTGGCAGGCTTACATGCAAACTGCAGCCACTTGATATTGCTGTCAATCATGCAATTAAGTGCCTTGTAAAGATTGAGTGGGAAAAATGGATGGCAGATGGTGAGCATACATTCACTCTGGTCTGGTCAGCAGCGACTTGCAACATACAGTCAAGCATGCAAATGGGTATTTCGGCATGGAACAACCTGAAACCAGAAAGCATACATAACAGTTTTTGCAAAGCCGAAATACTTCCTTCACCTACAAGCCTAACAGCTGCACAAGCAACATCTGCAATATCTGAGAGTGATACCGACGATAAAGGCGTATCCGACATTAGCAACAGCAATGCAGCACAGGTCTCAATAGAGTTGTTCAGTGATGATGATGACGTTTATGGATCTGATTTTAAAGAAAGGTAAGCTGTACTGCAGTACCCCCAACCTCCAGTCTTTCAAACGAAAATAAAATCTCATATTTTCCCAGCCAACAATAAACTTTTGTTCCTTTTTATTTCTGTTAAATTTTTTTTTTCTAGCTTGAATTATATACCGCACTAGCAAAGGCCTGTAATAGTTACATTTTTACATTGCGGCAACGAACCTGAAATAGACAAAAGTGAGGAATGTGAAGAAGAGGCTGGATGCAGCAGCGCCAATTAAGTGAAAGAACGTCATCACTGATCTATCTTTGCTTTGTGTTGTTTTTCGAACTGGTCATTACTGCAGTAAAAAGTAATACAATAACAATTTAAACTCAACTATCGGTTTTGGGTATGTTGTCTTTTTGTGCACTGAATTATACTTTTAACAAATGAGTTTTCATGTTTTTAGATGGGCCGTCCCATTTAAGCAAGCCGCATCCAATTGCAGGTTTGTAAAATTGATGTATAAGCCGTGACCTATCGCTGGAGAAATACGGTAAATGTAGAAGGTGTGGGAAATCTAGCATTGTCATGGGGGACATGTAACAATCTGAAGAAAAAGAAAAAAAAACAGTATCTCTCTACACAAAACTATTAGCTCAGTCAAACAGCTCCAACAAACACTAACAATATTGTTGTTGTGTAATCACTCCTTTATAGAAATGAGTTTGGATAAATG
>NC_092861.1:116624979-116687258 GCF_032062135.1 Pyxicephalus adspersus | reverse complement strand
TGATGAGTAAGAGCAGACATGAGATAATTAGATACAAGAGAAAGGACAATTAGGAATAATATTATCTCATAAGTTGGTAGTGCCCAGGCAAATCAGCTAACAAGAACCAGGATTTTTTTCAAAACATTCCTCATCTTCATTTCCTGATAACATATTAACATTTGCTGATTTGCCCCATGCTGCATTGAACGCCATCCAACCCATCATTGTTCCTTCTTGTTTTTTGCGAAGATAATGGTTGTGTCATCAGACACCTTCCTACAAATATAATTTGGAGCCTGGCAGCTGCTAATTTTAATGTGGACAGGTGCTGGTATTTGGTCCTAGTGTTGTAAAATGACAAATGCTCATACATAGAAGAGGTACAGGAAGTTTTTCTTTGAATGTGCTAGTAGTGATGCCCACTCAATGTCACAAAGTAATCTTTATACATTACAGTCACAGACAACAGGGTATTTGCCAACTGACAGTGTTCACTATTACCCATTTGTATTCTTTGAATTTCACACATTGGTAAAAATACATATACATGCATATTTGCTTTCACTGGTGTTTTTAACATCTGCCTAGGTTTCAGCTATAAAGGTATCCTAATGCTAACCAAAAAATTAAACATATTGTTATAAGTCCTGCATTAGTTTTATTTTTGAGGCCTTTTTTCCTTATTTTAATCCTTTTTAGTCCTTTGATGTCTACACTTTTTCTCTACTCCATCTATCGGGACAGTCATGGTTATTATACAAGCTGGACTTCAAATATGTGTGCCTTTATTCTTCTCTATTACATGGTGGATTGATGTGATCAGTGATTCACACAATAAATATAAAGATATTTTCACCTTCTTTTAAATTTAATGGAAGTGACAAGTATTTCTGGAAAGATTAGCAAATATTATCTGTACTTGTAAAAATGTTTTTGACTGAAGTGAAAAGAAATATAATAAACACATCCAATGACTAATATGCCGCAATACATTGCATATTTGTTTTTGCCATGCAAAATAACAACTTGACCCATGTCATAAACATCAACACCAGCAGGTATGATATCAAAGTAACGCTCACAAGGTTCATAAGTAAAATGACAACCTGTAGAATAAAGCTCAGCAGAAGATAAGTTAATGGAGTTACACTTGGCAAAAAGATAATTTATGAAGCAGCATCTAGCAAAAAAGGAACCTGCAAAGTTATTAACTTCAAATAAAAATCTAAAGAACAAAATGCAGTCACAGTGGAAGCTACAATACAGAATTAGATGATGTCCAGTGGGGACAGAGCCACAATACACACTATACACTCCAAAAGATCTGTGCTGGAACACAATTAGTATCAGGGTACATTAGATATTTGGCATACTGGAGCACAAACCGCATGGGAAAAATCTGAAAGCTAGCTCCAAAAAGGTACACAAGTCTCCTTTTTAAGACACTGGTCTTTTAGGATTATTATTTAATAACAGCTGAACACATAGGCTAAGTATAAAAATAAAAGGTATATAAAGAGAAAAAGAGAAAAGATCTGCAACCTACTGCATTTGTGGAACATCATAATAGGAAAGAACTGTCACAATGACAAAAAAAGTAGCAGGGTTCTCCCCAGGCCCTTTGAGCTGGGTGCACCACCCGGCACTTTTCAGCACCCACCCGGCTGTTTTTGAGTGGTTACTAAAGAGTTTGGTCACAATACAGGGGCTGCCACCCACCTACAATTTCTTCCCACCCGGCTTAAAAAAAATTCTGGGTTGAACACTGAGTAGTGATGGAGGAAAAGGGAGAGTCCAATAATCCTAATGCTCTCTATGCCATAAATGTATTTTTCTATCATAAGGGACAAGGCAAAAACAGCCCTGGGAGAGTGCTGTACTTCACAGAGTGTGACATTCACAGAGAGTGTGATGTGCTGCACTCTTTGTCAAGTTTTGCCCACTTCTCCTTACCAATACATTGTGGCCCAGGTGTTATCTGAAATTGCTGTATTTGAGTATGTCATTATATATTTGTCAAGCCCTGGTAATATTGAAGCAGAATGAGGAAGAGCATGAGTTTCAGTGTTGATGTTGGGGCCTGGATACAAAAAATCTAATATATATCTAACAGATATGCCAGCAGTGACCGTGATGATGTTAAACTATGATGATAGCAGGGGACAATCTAACTGTAAACTCAGATTTGCGAAAACTGGCAAGTATGTCAAACCTTTGTTGTTTGTGAGTTAATAATCTGTTTCAGTATTTTTCAGAGATATGAGGTTTTTCTACACACACTAAAACAGAAATAATAGGGAACCCCTCAAAATGAGCTGAGATAATATAAACAGACATTGCAATTAACAAAAATATAAATATTATTAAAGTGACTCAGACTAATTGACTCAGAAAGTACTATTTGTCTGACAAATAGCAAAAGTTCTTCCTTTGTGTGGTCGTGTCTAGACATTTCTGAACCTGCAGCTACTGTTCTTTATATGCAGGGTGAGATCTTTGGTCACTGCCGCCTCTGACAGTTAGTCTTCAGATATTTACAGTAAATGCTAATACTGGCAGAATGAATGTTAGTGAAGTTCAAGTGACCACATGGGATGGCAAACATAAAGCTCCTAACTATATACAGTATATACAAAACCCTATCATGATTGGTAGCATTTTTCAGTTTTTTTTTTTATTTGAACAGGACCAACTGGCATTTAAAATCATCGGCTGAATATGTGAATATCAGGCTGAATATGTAATACCAGCCATCAGCCCTATCGTCACACACTGCAAATAAAATCTATATAAAAAAAAAATACAAGATTGTAATGGAATGATTACCTCACTGGTTCTGAAAGTGATGCGGTAGCAGAATGGAGACACTTCTTTTTCTTTGATTCCATCCACCTTCTCCCTGCGAATACTGACTGCTACAGGTCCCAAATGCTCATCTATTCCAAAATAATTTTGATGCTCTAGAAACCAAAATACAGCGTGGTTTTAAACACAATCTGCTGGGAAAGTTGCAAATGATGCATCAGTCTTATAGAAAACGTTTTATTACATACCAGGATATATTGTTACAATCAAGATGTCTCTTTAGTAGAGAATACAGAGAAAGAGACATCTAAAATGTGTTTTACCCTTTAGATATTTTCTTCATTATGTGTAATTACTAAAAATACCCATTTTAAATTTTGGATAATGCAAATTAATACATCATATTTACCAATTGCAGCCAACTAGTGGAGCCCCCATGTAAGATCTCTGTGGTCTACCATGAGTTTTCAAGTAAATGTTTTGATGAAATAGACCTGAATATCAGCCAACCATCTGTCAAACTGTACAGCCAAAAAGCTTGCAGGTACAAGACTTACAAAAAACAACATGCTTTGAAAGTTTAATAAATACATAGAATATATATATATATATATATATATATATATATATATATATATATAAAATATATATATACAAACACACACGTCCACACACGTCCACTTTTTAGAAAATAAAGACATTGTAGGAAGAATTGCAAAAATTTGCAAACACGATGACTTCCGGAGGAGGAGTCAACCGCACCAGCTGCTCTCTGTGTCCGCTCCGTTGCGAGCCAGCTTTTTCTTCTATCTTCGCGGCGGGTCCCGCATTTGAAACCTAATATAGCCGGCTCCTAGAGATGAGTGTTGCTGCCTTGCACTCTCTCACTCACTCTCCGCTGCGGAGCATGAGCTTTCCCAGAGGCGTCTGCTACAGGGAAGTGCCGGGCAGCCATTTTATCACGAGGTGTCCAGAAGCTTCTTCTTCCCACTAAGCCAGCTCATCATCCCCTGGCTGTCTCCGCAACCTTGTCTCATTCATCGGATCTGGGGGCATCTAGGGGCGGATTTGGACCTCACATATTTGAGATCCTTACCTCCTACTCCAGTGCCGAGTATTGTATCTCAGAAGGGGACCCAGGTGGCCATCTTACCTCATGAGGCCTAGAAGCTGTTCCGTCGTGCAAAGCCAGCTTATCCTCCCCTGACTGCGCTTACATTCCAGCCTCATCTACTGGGCTTGGAGGCATCTAAGAACAGATCAGGTCCCTAAACATATAGGTCTCTTGCCACCTTCATTTTGGATCTGGTATTGTCTCCCACAAAGGGGCCCGGGCGGCCATTTTACCACGTGGCCCCTTTCTACTCACTTGGCTCTTACATCTGATGCTGAATAATACCATAAAATAATACCTGTGCCCTGGTTCTGTAAAGTGGAAATTACTTTACAAAAATACTCTTTGTCATTCTTTATTGGAACCTAAAAGAATTAATCATGTGCAGCTAATCCTACGATGAGTGGGGCTCCATCCCCGCCGGGCTCTACATGTGGGTGACTACACAAGCATAGATACTGAGAGCGCTACAAGTTCCTCATTCCCCTCATTTCATATACCTCACTGCAACTTCATAAGCTTGTCTCCTGCTTGCCATGGGCAAAGGGAAACCCAACAGCCAATCCTCCCAAAAGAGAAAGATTGGGAACTTTTTTGCTCGTTCGAGAACCCCTGGTCCTAGTGGGAGTGGTCCTAACACCAGGCTCTGCACCACACATGCCGCTATGTCAGTTCTGGAACCACCTGACTTTATGCAGTAAGATTTATCCTCTACCTCTTCCTCACCTATAAGGGAAGACAGAGAACCTCTGAACCCCCACAGGCCTCCATGGCAGAATTTGAATCATACCTCACACGCATTCAAAACTCTTTCCGCTCTGAGCTGGCCACACTTAAGTCTGACCCTGGCTAAAGAATAGAGGAAAAAGAACAGGTGACCGAGGACCTCCGCAGTCAAGTACAAAACTACACTCACACCCTAAATGAACACTCTGTACTACAGTACCACTCTGTACCAACAAGACGATCTGGAGTACCGGAGCCGTTGCAATAATATACGGACCCGAATGTTACCGGACTCGGTTGAGCCAAAAGATCTACACGCAGCTGCAACATCTCTGTTTAATGACCTCCTTCAAAAGCCAAGAGATAATCCTATAGAGATAGATCGCATTCAAAGAACCCTGGGCCCAAATCACCAAGATCCAGACAGACGCAGAGACGTCATCTGCTGCATTCACTCGTACTATCTTAAAAAAGCTTATCATGCAGGAGGCCAGATCACAGGAGGAGTTCACCTTTAACAACCAGCCTATAATGTTTTTGACCGACCTCACCCACAATACTCTCGCTCCGCCAAGCGTTAAAACCACTATTAGTCATGTTGAGGGACAACAACATCAAGTATAGATGGGGCTTCCCGTTTCAACTTTATGTGCACAGAGGAAGCAAATCTGCAACCTTTCGCCAACTGGGAGACCTAGCAACTTTCCTGGCAATGTTTGAACTACCCCAAGTAAATCTCCCGGATTGGCCTACCCTGTCTATGCCTCCGATCCCCCCGGCGGCCTCCGAGTGGCAACAAGTGCAGAAGAGACCCAACCTGAGACCAGATGCAACGCTCTTCACAAGCTCCGCCGTGACCACTGACTGCACCTATCAAGGCCAGATCTAAACTCAGTTTACAGAGACAGTTTTTTACGCACTTGTTTTCCCTTCATTTTGGATCTGGTATTGTCTCCCACAAAGGGGCCCGGGGGCCATTTTACCATGTGGCCTCGGGACTCTAGAAACCTCCCGCAGCTGCCGCAACCCCCCTACCCCTAACTATAGCCAAATACTTAAGGTTCTGTCTCAACACAGGCTTCAAGATGTATGGAGGATTCTTAATCCACATGGTAGGAATTACTGATTTTACTCCTCCGCTCGTGGCACGTATTCGAGGATTGATCATCTCGGGCTCCCACACTCTGATCTTTACAGGGTAAAATCCTGCACTATTGGCTGGATAACCCTATCAGACCACACTCTGGTATTCATATCTATTGATGTATCTTACAATTGCCCTAAATCGTGGAATTGGAGTCCAAATGAATCTCTCCTCCAAGACCCAGCAGTTCTGGCAGATGTTGCTACTGAATTATCTTATTACTTCCAGACCAATGATAACCCTGAAAGCAATCCTCTTCTGACCTGGGAAGCCCACAAGGCGGTTATTCGCAGCATATTTATCAAACATGGGACTAGAATTAAAAGGGAACACCAGCAGGAGATAGGTGACACTCTTCGCCTAACTGCAACCCTAGAATCCTCACATAAAACTTCCCGAGATGACACTGTGGGCAAAGAACCCTGCGGCCTTCATGAGAAGATTTCGTTGCTTTGCCTTGAAAAGGCTAAGTCTGGCCAGTTAAATGCAAGAGAATGTTCTACGAACATGGCAACAAGTGTGGCTGCATGTTAGTCAATGCTCTCGTTTATCCTGTTTCTCATGGACAGCAACAGACGTAAACTTCACCACACCAAAGACATAGCGGAATCCTTTCGCCAATAATACTTGAAACTGCTTAATATCTCAGGACCATCTTTCCCATACAGAACGGGAGAGAGAAAGTGCAGTTGATCCGAAATTATCGAGTGTCATTATTTCAAGTGTCAAATGCCTTCTCTCTCTGTTTCTAAAAGGAACATGCCAGAGGCACTTGTTTCTGCAGAAGAACTCCGCTCTCCACAGAACAAATGGAAAGTATCCTATATTGGACCCACAAGGCGTCCATTTGCAGCAGATTCCAAGAAACCTGCTACAAAGTTGTTTCACACTCCAGAGAAGCTACATCACGGCTACACACATCAGACCGCTGCTGGAGGTGTCAGACAGAGAAAGGTTCTCTCCTCCACATCTTCTGGAGCTTTCCCCTTTCTGGAAAATTTTTGGGTCACAGTCAGATCCATACTCCAGCATGTCAGACCACTATATTACAGATGAATTGGCTTTCTTCTTCTTACATACGCATACAAAGCATACAAAAGCATAGAAAACTTTGGTAGTCAGACACCTTATCATTGCTGCTATTTCCTGTGTAGCCACCTGTTGGCGGAACCCTGAACCACCTGAACTCACGTCCTCCATTCGAGGCACTAGCAGGAGGGTTGCTAACACCTGGTTCTATTGGTCGCAATTTACAACATCCATTGAATATCATATCTACTTTGCCCAAACTTAAAAATCACTGGAGCTCCACGATGACCGCCCATTGACTTACCCTCATGACGCCTTTTGGCCATCCCCCCAAACAAACTTCCTTTTTGGGCGGCCTCCCCATTAACAAAGCTTGTCCCCCTGCCCCCTCTTCGTCCTTCCCCACCCCCCGTTATTCATTTTTCTTTTCCTGGTCCAGTATGATCCCACATGTCAGGTTTTTTTTTTTTATTTCCTGTACCAGGTCACTTGAGTTTATTAGAAACATTTTATTTGCATTTGCAATTTTTAAACTTTTTTACTGTTATATTTTGGTGTTATTGCATTTCATGCCTCCCCCTCCCTGTTTTTTTTTTCTGTACTCCTTTGAAATTTAAAGATAAAGAATGCTTAAAAAAATACGCAAACACAAGGTTTTAAAATATAAAATATGCAATGTAGGACCATATTTGCCCTTTATCTTTTTTGAGTCTTTCTTGGCCAGTGTTTTTATGTTAAATTCAATTTGTCATTTTATCTTTTGCTGTTAGCAGTAGACACAGATTACATATATGTCTGAAAATGTAAATATAGCTGAGCACTGGGTAGAATGATTCAGATTTTATTTGTAGTTTTTGGCTTTTAATAAAAGCAAATGTTCCACTTAAAAAAAACAGATTTGTCTCCTAAAATGCAAAGCTTTTCCAAATGTAAATGTATATCTGGGCACAATTAAAATAAAACATATTATAACACTGCAACATTTCCCCATGTTTTATTCCTTTTACTAAGACTTCAAGAACAGAAAAAAAGAAAAATAGCTTGTAGCCTAGCAAACTCCTAATTTCCTGATCACTCTGTTTTCCTAAAATCTCATTCAGTGTAATTTAAAGTCAGTTCTCTTTTACTTGGAAGGGTATATTCACACCCTTAAATATAGAGATAAGGGGATGGGAGGGTGTTCTGTAGTTTAGCAAAAAACTAGACTGAGCTGACAACAGCTGACAACACTGCTTGGGACTAAGTAGGAAACAAAGTGCCTGCATTGTCACCTTAGAGAGGAAGTTAAGAGTTTTTTGTAGGATTAACAGGTATTTTATCTGCAGGTGCTACACTAAACTCAGTCAAATGTGCATGTATTACAGAGATGTACTGCTTATGTTTTTGTTTTATTTCCTTTCATCTGAGAATGAGAAAATTGAGAAAATCCTTGTCAGAAAACCTTAGCGTGCCCTAAGTATTCTAGTAATGTATGAATATTTTGATATGCTGAATGTATAATGCATGTTATGCTTCATAAATAAATCAGAAGACCTAAGAAACAGTATTATGTGATTGTTCTCAGTTAACATGTTAGTATATGGCTTTGTGCTATATAAGTTCCCCTTCTATATACAGAAACTTGTTCATACCAGCAGGCCTGTACTGCTTTGTGTTGTCCAAAGCACTCCCAAGGCATGTTTTTTCCTGATACTTGTGTTTCTTTTTTAATATTTCTATTCTGACAGGTTCCCTTTACCTAAGACAAAAACACATAATAACAGGATATACCCACTTAGTATTTCTTTAGTTTAATATAAGCTCAAGCATGTCCTGTTTCCGGACATGTTATAGATTGCTGGTGGATTTATTTGTTGCATAGTTTACACAGACAGCAACAACAATTTATACAGGTTTTTATAAATAATTGTAAAATCTAACAAGGACCCCTTTTTTGCTATATGTACAGAGGTAGTAAGAGATTCTTGCAACATAAATCTTTGCATCCTTCCTGTTGATTGGTCTTAAGAGGAAACATGGGCAATAGTTAGCTAAAAAAAAAAAACATTAAAATAAAGAAATACCAGGTACCTTACAATATGCATGAATATGAAAGCTACAACAACAAAAAAAGTATTCTATAAAGGCCCCAGGGGAAATAATTTTCAAGGGGGTATTATTTATTGGTCACCATGGGCCAAATGCAGCATGTAACTATTAAATAGTTTATATATTAAATATATATAAATAAAAAGAAGAAAGCTGATTGAACTATTAATGAACTAAAATATGGAATGATTGGATCAGTCTATAATCATATTAAATGTTTTGAATGTGATGATCCGGAAGGACCCCTGGGAAGCTTTACTTCATAAGCCAAATCACACTTTTCCAAAAAGTACACATAAATTAATTTTGTTTATTTTTTTGGGAAAGGTTATAGTGGCAGCATAGAAGAAACGTTCCCTTAGTTTTCATACAGTGTTATCTCTGTTATCAGACACTATGTTTCTGGAGAAGATGACGGAGGTTGTTACTGATTCTATGCCTAAATTTTAAAAGGTCTGGTCAACCTGGCTAGACCATCATGCCTCACCTGATTTAAACCGCAGACTATTACATTTATATGTTACCCATTTAATTTTTTTTTATTCATTTTGGCTGTATTGGGTTCTCCTTCATTCTGTTTCAAATATTGTGTGTTTTCGATCACATCCATTTTTTTGCGATTGTATTGTTCTCGTTCTCCTATGCTTTTATTCATATTGTATGGTTTACTTTACCCTTTTGTGATTGTCTTTTTGTAATTTAAAAAATATCATTTTTTGAAAACTCTAATAAAATTATTGACCATAAAATATAGAATGAAACATTGCAAAAGAAGGAATGTACAGCAATGTGATAACTTGGCTTTAATGCTTAGGCTGACCTTACATAGAACTTCATCAGCCCCGGACCCACTCTCAAAGCTAAATTACATGCAGAAGCCAGCAGAGGAAGTCCCCTACTACCCAAATCATCTGACGTGCTCTGCATTAGATGATCTAATCAGTGAATAGGAAATATGCATTTGAAGACTTGCAAACCATGTGCTTGTCCTTCTACTAGTCTTGGACTGCAGGAGGCTAACACTGCTTCAAGTTCTGGTACACTCTGTGTATCTGAAAAACTAAGTGTAATAAAGATCTGCATTGTGTCTTCTATTTCTACCTAAAGTTCTGCTTTTAGCTCAAGTTCTTTTTGCTGTGCATAGAGTAATAAATTGCCACCAATTACCTCACAGGGACTTTTAAAGCACATAAAATCACACTCAGAACTTTATTGCAACATATTAAAAAAAACATACAAATACAGGACCATAATTGTATATTTGTTGCATACTTCTAACATGTGTTCCTCAACAAATATTCAATTATAGTCATGTATGTTTTTATGTATATTGTAATAAAGTTAGATTTTGATTAGAGTATGATTTTTTGTACCTTAAAAGTCCCTGTGATGTCATTGGTGGTCTATTTGGTATGTCGTACAGATAGGAACTACTGACATAGTTTAGATAAACTGTGCATATTATTATTATTATTAGGGTAGGAAATGGTTAAAACATCTGTCCAGGTTTTGTTTTTGCCACGTGTTCCACAAAGAAAATATTGCCTTCACTTCCAGTCTTATAGATGAAACAAGAAGTTAGAGGAAATCCATATTCTCCATAATCCTTCATATCAAGGGAATTGCCCTCCTAAACAGCTGTCTTCTAAACAAGTGCCCCCACTGGAAAATCTCTTTTTATGTCTATTCTTGAGAAAACAACGTCAGAACACACGTCAGAGGATTCTCGTCTGATAATTGCTAGGGGCTAGTAGAGAATATATATAGTAATATATATAATAATAATAATAATAATAATAATAAATGTAAAAATAAAAATAATAATAAATGTAAATGTATAAATATTATAATAAATGTATCTGTGACATGACTGTATTAAATGAGAAGCCAGGTATTATTGCTCAGATATATCATATTTTGATGGGTGTTGAAGAACAATGTTTAGAATAGGAAATATTTGGCAGTGCATGTTAAGTGGTTCTCATGTTTTGGTGGGGTTTAAACACAACAAAATATAAGTAATATAAGGACTATGCTATTAGCACTTTGCTCAAACACTGCAAACACTCATTTGCAGTTTAAAGTGGTTCCATTTATAGACTCACCTAATGTATTAAAGATTAAAGCATTCAGGACCTTATGTTCCTTCCCCAAGCATTATACAGTTCCCATTAGGAAGGGACATAAGGTCCCCAAAGCTGGAATTGTTAATAATTTAGGTTGGGCAATAAAAGAGATCACTTTAACTGAAAACAATCAGCTTTTACTGACAGCTAACAAGTCTCCAGAACTGATTTTCTGAAACATTAGGTACATATAAATGAATTGTGTGGTTTCCTTTTCCATTTCAATGAACATATACAGTATATCCTCATTTACCCTATCTGGCTTGCATGTATTATAGAGTGATAAACCATATTGTTCCAATATCAAATCTGAAAACCAATGCCACAAAAGAGTTATTTTGTGTAGGATTTGACACAATGGCCTTTAGCTCTTCAAATAGGGATTGAACCCAATGGACACTGAAATATCCCAGACTGGACTAAAATTCTGCTCCTATGGCACCATAATATTTATACTGAAGTTAGGATTCTAATCCAGATTGTGTATAAACAACGTCTGGTAGTGTTAAAATTGTCTAACCAATGCGCTTTTTCTATTTTATCCCAGTAAAGTTGAATTCCATTCTTTTATTCTAATAGGTTTTTAGGCTTTGCAGTGTTGCATTTTACATATTTTTATTTTGGTACATGGTAGTATATTTTTTTTTCCCACATGTACCCTGTTAAAGTTAAAGTACATGTACCCTGTTAAAGTCTTAAAGTATACTATCTGGGCTCCATCCTCCTGTAAATATCACCGGATACTACCATATGCAAAATGTACTTGTAAGAAGTAAAGTTAGAATGCCCTACCTTCGTTGTTTGCCCAGGGCGCCAAACACATCTCCTAATTATATTGGGGTAGGGTCTTTTTTTACTAATGCTATCCCGCTGGATCCAAAATTTTAAAAAATGGCTTTAAACACACATTAATAGTATTACAAAATTTCAAGGATTTTTATTTATTAATTTAAAGCTAAACTTCAAATTTACCCATAGTTCCATTTCCTTGACCACTTTACCTTCTACAATAGAACATTTAAAAGCTCCAGCAGCTACCTTGAGTCCACCTCAATTGCTGTCTAATGGACTACAAGTATCATCAAGCCCTCTTCTACTGATCTGTGCTATGCATTGCACTCCTACTCACTTCTGCTATTAGCTTCCCTTTTGTTCAGTCATTAGGTATTTTTATCATTTGTGGCCATTACCTATGGAAGGCTGAATATAGGAACATGTACTGTTCTCTTGCCTTTGGTGTACTGACCTACTGCAGGAAAGGAAGGCTTGTCACTGTGGGGGTAGTGACAGAGTAGCTTTCCAGCTCCAGGGGCCATGACAAAGTAGAAGAAACCTACAGACCTATCTCTTCTCTTTACAGGTACTTGTTCTGCCTCAGGAATATTCTGAAGTATCAAGCGAGAGTTATGACATCACAGAAAAAAATGCTTAGATTTCTGCTGACTGCTATATAATTTGAGCAATATTATTGACTGTGCTTGGGGAGAGAGAAGATTATCTTTATCATAGAGTTCAGCTCTAAATAAATCAGCTCTAAGTATTCTCCACTGCAACAATGGATTACCATTAAAGCAAAAATAAAGGAATATATATTATATATTCCTATATATATGTGACAAGGAGCCTACAGCTTCTCCTGTTGGCTGAAAAAGGTCCAAAATTTTTGTATACAATATATCAGATTTACCTGATACAATTATTATCTTATAAACTGCAATGCTGTACAAATGATAGGCAATATATACCAAAAATTTACTATTCCCCCTAAACTGCACAAATAACACCCTGTTGGCCGAAGCAGATTTTAAATGACAAGTGGAAAAATGTATATCATGGGCAGCACTGACATTTTACTAGAAAAGCAATACAAAAAACATTTACAGCTGAATAAAATTATAATGGCCCAAAAGCAGGTAAAAAAAAAACAGCAAAATGCTTGCAGCCGTACACAATAATGGAAAGTTCCAGGTGTGAGAATATTTTTGTTTACATAATCTGAACCAAACATTGACAAATGATTCTACAGGTATGGCATCACACTTGTGTGGAGTTGTGTGGGATAGGATCCATTTACTAGAGAGACTTAGAATCATCCTAAATATGCATCCAAGTTATGCCAGCTCTATTTCAAGCCTGGGGATGATAAATAAAAGTTTATTTTCATGGCTTCTCCTTAACCCCACTGACCTTCAGTAAAAGAAGAAACATTAGAGACGGGAAGTCAGTTTTACTCTCACTACACAATTATAAATGTTCATACATCATACTGAACCATCAAATAATGAGGCTGATTTAGTAGATAATCTTAGTTGATAATCTTCACACACTTGATTGTGTGAAAAAAATCATTTTAATGATCCAATCACGTGAAAAGCAAATTCCTGTTTTCTTAATTTATCTGCACATGACTGAATAAATAAAGTCAAAATTCACACATTTTAGTGTGCTAAGATTCTCAACTCCTTTAGGTAACCAGTCCAGATGTCAAACAAATGTAATATCAACTGGTATAAGACCTGCTGGTAACTATCAGGTAGTATCAGCCATAAATATGCCAAAAGACATCATGAAAGCAATTTATTTATCTTTCTCTTAAATCTACAAAGCATTTCGATAAGGTCTTAATATGAATATTCTTCTGAAAGTCAAATATGTTTTCCAGGCATATAGAGCGTTTGGTGCAGACACTTGGTTACCATAGTTCTGGGATAGAATGATTTACCATATTTTAAAATGATAAAAACAACATTAAATGTTTTAATCACAGCAATGTTTGATCCAACATGTTAACAGCGAGGGAATTCCCCCTTCCCTTCTCAAATTTTTTTTTTACTTGCTCTTTGTATCCTTACTCAGCTCTACCTATATCCCACATTACCCAAGGTTGACTGGCCTGAAAAATGTTCTTCACCTAATTTATATAATTGTTGTATTGTCCTATGGAAGAGAAACCTTGCATTTGAATAGATTTTAGTGATCACAATAGGTCTTTTTATCACCTGCCTTATCTTAGGGAAACAGACAAACATTAAGCCCATAACCACCCTGACTTTTCAACTCAACCGTCACAAGGGAATAACAGGATCCAATCACAACACAACATTATGGTCAAAGGACACAAGGAATAACTACTGTGTCCATTAACTCAGCTTCACTATGCACAACAACTCACTCAATTTCCTAATTGTACCCTACCTAGCAACACACCAAAAACGAATAGTTACACTATGAACATTTACATTTTTGGCTTTATATTTTTACAACCTATATGTCTTGTCTTGAATAAAGAAAGAAAAAGATTCAAATATGGTTTCTTCATAAGCTTACTTAATGGGCCAACATGACAAGTACAAGCGGAAGCATGCCTTTGTACCAGTACCTTAAATTTGAATATTTCTAAATATCATATTAAAACGACCATTTGCTTTTTAAAACAAATGTTCATGTGCACCAAGAATACAGATTATCCATCATTAAACAAGATTCTTTGACTTGCCCATAATAAGCTTTACTTACCAATTTTATTTTCAATCCAGTTTTATGGTAATATGACAATCTAGCATGCCAACTATAGATCAAAGACATGAAATGAAAGACAGCAGAAATGAAAAAAAAACATACCTTTTCCATAAAAGAACCTTCTATAATAGTATGCTCCAAGGTCTATGTACTCTATAATGTAACGCTTTACTTTTTCTCTGTGAATAGGTTGGTTCTCCCTTGGCACTTCAAGAACAGAGACACCAGCATTAGTGCAGTGGGAACTGAGCGATGACTCAAAGGAACACATTTCTCCACTGGTCAAGGCCAGAGAATTTGCCCTTGAAAGGGCAATCTGCCTGTCATTTTCCCCTCCAATCTCATTTCTGAAGTATGAACAGCTCAAAATGATATCATTGCTTTTGCCATCGCCTTCATCAGTTTCCATATTGGTTTTAGTGTCAGGATCTTCTTTGCTGTCTACCGCAGTGTCGCAGCCCCCTGACTGGGTTCCAGCAATTGAGGACTGTGATGCTGCAGATGCCCCCGTGGTTATATTTTTTCTTTTTGCAATGTTAGCCTGAGTTTCCATGGCATCATCAACATCAAACAAAATGCTTTGTACATCATAGTGGGCAAAACTTTTTTCACATGTCCAGGGGTGTATACTCTTTTCAAAGCTACCATCCTCAACGTCAAAGGAGCACTTTAAAACATCAGGCTCGCTTGTTACACTTCTTTGCTTCTGAAACAGTGCAGGCTCAAACGATTGTGTTCTCAAATACTTTTTGAATAGTTTGTCTCTTTTTTTCCCAGCAAACAAGGAGCTGTCCAAATAATCCAAATTAGAAATGCTAATAAATGGTCCCCTAGAAACATGTCCAGCAGTGTGCATACGTGGAGAAACAGCAGGATCGTAATGAAAAACCTCCGAAAACGCAAATTGCCTCAGATTTGCTTGCTCCATATTTTCCATTCTATAACCTTTAATCATTGCAAACAAGTTGTCTCCACACAAGCCTTGCCTGTCTATTGACGATGTACTCCCATATTCTCGATGCAGAGAAGCTCCAGTGTTTGGATTAACAGCATTTTGGTCAAGAATATCATCTGTATCAGTATCGCTAATGGTAACATCACTGTTACTTCTCTGCCTTATAGGATGAAGCAGCCCCCTGTGAGGTGAATGGCAAAATAAATCTCCATTCAAATATTTTATTTGTAATATTTCTGGATCATAAGACTTCTCATCGATATCAGTGTGCTCATTTTTTCCATCTGAACTTAAAGATATACTCTCATAACTTAATCGAGTTCTATGTTTTAAAGACATTTTGCCGCACCGTTCTTCTAGAGAATCCTTTTTTGGCAGCCATTCAGAAACTTTTGCTCTTACACCCATTTTGGGCATTGCTGGTGTTCCATTGTTCTGTCCATTCGTATCAACTTTCCCTAAGGCATTTACTGTTGAAGAAGGACCCATACTGCTATTTACAGTCTTAAATGTTCTTGCAAAAAATTCATCTGACTGCATGATGTTAAAAGAATCCTGGAATCTTCACGGTAGTTGCCTTTGCTACTTTTGTCCAACAGGAATGTAGTTATTTTTTATTTACATGATTATTCATTTTCTGACATCCATGTTATTTTTAGAATTTTAACATGTGAGGCTTTTCTAAAATGTCTGGAGACATTGCTGAAGATAATTCTTTCTGTTGGATGTGACACAAAACCTGTTAAAAAAAGAAACAAAATAATAAATATATATAATTAGTCATTATATAATTTTAATATATATGTTATATATATATATATATATATATATATATATATATTATAAATAATTAGTTATTTTAAAGCAAATAATTAACTATACTAAATGGCTGTTAAAACTTTTTTTCTAATTCTGGACTGAGGGGGACACATTGCAACCCCTGCCAGGGGGTTGCAACCCCTGCCTCCACAAGAAATGGTAAAATGATAAAATGTATAGAAATATAGGAGTAAATGAGCAATAAAAGCTTGGTCAATGTTCTAATTTTTACACACATGACTAAAGGCTGAGCACCTGTTGGAAAAATATGTATAAATTTGTTTTAAAATTGCATCAGACACCAAAAGACCAACTGAAGAATTTATTTTTCCAATGTGGAAACAAAAATGAAAACCCTTTGCCACTTTCTTGCAAAGCTAAAAAAAAAAAGTTAGGTTTTTCTAGCTGGAAATTCTAGCTGGTTACAACAATTTTAAGTGGTTCTATGCAAATGGCGATTCTTTGCATTTCCCCAATGACTACCAAAAACACATAGTTCTGGATATCTATTTTTGTTAAATTGAGATTTTGTTGGCCAGGGAGTCTGAAATTCCCGATTCTAAGCATCTGAAAACGTGGCAATCATGATCTACATTTAGTTATGTTCACTCAAGTATTGCCTGTTCTAGCTTTTATGCATAATGCAAACAGATACATCAGGAAGACCTGTGTTTTTGTCTTCAGTACATTTGTAATGTTCTTTGTAATGAATTATACACCAACTGAATGAGTGTGTTTCTTTAAGAATGCTTTTTAGAGATTAGGTACATATTGCATGTGTCCACCTTGACACCAACTGAGGGAACACAAAACAAATGTGCAAAGTTTTACACAAAGTGCTAGTGGCTGCTGTTTGTGATCATAGTAACACATGGAAACATGATGTACAACAATATAAATGTGCACAGTTTTAACACAAAGTGCCGGTTGCTACTGTCCATGATTATAGTAACACAACAAAGCACCATGCACAACAAACGTTCTACCATTCAACTTCAATACACTGGGAAAGCCTAGCAGCATATAACCAACATAAACATCATCATTTATTAGCCATTTTGCCTTACTAAAAAGTTAAAATGCATTTAATAAACATTTCAGATTAACCTAAAAATCACAATTTGAATTTTGTCATAATAATATTCTTTTACCATAATTTCTTTGTAGTTGCAAATTTTCATGTGAAAAAAGCAAATAAAATAAACTTTTTATATAACATAGATAAAAATGCTCAGGGTAATGTTCATTTTTTGTGCATCAGACCAATGAAAATTATTTAGAAACCTCATTGCTTAGTCTGCATAGTTCTTGTGAAAACAGCTGGCATCGATGACTGAAGAAATTAAATGAGCCTGTGATATTTAAATTAATAGTACTAAAATTAGCTTAATCATCACTTCCTATGTACGGTGCATGAAGAACAATGGGTGACTCATGGTAAAAACTGTCTTAGGGGAAAAAAAGATGCCTCAGTTACAAAAGACAATAGAAAAGAACTATGTAACAAAAGATGTAAGACATTTCAATGAATTATCTTTTTAGGAAATAGGTACAATAGAACCATTTCGAAGCAAATACATTCTTAAGGTAATAGGTATAGGGTGTATAGGGTGAAGGCAGACAAAGGTGAGGTCTGGTATAGCAGAGTACTAGTGCTGCTTTTCTGCAGAAAATTTTTTTTGATATATATATATATATATATTTATATAAACAGGTAAACAGTTCTGGTAGATACAAAGAGAAATATTTTTCCTTCTTTTTTTGTAGATGAGACCCCCCAATGCGCTGCTCAATCTAAAAATCTAGTCCTACCAGTATGGCATCAAAACATATCAATAGATTGGTTTTACTTATATGCATATATGGATAGTAAAACAAGAAAAAGAAAATCATATACCTTTATCATTACTACTTACTTAAAAGGATAAATCACAATTACACTGTAATTTCAAGTTTAACAATGCAGAAAAGACAATTTTTTTGTTTTTATTTTTTGAGACCTGATTTTTGGGACTCCCATATTCCCGCATTTAGTTTATTCATTCCCACTGCAAATGGATTCTCCCAGTTAGGGACCCCTGCTCTGGATCATCTAGGGTTTCTGAGTATGTATCTATGTATGTTTATCTTATACCTATGCCTTCAAGTGGCCAAATATTATTCCAATATGGAAAACTAATCAAATCAGTGAATGCAGCAATGACTATTAGTTTAATATTAAACCAGTACATAAAATGGAGTATAGTAGCAGTAGAGAATATTAAACATGTAAGATAAAAAAGGGTATCAGATACTAAACCAAAAAAAAAAAAAAAAAACACACTCATTGTCCATGATATTACAAGGGTTCTGGGCAGTGAAACCTGATTCTTAATGCAACCTGAGTCCTTGTCAAGTGTCTTTTTGCTGATAAACTGCTTGCTTGGATCCCATTATCTGGTATCATGCATCTCTAATTGCTGTAACCAGCTTGGATTTCTAGATTTTTTTCATCCAGGAACACCTCATGATATCTGGCCTTGTCACACACAGCTCCAGTGTGGAGAGATGTTCAGCCTATTATCACACTCAACCCAACCATCAGCAGGAAGTACAAAATAGCATGGACAAAGACAAAGAAATATACTTAGACAAGGATAAGATGGCCACCTGTGTTCACTTAATCCTGTGCTCATTAGTCAATGTCACTGAAAAAATGGGACATAAAACCACAAGGGTCTAAGCATCTGAAACAAATCCACGCACACATCAAAAAAAAAACAGGAAGACATACACGAAGTAGCATGGATGTAAATAGAAGGTCATACAAATCATGAAAAAAATATTTTCATAATATTTGAAACAACCTCATTACAGGATGTGGAGCAACTCTGCAATATTTGGATTAAGAGCATTTTGCTAATGTGAATCTGTGTGATTTTTTCTCGTTTGCCTTAATATTTCTAATTAGATCTATTTGATCTGCACATAATCCATCAAGATGGCTAATCATGATTCATGGTGTATGTGATTACTGGTAGACCAGACAAGTCTGCAGGAATATGTTTTGGTAGAATTTAAAATATTTAATAAGGCTCATTGATTTGCCCATCCAACTGTTTATATAAAAGTTCCAGAGCTTTGCACTGAACACATTGCTGCTAGACAGACATTTTGTATGATATTTTTGTCAGTAAAATATTCCAGATTCTTTGTATTTGATAGGTAAGAATTTTCTTCTCCACTGCCCCCCCCCCCTCTAGATTGTAAGCTCCTCGGGGCAGGGTCCTCTCCTCCTGTGTCACTGTCTGTATTTGCCTGTCATTTGTAACCGCTATTTATTGTACAGCGCTGCGTAATATGTTAGCGCTATATAAATCCTGTTTATTAATAATAATAAAATAATAATAATTATGTCTATGAATTTTTTTATCAGTTTCCTGAGTAATACATTGCAACTTTGTTACCAATACAAAAATTCTGTTAAACTACCTATGGGTTTCTGTGGTAGTCTTAGCCGAACCATGCTGAACCATTCTTCCCTTCGGCACTGTGAGGCTTGAAATGTGTTCTCTGTCACTTAGATATCTGACAGATATGGCAGGGGGGCACACAGTCTAACTCCCTAAGTTAGCACGTCCACAAGGTTGGCATGCACACATGGGCACAGCACAGGGAGGAGAGGCTCGTTAAAAGGCCAGAAGCTATTTTAGCCTCACCAGTGGTGATGGCTGGTGCTGTGTCTTTGCTATTGAACGTCCATTCCATGTACAATTGATATTCTGTTCTGACTAGTTGCCTGGACCTTACTAGTTGGCAGGCACTACGCCTGCCTACCACCAGCTCTGACCTGTCCTCGCTGTGGCCTCCCTCCCCTGCCTGCTGGACACTGCCTGTATACACCTCTCTGCTCAAGCCTCTCACACCTCAAGCCTCTCTTCTCTACCGTTGTAGGTAGAATGACCATATGGGTAACAACCTGGTGGCAACTTTCAGCTAAGAATCTAGTGGCCACTAGCGCTACTGGTCCATCACCCATTGCAGGGTACTTTAGGGAAAACTAAATGTTGTTAGACTCTGTGCCTGAGAAGACCCTTACATGTTCACATCCAAAAACATTGATGTGAAGCAACCCTGTTCACATCAAAATAAAAATGTATATATCATCTCAAAAATGCTGCATTTTTTATTGCAACAAAATAGAATGGAGTGCCAATTTGGAGAATTCAACTTCGATTGTCACTTCTGACATATCGTATTATGCTAATGTTCCAGCATTATCCAGCAATGAAATGTTTTGATTTTGTTGAATGTATTGTTCTGTTGAGATTCTCACTGAAGATCAGTACTTTCTTTAAATATGTGCTTTGTTTTGATCACACCTGTAATCAGTAAATCATGGCGTTGCTCACAGGCTGGTTTACATTCTGCTTGTAAGATGTTCCATCTCCTGTTCTAGCACACTCTAAAAGAAATGGATAACAAAAGACAGATACCAGTGCAAGCACTTATTTCGGTGACTGCTTGGAAAATCAGACATTCTGTTAGGGCATGTAATGTAAGCAAAGGATCTCCATATCCTTTCTACTGGGCTGCTTAGTATATTATCAACTCTGAATCAGTGATTGGGTTATGTACATTTCACTGAGCATCAGAAGTCGGGCAATATAACAAAGTACCAATTATTTAAAAAAGATTTCCTTTAGGCCAGGAGGACTGACTTTGTACTATCATTTCATTATCTTTTTCCTGTTATTCATGCCATTTCCCTCGTGGCTAAATCTATTAATTTCTGCTGTGTCAGTTTTAATCACTCTCAGTCTAATGTCTGTATTGATTACTATCTCATCTATTTACCTCTGTAGTTCAGTTCATGTTTTATCTCTTCTGCTTAAAGGGAAATATCATGTATAGTGTCAGTAAACACAGTTTTCAATGTATTGTTGCCCATTCTAAATAATTTATGATGTAGCTTTGTAGCTGGTCCTTACCACGCGCAGAGAGTACGGATTGATCTACCCAAATCACTACAACCCCCCAACCACACACACAGGGCTGCTCATGCGCTCCTTCTTTCTTTCCCTGAGCACTGTTGATAGTAGTAGAAGCTTAACAACTGCAAATAGAGACAGGAATTGTGCCCATCTAAGCATTTTCTATTTTCTGTGATCGGGTTTAGTCATACCGATCTGTTGTTAAAAAAAAAAAAAAAAAAATCTGGTAGATTTGTATTTAACCATAAAAACAGCAAAGTACAATCTTTACATAGAAAGCTTCTAGAATATTCAAGCAAATACAAATGACCATGTATTTATTCAAACTATACATACTCAAGCAACTGTAGTTAGTTAAAATATCTAGCGAAGTTATCCCAGTTACTCAAAACTTACTAACTATATATAAATATACTGTGTGACTGTAAATGCCAGAATGTGTAAAAGCATATACTGTATACTAATAACATTTGAAAAAGACCTAGACAGGGATTAAGTAAATATTTGTAGAAACACAGAGTGTAGTAGCATCAAACAGGATGTGACATACATATTAATCATTATGTCTACCTAGACCCAGTTCTCTGTTACTATACACCCAAACATTATTCACAATATGTTTTTTTACAGATGTTCAATGCAGTATGTACAGCAGAATTGGATAGGCAATATTACATGTTTTGTACACAAATATCCACTTTTTCAAAGAATTATAAATGCAGATTTGTTTAAAAAAATTAGAATTATACAAATAATATTTGACCAACAATCTATGACCATAGTAGAAGTTACAATATATCATTACATAACATTATTATATGTGCATGTCTCTATTGTCCTGCAAAAGTGCATCCAAAACATCCTAAACAGATGGGGTATTTTGAGCTTCAGGTTGGACTGCCCTTTTTGTTCCTGTAGTACCCATCTGCCTTGAATGATAAATACAGAACTCATCAGCCTAACAAAAACTGCTGTTACTAGCAAGACTTGATTAATGATTTACAAATATATTGATAGATTTAAAAATATTTGATAAGGAAAACCCTATACAGTGGGGGATGGTGTTAACCTCCCTAGCGGTTCATTTCTTTCCGGTTTTATATGTCTAAAAGCGGTACATTGTTTTTCATGAAAATTTATTTTACAGTATAATATAATAGTATGAGTATAATAAAGTTTGAAACACAAAATCATGTAAAAATAATAAATTGAATAAATCTATATATTTAAAAAAAAAAAAATTAAAAAAAAAAAAATACATATTATACTCATACTATTATATATACCGTAAAATAAATGTTCTTGAAAACAACGTACTGATTTTACACATCGACTGACGTGACGCGACTCGGGGTTACCGCTATGGAGGTTAAACATAAAGAAAAAAGGTTTGGGGTTTTACAACACTTTGCCAAGGTTATTTCTGCCAAGCTGACTTTTTACATGCAGATTATTAAATGAAACTTTTCAGATTTCAATGCATTGCTGATTTAAATCAGAACTCAATTTGCCCAGAACTCGGAATGAGCAACTTCAGTAGAGAACCCTTTTATGTAAGGTAAAAAAATGTTTCTGTTGCAGGTGCAACACCCTTTCTTTTAAAGGCGGTCGAGAATGAATGGGAGCGCAAAGCCTCCCAGGATATCTACTTCAGGCATCCCGGGAGGCTCTTGGGCACTCCTTCTCCACATACCCAAGCATCTCAGGCATGCGCAGAAAAAGCCTTTTTGCTCAAAGAGAAAAATGTACCAATCTCACGCATGTGCAGTGAGATCAGCAATTTTTTCTTTCTATCCTACGTCACCTGATCTCGCGCCTACGTCACCTGATCTCTCTCTGAGATGAAGATGTCAGTGCCCGGAGCGCCGGGACGGATGCCAAGACGACGTGGGACCCGATGCCGGACACTCCCGGAGTGACTGGACTGCCCTGCGGGATTAAAGGTGAGTGTGTTTTGGGTTTTTTTTTTTGAGTTTTGAGTATAGTTCCTCTGAGCTGTGCTTCTGTGTTTTTCACATATTCAGGTCATTAATAATTTGTATTTATATAGCATCGCCATATTACACAGCACTTTACAAAGTCTATAGTCATGGCACTAACTAACCCTCAAAGGGGCTCAAAACAACACAGCCTAAAGCCAATTTTTTGAGAGGAACTTAACTCCATGTTTTTAGGATGTGGAAGGAAACCATAGTGCGCGCAGGAAACCCACGGGCACACACAGGGAGAAAATGCAAACTCCTTGCAGATAATGTTCTAGCTGAGATTCAAAGCTGGGACCTAGCACTGTAAACGCAAGAGTGCTAGTCACGGATCCAGCTCTATGCTAGCTCCTAAACAAGGGATCCTGGAGATCCAGTCTATCGGTTGTGTCTATGCACAGGAAGGAGGATCCCTGTCCCATTGGTGTTCTTGTCACTTGTGTAAGTGAAGTAAATGTCCTGGCATCAAGAACATGTTGAAAAAGCATCAGGATACACATTAATGTAAAATTTATATAAATGCAAATTTAAATTGCTGAAAGCACTTTTACTTACTGGTTTTACAGTATGTTACATATTATTCTTGTCAACAAAGGTAATCTTTCTTTTTTTATGCCTCCTATTCCTGTTGTTGGGCTTTAGTTTTTGTAGCTATATCCGCGCTTCACTGATCACAATAATACATGTGTTAGGCTCTTTCTGAAATCTGCTGAAATCTGGTGTTAAAAACTATATTTTCCTTCAATGTTTTGGCTTGACAAAGAGCCATAAGGCATGAAATGCTGCTGAATGTAAACAGTCTGGGAATGCAATATTTGGGTCATGATGATTAATTTCTGTTGATCGGTCTCAGTATGTGTGCTACGGTATCTGTTGTGATTGATTCTAGAGCAGTGACAGTTCGTGCTTCCTGTTTTTCTTAAACAGAACACTTCAATTTCATCTCAATCGTTAAAACAACTCATCTAAATTCTTAAAAGGATAAGAATACTCTAAATGCAGAAGTCCTAAACCTTCTATCCTCTCCGTCTCCTACACTGACCTGAAACCTCCCAACCTCCTCTCTACAGATGAATACTTACTGAGATTCAAGCAGAGATTTACACCCTGCTGCCTGCACCTGTGTGGTATAACCCCATTGAGTTGTATGCGGCTCAGTCTATTCCCGTTCACCTTGTTAGAAATCTGCCCATAGAAGTTAGTGAGGTTGTAGTGTACAGGTATGGGCAGTAGAGCGGCGCTAGATGTAAACAATCTCTGGACTCTGTGCCTGACTCCATCTAAACACTAACCTTTTACAGGGATTAGTGGGGAAGTTTAGGTTGGTGTAATTAATTAAGAAGGACTAGAACTACCAAATTTAAAGTATACTTATCATCTAAAGCAGACGTCAGCTCTCACTACAGTGTTCCTAGGGCTATTTTGGAAGAGACAAAGGGGAAGAGACAGAACAGGACAACAATGAAGGAAAAGGATGGAACGGCCATGTCCACTTTCCTAACTCTGAACTTCATTTGGACCAAGGAAAAGTTTGCATCAACCATTGGAACTGATGTAAGCAATTGTTTTAAATTAATTTCTAATTATTGTTTTATGCTAAAATTGGGGTAATAATTTAGGGGTTTATTGGTTATATATGCCTGTGTATTAATAGATAAACTGGTTTTCATTCTGGTCGTACTGACCATTTTAGCAATTGCGTACACATTTTTATCTATTCAATCCAGTAAAGATATTCATACTGTTCCTGTAGAACAATTATTTATTCAAAGCACAACAACAACATGTCATCATTTTTATACCCTCAGTGCTGGCATGTACTATACCAGGGGTGCCCACACTTTTTTATGCGGCTTGCGAGCTACTTAAAAACTTGGACTTAATAACTCCTGTGCGCAGGGCTCCACGATCTACTCGCGTTGCCTTTGCAATCTACCGGTAGATCGCTATCTTCCTGTTGGGCACCCCTGTACTATACTATAGGTTTACAGAAACCTACCACCATTTCACACTTGGTGTATGTGTAAGCTTATGTGGATGCTGTAAAAAAAAGAAATGTAAGCCCTGCTAAGGTTTGATGGAGAGCTTAGTGATCAATGAAACGTTGCAACAAGAAGGATCATTATACAATTAAATTGCTTGACAGCCCAAAAGTAAACAATTCAATTCAAAAGTAAACAATGAATAAATGATATCAATCAAGTCAGCAGAAAAGTTCACCTAATCCTAGGATGACTTTCCTTTTCTGGTAGTCTGCAAAATGGTCCGCACACTGGCACTTCCCTCTCTTTCTGTAGTCCCACGAAAGACTGAAGGCTGTGAGCTGGAAAGCCTGAGGTTCCCTTCCCTAACCAGCTGAATCGCTGTCTCTATCTTACACTTTCAAGTATTGGCCCAGAATCCCACAGCGTTCTAGCTTAAATAGCTCAAAGGGAAAAGCCTTCCTCAAGATGACTAACCCATAGTGGGGGACACTGTGGACCAATAAAAGAAAATATGTGAATACAGTCACACCAAAAATACCTAATGCCTAACTGGAGACCTAGAAGCCGAGAGATGGTAGCAGTGTACCAACAGAAATTCATGGCCATTAGAATTATTTCAGGAACAGCATACTAAATACCCTAAACAGGTAAGCCACCAGAGATAGTAGCAACTACTACAGCAGGCTTGTGCCTGCCTACAAAATGAATTGTGACCAGGCGGAACCATTGATTGGTTGACCAATGTCCACTCTTTGCTGCAGCTCCATTCTACGGTAACAGCAGCCACACAAAGGGCCTGATTTATTTAAGCTCTCCAAGGCCGGAAGAGGATACATTTTTATCAGTGAAGCTGGATGACCTAGCAAACCTGGAATGGATTTCTTAAAAGTCATTTGCTATTTGTTAGCAAATGCTTTCAATCTTTGACCAGATCCACTCCAGGATTGCTGGATCACCCAGCTTCACCCAGTCAAGTCAGCCTTGGAGAGCTTTAATAATTCGGGCCCAAAGTTTCAAGCTGTAGTAAATAATGAATCTGTGAGTTGTTACAGCCTATATTAATAAAGCATGGATGGCAAATATATAGGGTGAGATGTATTAAGGATTTAATTCTAAAGTGGAACACCATACAAATCTGTTTTTCATATCATGGTGAAAAGTTAGAAGCTCAGCCATGTTTTAATGGCATTCTGGGTTTCCCCTGGTGAGATTTACTCTTTTGTTCATATCCTGCTGCTGGTAATCTCAATTTAAGGTAATAGCAGACACTATTATTTGCCTGCATTTTACCGACAACGTTGCCTGCAATTTCAATAGGGTTGGTACCGACTGAGTTAATTTTATAAGTTCAAAAATAAAATATGTGCTTTCAGATTGATGTGCTTCATAGCTGGAAGCATTTAAATAATTTGTTATGCTGGAGTGTTAACTTATGGTGCAAAACACTCTCCTGAAAAACTGTGGTCAAACTGATTATGTCTATGAAATACTTTTTTCGCATTTACAAGCTACTACTTGTGAAATATTAATGTAAAAATCCTAAAAATTTTATAGATGACAGAATCCTATCTAGCATGGAGACAGGGAGAGGTTAGTTGAGCAGTTAAAAAAAATCTTTAGAACATTAAATTGTATATAAAACCTATATCTAGTTTTTATTATGTTTGATAATAATAACCAGCAAAAGTTTCCTTAAATCAGTTTTCTGTTATTTACTTGCAAAGTTTGCAAAGATCCTGCCAGTAACACTCCTTTTTGTTGCAGGTTGGCAACTCAAAGGCACAGCTTTCTATTTAGCAGCTGTCTTGTTAGCCTGCAGGGATGCTACCGGAGGATCTTCAAGTAAGAAATTTTTCCAGCCAAGTTACTTCATTTTTCTGCTGAACTAGCAGCCAAAAGAATAACTGGAGGAGAGCACATGGCAGGCTAACCATGCTTCTAATTGCAATTCAGTGGCTTAAGCTATGTACACATTCTAAATTACTGTCATTTGAAATGATCTTTCATGGTTTCCAGCGACAGTGGAAAGAATGAGCACTGTACACACAGTTCTATGGATATATAAGGGTGGAAGGAAATACAGGAGGCATGGAAAATAACAGTGGTCTCTCCTGGCCAGCTGTTTAGTTATCCTCCCAGCAGGTAATTCAACACTGTTGGGGGACCAATATACACTTGCTAAATTTTTGCCCCAGATGATCGTGTTCACTAATTATTGGTAGAAAAAAATAAACTGTTTATATATTATAAAAGGCATAATTAAAAGTGGCTTCTAAAAAAAAATATTTTAGAAGCACAAATTAAAATATGATCCATATGAATATAAACAATATATAGCAATGGGCAATGCATTAAATGTACATGCTATCTGTAAGTGAAAAAACCTGGAAGGTGTTACATGTTTTTTTTTATACATTTCACACATCCAAGAAAAGGAGGAGCAAAGCAGTCTGAATACGGATTAAGGGTATTTTTGTGTTTTACCTATTGCAACAAAATAAAGGAACATAGGAAAAACAATGAAAGCTAAAATTTCAAAAATATGCATTTGTCACATTTCTTGCTTTGTTAAACCCATGTGAGTCTCTGGAAGAACAAAAATGCATTTCATTCAATGCATGTTTGCATTTTTTTCAGTATAGGAAGCAGGAGTAAGGTCCACAGTGCAGTAAAACATTACAACCTACATTTGCTGCTCAGAATTGGGATAGGTAAAATCATCATCAGCCAATAATAAAGAACTACAGCAAAATAAACAATAATGTACTACATAAGTATGTTAAAAAACATGTATTGTATACAATGCATAGAAAATATATAAAGAGTTAAATCTGCATTGCAAATACATTTCTTAAATGGAAGATTTGAGGTTAAATCAGAGGCAGGGCCACAGAAATATTTTGTTTGTGAATAAAATAACGGAAATGCTGTTTTTTGTCTATGTCTTTTAATTGCAAAATAAACAAACTCTGACATAAAAAATAGATGTTGGTGAAATTGTTTTATTTTGACCAGTTATTTGCAAGCTAAATGTACCCCTGTATTACTGCTAAAAGTGAGCTTTGTCAACAGTCCACATTATCACAATTAGTTACTGAAAACCTTAATGTATCATAGTGACTGTACGGCATGTCATTTCCCTGGATAGAATAGACACAGAAATGCATAATGCATCTCATTTTAATAAAAATGGATCAAGAATGTATGAGCTATAAATTCATCCCCAGTAGCAAGACTTTGAAATATTCTACGCACATCACATCATAGAATTATTTTATTTCCCAAGACAAGTGAAAATCAGCATATGGTGAGGTAATCTGCCACAGTATAGAAAATGAAATATAGTTTTTTTTTTTTTTTATTGTATGCCCCAACCTAGAATTGTCTCTGTGTCTGTTTTCCCAATCTGGCTGACAAATTTTCTTGCACACTTCCTCTTATATGTCATTGTGTTTCTCCAGTACAATATCAGCTTACTGGTGTTGACCTGGACAGAGCTACCATTAGAAATTTCTGGGCTCCATACTAAGGTAAATTTGATAGGCTCCCTCCCCCCATGTGTAAAAGTTCCAGTATTGCAAAAGTCAAGCTCTTTAGATAGGGGCCCAGTAGACAAGTACCCCTTGTCCCCCCAGATGCCGGCCCTGGATTTGGAACCTCCATTCTCCTTGGTTTTTATACCAGTCTGTCTAAACTGATATCGCCTTGCCAATGTTTGAGAATGGTTGCTTTGTTCATAATCAATGTTGTAAGCATTTGAACCTTCCTTGATATTAAGCGAGTAGAACACTGTAGTAGCAATCATCAAATCTAAACAGTGTTCAACCCCCACAGTGCATTTTTTTGCTAACAATTACTTTTAATTAAAACCAAACAAAAAAAAAAAAAATCGCATTCAGCAAATACTAAAAAAGCATTCCTGTAATTTTTTCACTTGGAAGAACAGTGTTTTTTTAAGCTTTCCAAACCAAGTTCTTAAACACACTGCAAATGCCATTCAGGGTCATTTATTATGCTATTTCAGAGTGGAACTAAATTCTAGCACGACTTTTGACTTGAGGCTAAAATTTGAAATGGTGTCACTGAATGAAAATGTTATTGATAGACTCCTCAGCTAATGTTTTAGAATGTCTGTGCCAGTCTGACATTACTTATTATTATTTTTAGAAGTATTTATTTAGCCCATATATTACACAAAGTCCATGTCACTAAGTGTCCGTCAAAGAGGCTCACAATCTAATGTCCCTACCATAGTCATATGTCTTTCGTACAGTCTAAGGTCACTTTTCTGGGGGGAAGCCAATTAACCTTACTGCATGTTTTTGGAATGTAGGAGGAAACCAGAGTACACAGAGAAAACCCTTGCAAACACATGGAAAACCCGCAAACTCCATCCAGATAGTGGATAGTGGATAGTTCGAGATTCGAACCTGGGATCTAGCGCTTCAAAGGCCGCAGTGCTAACCTCTGAGCCACCGTGCTGCCCACTTAGACTATCTTCTATTCAGCAAAATTACCAATTACAATCAAATACCTAAAACAATGCATTTATGATGATAATGAAGAAAGGAATTAAAACATTCAATCCTATCACAAATTACTTCTATACATATCTCACTGAATCATTGGTGACAATTGCAAATTTATTCAACCTTTAAAAAAATAAAAATGATTGATAGCACTACGTTTTGTCACTGTCTGACCATGAGAGCACTGGAGGTACAACTTATTACAGAACAAAATGGTTATATTACAGTACACTGTAAAGCTGGACATTCATACCTATTAGAAGCAATCCACTCCTACAAGATAGTGTCCCAAACTTCCAATGTCTCCTTTACAGTTTCTAGGACTGTGGAAATGAAGATATGACATTCATAGCATGTCCAGTGAGAGAGCCTGCTGGAGTTCCCTAGAATTCCAAGAACACTTCAGTTCCCAGAAATATTGTGTCACATACATACTTATAAATATAATTAGCTTAAAAGACTTCTAAATTAAGCCTAACCTTGTAAAAATATGACTTCTTCTGTACCATGGTTGAAAGGTAGACACACAAGAATGCTTACAAAACAGTTACATCTACCTTATTGAGGAATTTACATAAAAGAGAGGAAAGAAGAATAATAGTATCAATCTTTTTAAAGCCCAATTCCAGTCTCACCATAAACTTGATTATATGCTGGGGTATTTAGCCATATTTGCTGTGTAGCCTGCTATTTTTTTCTTTACCTTCTGCACTTTACACAGAGTAAAAAGATATTTGCATGAAAATGATCTCTGATGAACCAGTTTTCTCATGTCAGCAACAAGCTTACATGGAGCAATGTCACACATCCACCATAAGAACCACCCACACCATCAATAAAAATTCTCAGGAGTCATTACGGGCTTAGAAAATCTTAGTATGGGCAGGGCTGACAGTGAGCAGATTGATCCAAAATGACGTTGGTTCTGTTTGGTCTGGACAAGTCAACACAGAACACACAGAATGCACAACAAGTTGTGATTAGAACAGTGAAAAAAAAAAGTTTATAGACAACCTTTTAAAGGAGCAGAAAATATACCTAGTAAAGTAACAAAGAATTTGCACAAAATAAACATATTAAAGGGAATACCAGACCCATCTCAGCTATTCTTTTGTACACTCTTGGAAAGCACTGCCAGGAGTGTAATCTTTTGCCCATCCCCAAATGAGCAATGGATTACAACTCTGTAACTGGGAAAACAATGCATGATCTATAGTAGTCTGACAAAAACTCATTCTGGCAGTAAAAAAATTACAAATTTATTTTATAAGTGCAGGTAATTTGGTCAAAAATGTTCATATGAAACAAAAACATACTACTAGGCTTTCAAAGACAATACAATATATTCTAGTAAAAGTAATTAGCAATAGACCATCGGCAGAACACACTTAGCCTATATTTGTATCTGTAGCTGCTTGTAGATAAACTGGTCGCAGAGTGTAGTAAGAACATTTTGGTAAAAATCTGTATTTTACCTGACTTTTTTTTTTTTTTTTTTACAACTAACGGATTGTTTTTAGATACTGTTTTCCTCTTTTTTAAGCGAAGAAGTACCAGAGTTATGGATAATGATCCTCTCCAATCACAGGAAGATTTTAATGTCATATTGAACACATATGAGACAGTAGATGAAAAAGTGAAACAAGACAAGCCAGACTCTGTGGAAGAAGAGAATGTATTAACCAAATCATCATTCTATATAAAATACCATCAATAAGGCATAGGCTATTGTTAAATTTTGTTAATTTGGTGCTGCAGCTCTATAAAATGTTATAAAACTAAAGTTGTAAGATTCTTTTAAAACATAGAATCTAACTGAAATGCAATAAATTGGGGTATTTCTATTCAATATTTGATCTATATAATCAATCAAAAATAATGGAGAATGAATGTTTTTCTGTGGATCACCAATTGTTTCAGCTCTTTACTAATTTAGCAGAAAATGATCCCTAACAAACACTAACCAAAGACTGTGCCCCCTGTCAATTACAATAACAACTGGACCCAGCTGGTTGTTATATTACATAGTATGGAGTGCTCATATGAGTTATTGGTAATTGCGATGTGCTCCTAGTTTATTAACAAATGTTCCATATTAGGGTCTATGGCTTGTAATCCAGGAAAACAATTTACAGTAAATCTGGAATAGATTTCTTCAAAGTGATTTGCTAGCAAATGTTTTCAATCCTGGAACGGATTCATTCCAGCTTTGCTGGATCCCTCAGCTTCACTGACAAAAGTGTATTTTCTCCAGCTTTGGAGAGCTTTATTAAGTCAGGGCCATTGACTATTGTAGGTCAGGCTTTAGTGTAGGTTATTAAGATCTGTACATTAGAGTGAAGAATAGTATAAAAAAAAAAGTGTGATGCTTTAAGTGCTGTTCACACTTGTCATAAACTGGATTGTGCACCAGACCAATAATGCACCAAAATACTTGATACTTTCTCTATTGTGCTAACTCCAAGGAAAAATGATAATGTGGGGGGCAGAGCGATGACAGATCCTTTTGCATCTCTCTTTCCAGACACAGATCTGTTTGGGAAATAGCTGACAACATAAGGAGATTAAAAATTATCATTATGGACAACTGGCATATGTTATTAGAGGATTCTGAAACTAAAATGGTAATTACAGGTTGTCAAGTGTAACAATTGGAAATGTAAATTACCTATAGATATCACATAATATAGAAGGAAACGGGAGGGCCTGTGTGTGTCATGGGGTTCCTTCATATATGTACAATGTAATACAATCTAGTAAATGTGAAATGGTTTAATACCTACTGCTAGGAAGTGGAAAAACTGAAGTAACTACAAATAATCCAGTTCTAAAATGTCTGTATACAAAAATAAGCAAATAAAACAGCAGGGCAGCCAGGGTGTACCATCTGTTGGGTAATTAAATGTCTTAAAGCAAATATGAAGCAAGGGATGGAAACAGCTGAGCTGATGCAGACCAGATAGCATGGATGACAGGCACCCAGGCTACAGCATGCATACATGTTCACATGCTTTACATTGGCCTATTAGTTTTCTGTGAGCCCAAAGAAACTACATATTTATCCAACAAGACCCCCACTATGATATAGTATTTACATCACTGTGGTGTATTAAAGGATCAAGTGCATTTTTTTGTTGCATTAATAGCCTTTGCATTTGAAAGCCTAATGGTAACAAATGTGATAAGCAAAACAAATGCGCAAATAATGCTACTTACACACATTTACACATCTTGAAATTACATGATAGGCCCATAAAAAAAAACAAATAAATACCGCATATGCAAAGTTGTCCAATTATAAAATTACTCTTCAAAAATCTGAGGCTCTGTCTATCTCCCTCTCCTACAAGCTCATTGATGAGATATCACTTTTTTTCCCTTTCATATGGGAAAAAAAGCCATGACTTATCTGGGGACCCAAATCCCCGCCGACCTCTAACTACTAGTAAACTTGAACTTTTTACCACTACTAAACTTAATAGGAAGGGATTTACAACGCTGGAAACCGCATACTTTCTCCTGGTTTGGCAGATGCAATATACTCAAAATGAACGTGAAGCCTCGTTTGTTATATTAATTGCAAACACTACCGATGTATTTGCCCCATTTGCTACTATGCAGGTTCCCGGGGGGAGGCAGTGCATTTAGCAAGGATGATTGACTGGTGTAGGCACAGGAGACAGAAGGCTTGGGTTGTGCTAGAGGAAGCAATGTCACCTGTTCCACTGGGAGGGGCGCCATGGCTATCACCTGAGATGTTGACTAGCGAACCCAGGCACCCATTAGTGGTCCAACATTATGGGTTGCCAGGAAATATTTCAGGTCAGGGAGCTACAGGTATACCCATCCCCTCTGACCCCATTGTTGGGACACCCAAAGTTCCACCTGGCAATTTCTGACAAAACGTTCTACACATGGAAGGAAAAGGGAGTGTTCAGGGCACAACACTTTATGACCAATACAAGATAAATTGCTGTAGAGGCACTACAGTCTTTACATTATCTGCCAACTCTGGGTCCCTGGAGAAACCTCCAATGGCGTATTTCATGAATTCTCTTTAACCCCCCTCCTAATTTGACCAACCTTTATCCATCTTAGAATCTACATGTAATGGTGAAGGGCCATTGCGTGGCATATTATCTTCTGCATATAGGCTGCTTTTGGAAAGGCCAGCTTCATCCTCTTTGCCATTTATTGGGATTTGCATATTGTTTTCTCCCCAGAACAGCTGAAAACACTACCGATGTATTTGCCCGGTTTCCTACTATGCAGGTGTCGGGCCGGAATTTCTACGTTTTGTCTGGGTAAGGGAAGTGATGCCCCTCGGTTACGAAAAGAGATCCTTCGTTTACCCAAAATACAAGGAGGGATGGCATTCCCCGACCCGATCTTATACCAGGAGGCAGTGCATTTAGCAAGGCTGATTGACTAGTGCAGGCACAGGAGACAGAAGCCTTGGGTTGTGCTAGAGGAAGCAATGTCATCTGTTCCACTGGGAGGGGCGCCATGGCTATCACCTGAGATGTTGACTAGCAAACCCAGGCACCCATTAGTGGTCCAACATTACGGGTTGCCAGGAAATATTTCAGGTCAGAGGGGCTACAGGTATACCCATCTCCTGTGACCCCATTGTTGGGACACCCAAAGTTCCACCTGGCAATTTCTGACCATTTTTGGCATAATGCGTCAATCAGCAACACTTATCTTAGGAACTGAACCACAAGCTGATGACCAGATGGTACAGGGTCCCAGCTCTTTTGGCCAAAATTTACCCACAAGTGGATAATAGGTTTTGGAGATGCAAAACCGATTTGGGCAGTCTGATTCATATAATTTGGGAATTTTCCCTTTATATCTCTTTTTTGGTCACAAGTAGCAGACATAGTACAGGAATTACCAGATGTATCATCCACAATAGACCAGAATCTACCTTATTGCATGTGTCCTCCTCCCTTTCAAAAAAAAAAGTACCATAATTCCCTACTAAAGCACCTTTTAAATGCCGCTAAAGCTTGTATCCCAGTACTCTGGAAGCAAACTTCTCCGCCGACTGTCTCTCAGTGGTTTACCCGAGCAAACGAGATTATGACAATGGAAGATATTCCTATGTAGCATCCTCTATGTGTGATGCTACATAGGAATATAATAGATTGTCACTCATTAAAGTTTGAGCATAGGAGATACCATTGATATTTTCTGGTCAACTACAGGTCTAGCTTGGGAGGCCAAAAACAATTACATTTTAATTGTTACAACAGTTCTAGATAACTGCTTCACAGGTTTGCTGAATGAGTTATGAAGGAGAGATTACTCTCTACAAAGCAAATGCCCACCTAGCTTAGCACAAAAGTTCAAGAAAACATATTAAATGCAAGTGCTGTTCTTTTTTTAATGAACAGGATTGGCTATTCAACCCACAAAAAAATCTTTATTCACTAAATAACTATTCATACTCCTTTTGTAAATCAACCCCGTAATCTTGTAATAAGGCACAATTATTGTTGAAAAGCATGTAATGCTGTAGGGCATGGAGGAGGGGGTCAGTGTATTTAACATACAAAATAGTGTATGGAGTGCAGGAGTATGTAATAATGTACCCTTTAATTTGTTTGCTGCAATAAAAATACCATCAAAATCACTGTTAGTATTTTTCCCAAGATGTGTTGATGTCTTTTGATCTATCAATTTGCTTTGTATTGCAGAACAACATTTTTGTATTAATGTGAGTACGCAGTTCATAATGTGAACAAAGTGCCCTTTTATATAGTCAAAATCCTACAAACGTGCATACTCACTAAACTACTAAAGTTCCACTTTAAAATTTGAAACAAGGGGCTTTATTGCAAAAAGGGCTGCAAAAAGCATTCTTACCTGCTAGGTCATACTTTACATTTGTAAAAACTGATAAGCTGTGCATGTGCAGTTCAGTGTTGGTTGCTGGGACTAAATGAACCCCTGGGGGCATGAGCAGGAGTTACAACATCCCAGCATGGCCAATCAAGCCACCCAAAAATTTAAAAAAGATTAGTGCTTGCCTTTTTGGACAGTTTTGGCTTTCAGTTTCTCCTGAAATGCAGGTATGATTATACTTCAGAACAGTTAAATTGATTTCCACAGTTTACATGCACGATTGGTCATTTTTTTAATGTGAAGGTTTCAAGCCCATCCAGAGTTGTACTTGTATTGATGAGAGAGTTGGCCCACTTGTTAAAGATTTCTCCAGCACATCCCAAAGATTCTCAGTAGGGTTAAGGTCTGGACTCTGTAGTGGCCAATCCATGTATGAAAATGATGTCTCATGCTGCTTAAACCACTTGAACTAACAATTTAAGCCTAATACCCCTGGCATTGTCATGTTCTAAAGTGAACTGTGCCATCAGAGGAAAAAAAAAAAAATTTTGACGAAAACATCTGGTCACTAGGAAGTCAACTGACCAATGTTGCTGAAACAGACCTGACCAACTGAAGCAACCCCAGATCATAACACTGCCCTCACAGGCTTGGGGTCTTTTTTCTGGACAGGCAGTGCATATCTGCACATTAGAGAACAAAGCTAATCGCTTGTTTGGGGGGGTTTGCAAATATTCTAAGACATTTTAGGTTATGCATATGTAGTCAACATTACTGTCCCTTGTACACATATCGTAAAAAAACTACAAAAACAAAACAATATAAACACTACAGATTTCCCTTAAAAGGATACACACAGATAAAGCAAGAACATTTTTGATTGCACTGATTGCTTTAAAAAAGAAATCTAGAAGGTTACAGCACTTAACTGCGATTCCCTCATTAAACTGATAATATTCTTATGTATCTTATCATTTGAACACAACACAATGAGGCATAGTGGTAATATTATTATCTTGTGTTTCTCATGATACTTAGAGTATATGTGCTGGAAGCTAACACATAATTATGTAAATCGTATAGCTGTCTCCTAAAGGAGGCACTTCTCTAACATAAATGGATGCATTTATCAGGCTTGGAGGATTGAGAAGATTATTCTTTTGTGTTTATTGCAGACAACAGAAAAAATGTTTTATATTATACAGGGAAAGGGGAGCTTTTTAAAAGGCTTATAAAATGCAGCGAGAACATATCTGGCAATACAAACATGAATGTTAACACAATAGGGCAATATTTACTAACTGTAATAATGTATATGCTTCTGTAACTTAACCCTGCTATGGTTTCAGGAGCAGTCTGATTTTTGTTTTATTGGTATCTGGGCAAGGTCATTAGTCAGGTGAGGCCATTCTTAGTACAGTTTTTTTTTTTAATTGTCGCGTTTTGTTTTTTGTCCATGTCAATAGGCTTATATTCTATTTTGCACAGTTGTATATAGGCTTCCTTCGTGTACTGAAATAACTTAACTTAAGATAAAACTTAAGATTTAACTGCACACTGTGGTGAGCTTCTCTTCTCTGGCTAATTGACATCCAGCATTATAGTGACCTTTCCTCTCCAGCTGAACTGTCCTAAGCTCACATCCTTTATTTCACTCCTTTCAAATTTAGAGGCTCAGCATCACATGTGAGCTTTTTCTACCAAATGCAACCTATCCACAAATGCCCACTCCTCCACACTGACATCCACATATCAAGGCAACGTACTATTTGCAAAAGTACTCCCAAGGGCCAGCCCACTGCTTGCACATGGCTGAAAGAATTTGATAAAAGTACTCAGGCAAGGATGTTTTCAGGAAGCTGTGTACAGCACACTGCCAGCTACTCCAACCAGAAACAATAGGATTACCAACTAACTCTCTCAACTTTTTTCATATGGAGGAACTCCTTGAAATAACGTTCAGTCTTCGGGAACCCCTGCTATAATTACTATCCCACAACTCACAGTACATTAGTGTGATGGCCAGTAGACAGAGTTTCATCCTTACAGGGAACCTAAAAGATCATTGGCATCAGTTAAACTGACCTGAGAGTCATAAATTGCTCATTTCTCAAGGAACTCCTAACAACTCCTGGTTGGGAAACCCTGAACTAAAGGAATATAGGTTGTATACTTATATGGACCCTAGAACTGTAACTCCAAATATGTATTTATGCATTGAGGCTGATCCAGCCTCAGTTGTCATTGGGCATCAGTTTGGCATAGCTATTTTAAGTGTTAATTGAATGCATAAATGGTTCTTCCAACATTCTGCCTTTTGTTTAAAAGGTAATGGAGTTATAAGCTAAATATAGATGCAAGAGACAAAAATCACACCAGGTAATAAGACACCAAAAGGTGATAACATTTCAACACTCTGTTTACTTTAAAGCTGAACTTCACAAGCTGCATCATGTCATGTAGAAACTACCTGGCTTTCCTGGCTGATGGCTATCCACATTATCTAACCTTTTATTACCAAACTGAACTGCCTCTGCGCCTTTAATTAGTAGGATTTCAGTTCATTCAATCATGGAGACTCAGCATCACATGTAGATGCTACCACACTTTCCTATTTTCAAGATGCTATGTATAAGACCCTGCTAGCCCCTCTGATCTCCTATAATTGATACTTACATTGAAAAAACGTAGTAACAATGTCAATGTGGATCTAAAATTAAGATCCATAATAAAAATGGAAAAGTTTTAATCAGTTATTTTATTAGCACTTTTATTAGAGTGTAAGGGAAGGTAAATCCTAATAAATTAAGCTTTAGTAATTATTTTATTTTGGTATATGGTTCTTAGAATGAACCTAAAAAGACAAATTTGTTCTATCAATAAATCCATACAAGCATTCATGAGAAGTAGTTAGAAAAGACATAAGCTACATTTAGACTAGCTAAATACAAACACAACCACCTGCACATACTGTAGCCCACAAATAAATGGCTGCACATAAAATAGGACTGCACATGGTACATAGTTTTTATGCACAGATTCTGTAAGTCAGGACTGACTCAGAAGGTCTATGTCTTTATATAGGAATACACAGTCTTTCGGATTGCAGCACTCACCGTTTAAAGATATATAGAAATTCTTGACTCCAGGTAGAGGTTATAATCTAGGAATGTGTCTGTATATATTAGGCCTGATTTGTTAAAGCTCTCCAAGACTGGAGAGGATAGACTATCATGGGAAAACCTGGGTGATGCAGCAAAACTGGAATAGATCCGGTCTGGGATTGAAAACATTTGCCACCTAATAGCAATTGATTTATATAAAATCAATTCCAGGTTTGATTACCCAGGTTCTCCCATGATAGTCCATCTTCTCCAGTCTTGGAGAGCTTTATAAATCAAACCCATTGGCTCTATGTAAGCATGATAGAAAGAAAGCTTTGGAAAAATGTACACTCCACTACATAAACTATGTTTTATTCAAAACATTTTTGCCTAGTTTTACTGGAAATATTGTATTTACATTTTACCACCTATACCTAGTCAGAACCTTGACTATCATGATTTTGAAGCCCTTATATTCTGAGTGCATACCTTCATGGGGCACAACTGGTAAGCTCTGTAAACTGCTGCAAAAAGAGTTTGGTAAATTACATGTGCGCATGGTTTAACAGATTTGACATCCAGTAACAACGTCTACCATTCTCTTTCCGGTATTTCCTCCTAAAACTGTGTTCCACTCATGCTTCTCTAGGCAAAGATATGAATATCCTTCTGGAATGGTAGAAAAACTCAGCAATTATTATTATTATTATTTTTAAAATGCCAACATATTACGCATCGCTGTACATTAAATAGGGGTTGCAAATAACAGACGAATACAGACAATGACACAGGGGGAGAGGACCCTGCCCCGAAGAGCTTACAATCTAGCAGGAGGGAAGTTCTGTTTCAATTCTGTGAATCTGTGATTTCTGAACACATCTTGTGGTTTTCATCCTTACCCTATGAGTCATCAGATGAACAGTTTTGTAATTTTAAAAGCAGGTTTCTCTCCTCCTGTGTCACTGTCTGTATCTGTCTGTCATTTGCAAACCCAATTTAATGTACAGCGTTGCGTAATATGTTGGCGCTATATAAATCCTGTTTATTAATAATAATAAAAGCCTGGTCACAACCAAACCCCCCTGCACACAGAAACACAATACAATACAAGGTCAGTAATGGAAAAAGATAAGCTGCAGTGAGACCACCTGCAATACTGTTGACCAGTCCAGTGTCCTTCACTTTTTTAAGCAAATAATACACAGTTCACAGTTCCTCCTCAAAACCTATCCTAAACCAAACAATTTTGACTATGTAATATATGTATAGAAATCCATAATATTGTGCGGAGTAGGAAAGTTAGGTGCATGAATGAACGCAGTATGCTAATTTCATAGATTAGCATCAAAGTGCTTTCTGCATGCCTTAAACATACAATGTCAAAACGTCATCAAGCTCAACAGCAGTTGAAAATATGTCTTTTCAAACGTAAAAGGAGACAGACTAATTATGTACAGACAGATTACTAGTAAAACATTTATTAATACTACAGTCAACATGGCTATAAATAAATATAAAACACACTGAATTGTCCCTTTACTGACATAGTTGTAAATGTGCAAATGAATTGCAGACAATTCTGTCTTTAATGACTTGCTTTGCTCTTGTTGCTGAGCCCGTTACATGTCATGTCTACTTCATCCATGCTGACTGAAGTGGATTTAGCAAGTGGAATTAATTGTGGATCATAGTATTGACTTGTATTATCCTAGTCAGTCTGTTTCAAGGAAAGAGCAGACGTCCCTTATGTTGTGTACACGCCGCATAAGTTATTCATCAGCATCAATTCAGTCCTTTAAATAAGAGCCTCAAACAAAAAAAAAATTCTGTCATGAGGAAACTGCTTTAGACAGCTACATTGTCTTAAAATAAGATCTAGAGATAGAAGGCATTTAAAGATAAATTAAACAGATGATAAAAAGACAAAAATAACGGCAGCTATAATCTGACCATATATAAGAGGTGGCATGAACAGAAATAAGACTATAGTTACAAGTAAATCAGGTATGAGGTATCATAGATCAGAATGCTCTCACTAATAAAATAAACTCTTACTGCCCAACCTGCCCTTAGTACTTAATATAGCCCATAAATATGACCCTAAACTTAACCCCCAAAATAACCCCTAAACTATCTAAAACTAATACTATATAATCCTAAACCTAATTCTAACCTTAGCCTAGTCTCTAAAAACCACCTAACCTTAACTTCAAACCCTTCAATGCTGTACTTACCATATTAGCCACCAAAATGATGCTGAATCCAGCAGTTCCAAGCAGCAGGTGTTCTGTAGGTGGTGGCATTGGAGGTGTTCTGTAGGTGGTGGCATTGCTGGGCTGCATTTCTCAGCACTGACTAATACTAAGATTGTGGCAGTGTGGGAAATAAAAGCAAGAAAAGGAAAAAATACCAGCGTATAAGGAAGAGGACCATTATTTTTGGCAACAAGGAAGCTAGTGAGCATTGATTGACTTCCATTCTCTCAAAGCGTCCTTAAACCCCTTTCTTTAGTTGTTTCCTTTCCAGCAAATGAGGAAATACAAAGACTATAGCTGATATTAAAATAGGATAAGCAAAATGATATATTAGTATATTTTGTATGTTGGCTGCTCAAAAATAAAAAGCCTGTTACCCTGCAACCCCCACCCCCTCTTTCCCGACAACAGGGTATTTTTTATCTACTTACTAATAAAAGTATACTTTTTGTCTTGCATTTCCCATAAAAAAATACTAATGAACTTCACTATTTAATGTACAGGGTTGTGTAATATGTTGGAGCTATATAAACACTGTTTAATAACACAGGTCAACATGTCATTTTCATCAGATATAATTTTATGTGGTCTCCATAGTATTTTTGATGCGGATTTCAAATCTGTGTTCAGTTTTTCTCTAGCATGTCTAGTTTTTGTGATGCACCTTATTATATATTGCGTGAAATTGGTTATAAATAGCCTTAACATATTACAACATTTAACAACAGTTTTCTTTTTTTAAGGTTAGAGACTGCATTAACTGCAAATGATTTATTTTGTCATCATGCCTAGAAATTGCCTTAATGATCCAGACAATTTATGTTACGTGTGTGGTTCATTCACGACATAAGCACAACCTCGCCAATTTACAACAGGACTTAAGATATACAAATTATATTTTAGCTGTCTACTTAGTGACCAGGATAAATCTTGGGCTCCACATGTCATCTGTACCAGTTGTTCCAACGGACTGCATGATTGGCTAAATCGGAGTAAAGCTGCAATACCATTTGCAATCCCGATGGTGTGGAGAGAACCGCAAGACCATCTAATCAACTGCTATTTTTGCCACGTCAACAAAATTAGATTCTCAGATAAAACCAAGCACATAATCATATATCCCTGCCTCGATTCTGCAATTAGGCCTGTTCCCCATGATGATTTATTGCAAGTTCGGGTACCACCACATGATGGGACTTGTTTTTGTAGAAGGTGATGAGGAATGCACTGGAGTTGCAGCCAGTTAAAACCTTGAATCATCTGATTCTGACTACTTGACCAATGAAGATTCAGAACCAGAGACCTTTGCACAAGCAGAGCTGAATGATCTCGTTTGTGATCTAAATCTCTCCAAAAACAAAGCAGAACGTCTTGCTTCAAGGCTTAAACAGAAGCACTTGCTTGCAAAGGGTGTACCTGTAACTCACTACAGAAAACAAAATCATAACTTGACAACGTTCTTCACTAGTGATGGCTCACTGTGCTACTGTCATGATGTAAATGCACACTTTAACAGTTTGTCACAAGAGCATGTTCCATCTGAATGGCGTATCTTCATTGATTCCTCTAAAAGAAGCTTGAAAGCAGTCTATTGCATAATGGTAATTCCAAACCAAGTTTACAGATTGCCCATTCTGTTAACCTAAAGGAGTCCTATGACAACACACCAGTGGAATATGTGTGGGGATCTAAAGGTCATTGGCTTGCTGATGGGAATGCAAGGAGGATTCACAAAACATTGCTGTCTCCTATGCCTGTGGGACAGCCGATCTACGGGAGACCATTATGTCAGGCGTGATTGGCTACCAAGAGATACGTATAAGCCCGGAACAAGCAGTGTCAAGTTTTTGCCTCTGATTGATCAGCACTTCTCCATATCAAGTTAGGCTTGATGAAGAACCTTGTAAAGGCCATGGGTAAATCAAACTTCATGGTTTTTTAGTACCTTGTTGAGAAGTTTCCAAACATAAGCAGTGCAAAAATGAAGGAAGGGATCTTTTTTAGGGCCACAGATTAAGTCTGTTTTGCAGGATGATGTTTTCAAACAATCTCTCCCAGCAGATGAGCTAGAAGCTTGGGAATGCATTCAAGTGGCTGTGGGAAAATTTCCTGGGCAGCCATAAGTCTCTTGCATACAAGGAAGGAGTTCAGAATCTGCTTGATTCATACCAGAAACTGGGCTGTCGCATGTCATTAAAAATACATTTCTTGCACTCACATATAGAATTCTTCCCGGAAAATCTTTGTATGGTGAGTGACAAACAAGGAAAATGTTTTCACCAGGACATTCAGTTAATGGAGCACTACTACCAAGGTTTCTGAAATGAAAGTATGATGGCGGACTACTGCTGGATGCTGTACCGCGACAAGAGTACACACAAAAATCATACTCTAAGCATTTCTGAAGAAACAATGGTACCTGACTGACACTGTCCAGTGGATCTATACCGCAGTGTGCCATATTTTACTTCACACTGAAGATGTATTACCACTCACTTTAATAGTGCTTACGTTTTAGTATAAAATACATGCATTTATATTGTTAACTATAATGGTACTCATAACTCAGGAACTGAAAACAGATCTGAAATCTGCTCAAAAATCTGATTTAGAAAAGTTTGCTGTGGTTTTCTGATGATTATCAAAACTAATTTTTTGTTGACCTGTGTAATAATAACATCAAGTTCCTGTTCTTTAGCCTCATAGCTAAATATCTGCAATATAAGATCACCTAAGGCGCTGGGAACACGCAGTTTAAACACCTTACTGATCACCTTTGGTTCACACAATCTACAGAATTGTGTTTTCTACCTGCAGAGCAAACACCTTCCTAATTCTGGTTTATCCATTCTGTGGCTCAGTGTTTTTTCCTCGTTTGCTGGTTATTGATTATTACCCCACCACACCATTAGCAGAGGAGCAGCTCTATCATTAGGAAGCAAAGCCCTGCTCTATTTACCAAGATGATAGAGGGCCTGATTTATTAAACCTCCCCAAGGCCGGAGAGGATACATTTCATCGGTGAAGCTGGGTGATCCAGCAAACCTGGTACAGATTCTTTCAAAATTACTGTATTTGCTAGCATTTTTTTTTAAATCCTGGATTAGATCCATTATAGGTTTGCTGGATCACCCAGGTTCACTGATGAAACTGTATCCTCTCCAGCCTTGAAGCCACAAGCAATACAGGTGACTCTTTCTTTGTCTTCCGCCTGACATTTTTGAGAACAGCTTCACAATCCACAATAAACACCGGGGAATCACCAAGGTGAAATTTCCAGCAATTTCTGGCTTTTAGGTTCTTCTAGACAACAGTATATGCAGCACATTGCTGTTACCAATGTTTGGAATAATCTCTGGCCTTATTGTATTACCATATTAGCACAATAAACAGCAGGGTGAGGGTCTCAATTAAATGTGCCTTTAAAACAGCTTAACTCCTCATACAACTAACATATCCTGGCGAGTGGATCTGCTCGGTGTTTAATTGGGTGAAAATAACTTATGTGCCTGATAGTCACTCATTAGCAGTGCTCCTAGCAATAAACCACTGTGGGGCCCTGGTACCAAATCTTTCCACCCTCCCCCACTTCCAGAGTGAGCACAGTCAGCTGTTGCAACCACTTGCATATAGGGAACTTATAAACACTGACTCTAAAAGGTTGGACAGTATGAGCTCTCTGCAGATTATTATTCCTTCTCATCTGCTCTTAAAGCTACATGGTTAAAATACTCAAATCAGTTTCCTATGGAAAAGAATGCATAAATCTGTGCAGCCACTTTAGTAAAAAGAACATCATGCCAGACAGAACAACTACATCTTAGACTTGTAGAACAGCTCTGGGCCTTTACATACGTACAGTAATGAAACATACTAGTAAAGCCATCATGCTGCTCTTCTTAAATTCACTATAAGCACATGTTCATGCGAGAGCCTGTAGTGATTTAAAGCTCTCTTCCAGTAAACATGAACATTAGTTCAAATTAACTAAACATTTTTGATGGAATATTTGATAACAGTAAATATAATGTGCAAACATAATTTCCTGCCACATACAATTCGATCTTTGCAAGTGAAGAGCTGTCTTGTCAGCTCATTCTAAAATCCAGCGAGTCAACCAGTATTTTTATCTTCATCACCCTGCATGATGCATGAATTTCCCTCAATTCCTCCCACCACAGGCCTCACCCTACATATTTGCCCAGTGAACTGTATTTTGCAAGAACGGACTGACTTACCTATCTAGAAAAACAACAGTTAATGCGTAATTTTATATTTACATATGAACATTGCACAGCACTACTTTTTTGTTATACCTATTATATAAATAGTTCTGTTTCTTGTTCTTTGTATGTAGATATTGCACAGTTCTGCTTCTAAGCCACGCAATTTTACCACCCACAGTTCCCGCTGCAAAGCAAGCTCATTCCTCATCACCCAAAAACTCCAGGTTAAAATGAAAACATTTTACAGGTTAATTATTTTGGTTATTTCCTTATAATAGCACCCATGGTATGAAATATTGAGCATCACATGATGATGATGTTTCGGAAGCAGTAAACATTGGCAAATATTAAGGATCTGAGCAGCTCGGCAAAGGCCAAAATATTGATTGCAAGATGATGGGATCAGAGCATACCGTTTCCAGTGCAAAGAGGTTAGTTTCTACAAAAACTGATCCAAGAAGAGACATCCCTGAACTTCTGGGGGGATTCACCCAAGGTTGTGCATGGAGGGAAGAAGGCTAGCCCATCCAGTCCAACCCCACGGAAGAGGGAATGTAGCACAGGAAGAAACGTATCACAGCACAGCGCATCATAGCTTTCTGAGGCTGTGAAGCTGCAGACCAGTCATAATGACCATGATGACCCCTGATCACTGAAGAAAGTGCCCACAGTGGATACCTAAGACCTGGAGCAATAGAACAAGTAGCGTGGTTAGATTGAACATGTTTTCTTTTAGATCTTATGAATGACCGGGTATACCTTGAAGCCTCTCTCTCTGTCCAAGCCCATTCCACCCAAATTTTAGACTGTTCTGAAGAAAAAAGGTCATCACAGTTCAAATAAATGTCAAAGTAGGCCTTTTTACCTTCCACATATTCCTACTGGTCCACTAATGCTTTACAAACCTTTATCAATGTCTGAGTCTGAGTAATGCTACCTGGAATTGTTCTACCCGTCAGAACAACACAGCATTATGAGCTTGGAGGCTGCTGGCGGTATATGCAAAAACTTCCAGGTCCCTGAACTTTGCACCTGAATGCAGGTTCTGGCGTTGAAAGTTTGAAGATTTTGGGAGCTTTTTTATTTATAAAGCAATTGTACTCTGACATATCCATCCCCTAGTCCACAATGACAGTAGACGTTCTTAGGGCTTAAAAACCTTAAATACCATTAAAACAAGATTAAAACAAAACTTAACCTGCTCATACCTGTACCAGAACACTCTGAGAGGAGAGGTTTAACTTAAATTGCAGTCAGTAGACATCACCCAGTACCTCTTCTGCTCTCCTCAAATTTTTTTTTTTATTAACTCTTCACATGTAGAATATAGAACAGAGCTATGGAGATATATAAATGGTGACACTGCCTGTGGTTTAGGGTAACACTACTTATGTAGTATAAGGATTGCTTTACTTGTTTAACATGTCATTTCAATGATTACACATTACCATCAGTATAAAATATGGCTTTGTGCAGAAAATAAAAGAAAGCATGTTAGTAACATGTCATGGGTACTCCTGATACTACTGATTTGTCACCAGCCTCAGTTAAAGACTTCCTGCTTGCCATGATGGAATCAATCCTGCCATAGCGAAGCCAGGGACATCGCTGCTCTGTCACTAGCGATTATGATTCTGAAATGATTGGTGAAAAGTGATTCCACAGAGCTTAGTGAAATGTTCTCCCGCATGACTCTGAAGATGTATTGCTAGCAGCAGGTGATGCGATAAACAAAACCTGCTGCCTGTCTGCAGTCGTCCTTAGTAACATACATCAATCTGCTCATGAGCAGCTCAAAGTACCATCCCAGCATACGCAGATGTCCATGCACATGTGCATCATGCAGGTTACATCATTCCGTGATGGCCAATCAAGATCGATGAAGATCCTGAACTTTCTATTAGAATCTGAACTTTCTATTAGAATAATACCTGGTGATCCTGCCTTGTTCAAGAACTTCAGGGTACAGGTACTTATTATACAAGTGACATGTCCAACACACATACACAGACATACTGTCAGTGCCCTGAGAAATGCCTTCAGCCATTGCATGACTATAAATATATATATATATATATATAGGCAGGAAGAGATTGCAAATAGGTAGCAAAAAAGCAGCTATACTAAGATGCAACCTATTTATTGTACAGTGCTGTTAAATATGTTGGTGCTATATAAACACTGTTTAATAACAACAATGGATGAAAAAAAGATGAAAAGCGGTAAACGGTAATAAGTAAACAGTTTTTGATACACAGTGCTCAACCAGCCCTACATCAATCAGCTATGGATTACTTGAAGGTGGCGTCTTTTTTCAAGGACTTCTTTAACTAAATTACTTTCCCCATGAAATTAGAGAAGACTTTGCCTTAAGCAGCTTTATACATAGCAGAATTGTCATTATACTTCAAAATCCTAATTTTGACCTTTCCATAAAAGACCCCCAAGTCATAAATAATACTGCAACTGCGTTTATCATCAAATGTAAAAATACCAAAACATGAAAAAACAGACGTCCGAAAATAAACAAGCAGCACTGACTCAAAAGCAAACATAGTTGTCATCGCGACCGGTCATCAGCAATGCAATAAAAAAGCAATTTTCATGATCTATGGTACCAACATCAAAATGAACTTAGAGAGTGCTCGCCTATATCAAGACGAAGGAAAAAATGGATGCAACTAAAAACATCGCCAACATAAATTGGAAGTTAATAAATTAATTTTGTACTATACATCTCAATGTTGATTGCAAGTTTTACTGATCCTCCAAGAAGCCTCCTTTCGGGAATCATTATAAAAAATACAAATAATTTTAAAAATTTTAAAATAGATTTGTGGACACTATACAATAAGTGTGCAGATAGTTAATTGTCCTCAAGGAGAGAGCTAAAAACTCCCTGTCCTTGTCAGGAGCTGCTTGCAGATGATAGTTGCCCCAGGATGACCCTCTCCTAATATAGACATAACAGGGCACTATGGACACCAATCAATGAATGGGCCAACAACACAACACATCACAACACAACACAACACAACACATAGGATTTACCTACACAAGGACGCAGCATCCCAGCACTTCAAGGTTCTTCCTTGGATTAAACAAGAGATTTGGTTAAAAGGCTTCTAAACAGCTTTCTAATTAAGCTTGCAAGTTTGCCATGTCAACTTCAGCTGTGCCATGGGAAAGGGGCCCTTCGTGGAAATGTCATTGACTGTGCGATCTATTAAGGATAGCTTGTATTTTCTATTTACAAAATCAGTATGTGCTCGCTTTTGTACTTTTGTCATAAAAACTGCTAGCTTACTCCCCCTGTCGGCATCATGGTGGGTGTGAAAAGGCAGCACTTGCATCCCTGTAGATGTGGGGACTCCTTGTTTGTCCCAGCTGGCCTCTGAAATCTTATAAAAGCCTTGCTGGATGACAGTTGCCTAAAGCACTGAGCATCATAAACAACTGGCATTTCATTCTGAAAGTAGAGATTTGCACACATGGTATTGGTATGGCTTTACACCCACACTGCACAGTGTCATTGATTTTAAACAGCGTCCCATGTAACCTAAATAAATTGGATTATAAAAAATAGGGAGCCTGCTCAGTTTAAAGTGAGTTGTGTTTTGTGTAATGCTGTAACTCACAACCGTCGTTGATTTAGAGGGACTACACCTCATTTAGAATCCAGCGCTATGCAATATATTGGTGATTTACAAATAAATATCCCCCACCTCCCAGATTGTTAGCTCTTCAGGGCAGGGTCCTCTCTTCCTGTGTCACTGTTTGGATCTGTCTCCCATTTGCTCTCCCTATGTAATGTATAGCGCAACATGGTGGCGCTATATAAATCCTGTTTATTAATAAATATTAATATAAAAAATATATATTAATAAAAAAGTCATTCCTTTTTCCATTGTTCCTAATTTGGTAAGCTATATGTACCCTTAAACAAAGTATATAACTATTAATAAAATAAAAAAAAGAAATATTTTTAATGTGTTATTTAACTTTTTTATATAATTTTTTTTTTTTAAATTAAACCTTGTTTCCAATCTCTGAATTATTTCATTTGTTATTTGGAACGGATAATACAATAAAGGAGTTGAGAACAGTAAAAAATATTTTTTCATACTCGGCAGGGTGTTTTTGACTACATACTTTAAAGCAGAACTAAACCAAAAAATAAAAAAATCACGCCTTTATTCCCGCAGATCCCTCGATGGCGCTGGACCTTTCCTTGATTCGGTCCAGTGCCATCTTGGAATTTTTCTTCGTCCCGACGCGAAGGGAGTGCCAGGCACCACCATCTTCTGTCTTCTTATTCCTTCTTGCTATGTCACCCAATCTCGCACTGCTCAGGTGTGGGTTATGTAGCCAACTGTAAAGGGGGGGAAAAAGATCTTGTTCCCCTTAGTGCAAAAAATGCCCCTTCCCATCCCAGGCATGCACAGAAGGAACAGCCAAGAGCCTCCTGGGATGCGTGATGTAGGTATCCCAGGAAGATCTGCACTTCCATTCAGTCTTGCTCGCCGCACCAAACAATCAAGAAGGGTGTTGCACTTAAAACAAAAAAAAAGAAAAGAAAAAGAATTTTGATATAAATAAAAGGGTTGTCTGCCCTTTTTTGTAAAGTAATACATTTGAGTTTAAGTCTGCTTTAAGCCAAAGGGCCATTTCAGACCTGCATGGAACTGCAGCGTTCTGCTGTGGGATTACCTGCAGTCCCAAATGCTCCCAATCAAGGAACCATTTTTTGCATGTGGCTGCAGTGGTGATGATGCGGTTCCCAAAAGTGACAAGTGTCTTTTAGACACATGGTTGCCTTTGGTAGACACAGCCAGGTATAAATGGGTTTACCTGTGGTAACTACACGTAAAAAAGTAGCATGTTCCTCTGTTTCCAAGAGTGGGGAGGTATGGGTAATGCACTGTAAGCTGCATAGTGACTTTACCACCAGGCATTATAAAAACAAATAACACTGACCAGAATATTAGTGGGCACTTCCTCATATTGGACCATCTAGAAAAGCGCACTTTATTGTTCACCAGCTGGGGGTATGATAATTATTAATTTATGAACTGCCAAGCCAGTTGTTATTGGAGCTATGAATTCATATTTGTGTTCCTGTAGTCATCACAAGGCCTTTGCACCATGAGAACTATGAGGCCAGATCCAAGATGGCACCTGGTGTCTCTTCCCCCAGATACAAGACATCTTCTTCTATTGTGTATTATGTACTGATCAGCAGAGTAAAAATACTGCCAGGACCCTGCATACAACAGAAAAATCAAAACCTTTTTGTTTAGTTTTAAATAAAATTAAACATCAAGTTTTTCTTACCTGTGACTACATTTGCAAGATGTCCCATCACTTCTTATCGTTTTGACCCCAGGGCAAGAAATGAAGAAAGGCGATCACTGGTACTGTTCTAATGGTAGAGTTGTCCCATCACTTGCTGTTCTTATACCACTGAGGGAGAAAGTGAGGGTAAAAAATCTTACGGGAATTAAATCTTAACTTATTAATATTATTATTATTATTATTATTAATAATATTAAATAAACAGGATTTATATAGCGCCAACATATTACATAGCGCTGTACATTAAATAGGGGTTTCAAATGACAGATACAGACAGTGACACAGGAGGAGGAAAGGACCCTACACAGGAGAACTCATGTGCATGTTCGGAAAGTTTTGGGCTTTATTTTACACCATCAAACTCTTATACTGAAGTAGCCCAATTCTCCTTATATCTGGCACTGTACCCTTGCAGATTTATTGCTCTGCCAGAGTAAATTATATATATTTAAAGCCTAAATCTAGCCACACTTTTTATGTCATTTTGGATAGACTGAGGAGGAAATAAACATGTCAGGGACTTATTTCTGTCTGGCTCCATTGGGGATATTTCTCCTTACTTCCTGTCCCTGTGACGTTTATACATGTGAGGAAAGTGTTGTCTCCAGAATAAGACAACACAGACAGCAATAAACGCTTTGTAAAGTTTCTAACCCTTCTTCTCACTGCTTTTTGCTTTTTTCTTGGCCTTTGGTAATACTTCATAGTACTGCAATGGATGAATGTAACCCCAATATGTAATTCAGTAGCGACCAAAGCAAACGCATGGCAGCGCATAACAACGTACACGCCATGCGGTGCCAAAAAAGGGTCATGTGACATTTTTAACATTTATACGACTTTTATTGCATGGCGTGCAGACTGCACCATTCTGAGGCCTTAGTATTGAACTTAGAAGCCAGACAACTAGTATTTACAGTAAGTCAGCCATGGCAGCTGCTATATATTTCTCCTGACATGTTTACCACACTGGGAAATACACAGCTTTTATGACAAAAACATTTCAGGCCGGTTCTTATCACTAAAAATCACAGCCAGCTCTCTTAGCTTATCTTCTGAGTGTTATAGTAAATGGGAAACTATGTTATCCTGTCACACAAAGGGACTGCTTATTGCATTGTGTGGGAAAGGAACCTAATGCCTTGCAGCCTAATAGCATTTCCAGTGTAAATTTTTCATAGGCCTGGCTTCCCAGACTAAACACGGCCTGTCTGGCCATGAGGAAATCTTTGTGTGCGCAGTGACACCTGATGGGCGGCAGAGGAAGCGCAGTAAACATGCACGTCTAAAGGGATGCTGGGAGGCCTTTGTCTTCCACCAGCAAGTACTCATTCTTCTCAAAGGCAGGCACCGCCCAACAACAGGCTCCACCAGCACTGCCAGATCCTTCCTTTATGTCTGCCAATTGGAGCTGGTGCACGTAAAGACACGCCTGTGTCATTAGTTTCATTTTATTATTATGCTTGTTAAGCAAAAGGTGGCATGGAGACCTCCAGTCCAAATCACGACATGGCCCTCCAGGCCATCTGTAGTCACAGCGTACGGTTCATGCCACCAGCTTCCCTGCCAACCTATTATTAAAGAGGAACTAAACTCAAAAACAGCCAAAACAAAAAATAAAATACACTTACCTTCAATCCCGCAGCTCAGTCAATCGGTCCGGAGATATCTTTCATCGGGTCCCGCGTTGTCCCGGTATCTGCTGCCATCTTCTCCTCTTCTTCCGGGTTCTTCTTACTGCGTCACTCGACCCAGGCGCGAGATTAGGTGACATAGTGGGGGAAAAACTTGCCAATCTCACTGCCCATGTGGCTTTTTTTCCCATTATAAGGAAAGGGTTCCTTCTGCGCATGCCTGAGGTACTTGTCACCCAAGCTCGCACTGCTCAGGTGCGAGATCGGGTGATGTAGCCAACTGTAAAGGGGGAAAAAAAGAGATCTTGTTCCCCTTAGTGAAGAGAATGCCCCTTCTGATTTCAGGCATGCCCAGACGGAGCACCCAAGAGCCTCCCTGGATGCATGACGTAGGTATCCCGGGAGGCTCTGCGCTCCCATTCATTCTCGATCCCCTAGGCAATTGAGAATTTAAAAAGGTGTTGCACTTAAAAAAAAACAAACACAGAATTTTTACTTAACATAAAAGGGTTGTCTACCCTTTTATGTAAAGTGACAATTCTGAGTTTAGGTACGCTTTAAGTCGTAAAACAAAGAAATACTTCTGTATAGGGGGCTACCTACCAACAACCGGCCACACATTATTCCTCCCAACACTGTAAAAAAGTGAAGGGTTACAGCCACGTCTACCAGGCTTTTATTATTCAAACTAATCCAAATAATAGCAGAAAACCTAAAGATGCCACTATTAGCGTTTTTTCCCTGTTCTTTTTCCAGTTTTAAATAAAAGTTGATGGTTCCTGTTGATTCGGCTGTAAAGGATTGGGTTTTATGTGTTGTCCAGTCCGTCACTGTTTGCAGAGCTTTGATTTTTATTCTTTATTCCTCTGGGCAGGATACAAAACCTACAAAAAAAAGTTCATTTTCAGTTTTATGCAGGTAAAGCAGAACTATAATTCGCTCTTCTTGTAGGTATCCTGATTGGCTGTGCCGGGATGATGTGGCATCTGCGAATGCGTACAAAAGTTTATTGATCCCAGCATCTAGGCATGCCGATAATGTATACTGCATATGCGCATCTCAGTTTATTGCAAACAGGCAGATAAAAAAGTTGTATTGAATCTTAATAAAACCCAGCCTGCCTTCACAAATAATTTTTTTTACCATAGGTGATGATAGTATTTAGTTTATCATTTTTTAAAAGTGTCACATGCCTTCATTTATTGGATTTGCCCCATATGTGAATGCAGACCTAACTGTGTAGCAAAAGTGACAGTGATATGGACAAATAGGCTTGTCCAAACTAGCAATAGGAAAATTGATTTCTGTGTGGCTCCTGACAGCTGGTACTCCGCCAGCAGCTCAGACTCCCCCACTGCTGTGCTGTGTTCTTAATGAACCAGCAATTAGACATTTTACTACTGCACTGCTCATTGCCTCCCCCATTTATTCCCTATGGGCAGCTTCAGATGAGATGCTACGTGTAGTGTCAAAACTGCGGGCACACTTCATGGGTTACCTCTTCAACCGCACTGCAACCTCTCTGCCAATCTGAATTAGCCCTAACACAGCCAGGGGTGGCTAAAATAATCATGTGTTACTCCTATGAAACTAAAAAAGAAGAGGTCTGTAAATATATGTGTAGTTTTCTCGCTGATCACATGATATGCATGGATAGGACTTCACCTCTTTAATGGTGTTACATGGCACTTAATGTTTCAGAGTACCAGGGTCTCACAAGGAATGGGTAGAATATTAGCAGGCTTTACCCATTTTGCCCAGGGGCCCCCAGGTCTTTCATAACCCTTTGAATGAGCTGGCGAATTCAGCACACACAAGTGTAGCATTTATTAAAGCATACCATATAGCAATGCAAGGTCTTGCTGCCAGTACAAGTGTGGGCTCCTCAATGGGGGGGGGGGGGGGGTTCTCTTGCTGGTTGTTAGCTCAGACCCTCTACTTGCATCTGGCTCCCTTGCAAAGAAGTCAAGTACAAGGGCAGCCAGGTGCAAGTGAAGGGTACAAGTGCACCTGGCTCCTTCCTTGGCTAGCCAGACCTTCCACTTCCCTCGAGTCTCTTGCTGGCTAGCCTGACCCACCCAAGCACCTGGCTTCCGTGCTGCTTAGCTCCAACTCAACACTTGCAGCACCTGGCTTCCTTGCTAGTTTAACACAAACCCTCCACCTAGAGTTATGCCCAGTCTAGAGATATCTAGGTTTTCCAAAGATATTCTGGAGAAACAAAAATTTCATGATGGCCCATAACTCCAACAACGTGAAACTTGCTTGTGCCTCTGCCATCACAGCTTCTCACTAAAAGAAAAATACAGTTTTAAGAATCACAAAGACCTAATATTTGTACAGTTACTAAGATATTAGGCTGTCATATGCCCCCACACTCATTTTTCTATTTTATCTGGAAGAGGGCAAAGCCAGGAATTTATATATAGTGATTATGGTTGGTGGCATTATATACATTGACATTCATCAGTGTAATACATAGTGACAGAGCCAATGTGACAGATTATATATGTAACAGTATTTATATATAGCGATTATGGCTGCTGACAGAATATTTTCAGTCCATTTAGTTGATATAGGAGTCAGTGGGAGATTTTGTTGCAGACATTAGTCAGCATTACAGTTTTGACTATGCAGGGACCTAAATTGGTGTAATCATTAGGAATAAATCATATACAGTGACATGTGGTGGTATGACATACTGTATATGTTGTGTGGCACAGATTATCCCTGGTAAGATTAGTTGGTATAAAGGATTATGTAAAGTACTGGTCAGTAAAAGATTATAAACCATGATATTTCTCTGTTGCAGATTATACACAGTGGTTTTTTTTAATTCTTTACAGTAACATTAGTCATTGTGACAATCAGTCCCAGATTATGTATTATCAGTATGATTGATGATGTACAGTGACAACATTCTGTGTAATAGTAATGATATAAGACATACAGTCATGTTAGGGTTAAACGAGGTCCACAGAGTTCAAAGCCTAATGAAAATGATAAATCTTTGGTTACATGCATGAAATCTCAGACGTGGATTTATTTTTAAATGCTAGCAGTTAAACTACGTACCCATGTCAGATAATAGTTGCCCGAGATGTATAGTTATAAGACGTACAGTATAACCAATCGGGAATGACCATTGTTCACTCCCATGGAGAAGAGCACAGCGGAGTGCGGCTGACTTGTCCTCTTCCCTCCTTTTCCATAGAACAGAACAGCGTGGCGTGTACAGTGCACATTGGCTGACCTGCCACTGAAAACGATCAAGAAACATACCTCCAAAAAATGGAGGTAACATTTTTTGAGGTAACTATTTCTCATAAAGGACCCTGCAGTTTACAAGGAGGACTGTCAGGAACCAGTGTAGAGGGGTTTCCAATGGGATCAAAGACATCAAAGAAGAGCAAGAACATAGTTTTAGGAAAATGAACACCATTAACACATATTCTGGAGATTAAATTAATCTTTATGTAGGTAGTCACTGGGCAGAAATGTGTAGGTGTAAGGTACAGGGTATGGGGGTTTAGTTGATGCAATGAGCGAGGTTGGGGGGGGGGGGGGGGTAAGGTTAGGCACCTGTAAAGAAAAGGTTAAAGTTTAGGCATCATAAAGGGAGAAAAGGAGGTAACATTTACTGGCATCTTTTAAAAAAAAAAAAAAACTTGATGAGTGGGACCATCTCCACATAAAAGAGCCAACTAACTACAAGCTCCTTGTCAGTCCTACTTTATGGCCAGCTCTGAGAATGGTAGGAGACTGTACAGACAAGTCTATAGTTAAAGAATAAGGCTACATGCACACGTCAGATGATTCTTGTCCAATAATCGCCTCAGGGCATGTGTACAGTGCTCGTTGGTGGATACATGAATGATGAACGCTTGTAATGGAAGTGAAGGGGAGAGAGCCCAGCAGGGCTTCCCGCTTCCCTCTCCATAGTGCAGGATGGCACTGTATGTACAGCGCTCGTTCAGTCTTTTGTCATTGGAAAGGATTGTGAAAGATCTTTTCCAATGACAAGTATTGAACGTGCGTACGCAGCCTAACTTTGTTTCACTAAAAATAAACCTTCATTTATTAAAGCGCTAATGGTGCTTTATTATTCATCTAAACTACTGATTTTCAACTAAAAAATTTTCCTTTTTCATAGTATTGTTGGTATCTTTGATACTGTTCATATGTAAAGTTTTTTAATTCGTGTTTTTCATTTTAATTCGTGTTATTTCTTTAGTATTGCGTGTGTTGTACTAGTAATACATAGAATACCATTTGTACATTTTAGTATTAAAATATTATAATTGTCAGAGGAAAAGGATAATGTTACTGAAATGCTGGCTCTGTCTAAGCATACCAATTATTCCTAAATTACACTAGCTAAACTATATACCAACAAACGACCCCCCCCCCCCCCCCAATCTGGTTAAGCTGTCTTTAGACCAAAAGGTGGTAACCAGTAGACCGAGCCATTTATTTCTAACATGCTAATATTAGAAATAACAGCCATTTATTTTCTAACATACTAACCTGGCTGTTGTATGTGTAAATGTTCAGGTTCTATCAACTCAGGTGAAGAGGTGGCAGCGCCCTTTGGCACCTTCGCTTTGTATGTCAGAAGGAATGAAGAAAAGGAGGATCAACAACGGTATATCAAGAGCAATTTTTAAATAGTGATATAAGGAAGAGGAAACACAAAGGAGGAATGAAGGTTTAAATAGTTATGTGCAAGAAGTGTTATCTGGAATAAACAAGGAAAGACTGGGAGTGAGACATGCAATTAACATAGTGATAACATCATTTGTGTATTCAAAGTTTAATCTGAAGACTGAGGAACTTTGAAAGGATGCCATTTGTACTATATATTGTGTGTTGTTTTTACTGTCACTTATTGGAAAAGAGTGAGAAAGATGGTGCAGTTTTGTAATTGCAACCTAGCACTAATTGGAATGTGTATTCTTAGATGTTTGTTTGGAGAGGAGATGGACAGACCCCAGCTGCATTTTTGTTACTTGGAAACAAAGCTGACTATGCCTTGGTTTTGTCACACATGCACAAAATGTAGGGGATAGAAACAAAGGAGACCCAAATTAATTACTCTGGCAAGGAAGAACCTGTAAATATAAACAGTTATATGATACTGACTACAATATAATGTGTAGGTGGCTGGAAGTCACTACTGGAAACCCTGTTATCATAGACCATGGTCCGTATTGATTATGTAGAGTTCAGTTTGGACCTAGGGTTGCCACCTGGCTGGTGTTTTACTGACTTGGCCAGTAAAAATTGGCCTTTTTGATTTTTTGTTCTATAGGAAAAAGACAATAAGGTCAGTAGATTTTCCCAGAAAACATGGAAAATCTAGTTGGACCACAAAAAGGCAGCTAAAGGGTACATAAGAAAAAAAAGCCCCAATGCTACCTGTCCTACCAAGCTGAACTGCCACTTTCTCATCAGGGGAAAGGATATAAACAAATCATGACCAGGGTAATTTGGACCTTCTAGCCCATCCTTTTCCATCACCATCAGAACCTCCACCTCCCCCCGACCCCCCACCTGCTTACCAACTACTCCCTTAACCAGTAAATACCCAAACACCAATCTTGGATTTAAATTGGCTGGCAAGCAGCCGTTTATTTATTCAACATTAAATAAAGTAACCATTAAAATAAATAACTAACAAATATCTAATACAAAATAAATGACAAATAAATAAATACATTTTACATTTTTGATATGCAAGCATACATTAGCTTAACATAACATAACACTCCATTATTATTATTTAAATTAATATTAAACCGGGATTATATAACGCCAACATATTACATTGAATATAACTTAATTAACCAACAACCTAATTCCCCCCTTTTATTATTAAATAACCATAACAACGATACTGATAATGTTAGCAAACTTCAAACCCCTGGTTATACACCCAAACAACCAGGATGCAGGTCTCAGAAGACAAAATCCGCACCCAACAGGAATTTAACTCTTCCAACATCTCTACCTTGGCCCCTAGCTGCCCAGCACCGCCTCGGTAGCCATAATCATCTGTTCACTATAAAGGAGGAAACCCCACCAAAGAGGACCCCCCCTTGCCAAAATCCACCACTTTTCCAATGCACTGGATTTCTTCAAAGTCACTGGATATTTGCTAGCAAATGTTTTGAATTCTGGACCAGATCCATTCCAGATCTGCTGGATCACCCAGCTTCACTGATGAAAGTGTATCCTCTTCAGCCTTGGAGAGCTTTAATATATCAGACCCTCAGTGTTTAGAAAGAATTACTTGTTCAGTAAAATCAAGGCATCTCTTTACCCCATGATACTCTAATGTAAGCTTGGCAAACATATGACTTGCCTTTTATTATTATTATTAAACAGGATTTATATAGCGCCAACATATTACGCAGCGCTGTACATTAAATAGGGTATGTATACCTGTCAAATTTCAGTTGATATTGGAATCAACACTAGAATGAATAAGTTCTGTCCATTTCTGGGAGAGGGAATAGAGAACAGCACACCCATATCCTCTCTTGTGACAGATCACTAAATGACATTGGGGGACATTAGATTTTTTCCGAAGATTACCATGATTGTTTATCTTGAGCAACAATTATCTAGAATGTGTACATAGCTTTAAACTAATAGGTTTACTTCAAAAAGTACATGAATACTAAAAGTGTTTCATCTATGGTAGTTTAAATGCTGCTCAGCTTGCAGTTTTGTTTTACCTTTAAGTTTTATGGACTTTAAAAAAAGGGGCAGCTCTAAACTTAAGTACTTAATGCATAATAACAAATGTCTATGGATTGATGGGTCAGTAGGCTGGTCTAATGGTCTAAACTGCATTTTCTCCCAAAGGTAGAGGGGGTCTTTAATGATGCAGAAAGCACACTGACATGATGACATCAGCACCAGTTGCTACATCAATATATTGTAAGTACAGGGCACCTGTGGTACCCTTCCAGGGTACAGAGCCTTGATTGCCCACACTGCCAGCCATTCCTTAGGCTACGTACACACGTGCAAGAATTGTCATTGGAAAGAATCTTTCACGAACCTTTCCAATGACAAACAACTGCACAATGCATGAAAGCATTATGCTCTATGGAGAGGAGAAGGGGAGAACAATAGAGCAACACACCGCTGTGCTCTCTGCCCTTCACTTGCATTACGGTCGTTCATCATCAATGGAACCACCAGGACAGTTGTTCGGACGATGAACGACAAATGCTGTACACACGCCAGATTCTCATCTGATATCAGCCCTAAGCCGATCGGACGAGAACCATCTGTGTAGCCTTAATATTCCAGGTTGAATAAGGCTGGACATTATTCAGTCCAGAAGACACATGACATCTGATGGCAAAGACGAAGTACAGAGGGGAACAGTTCTGATTTAAAAGTGGTTAATAAACCCAGGACTGCTCATGAAAGAAAAAACATTTCAGGAGAACATGAAAAAAACATTTTAGCCCTGAATTAGGCATTTATGTCCCAAGTTTCTCAGGTACCCCATTGTCCCTATAGACACATAGAGCCTCCTAACTCCAGGGTTCTGCACTCATGTTCATCTTCGTTCTGGCGTCCAAGCCTTCCCTGTGAGTTGCAGACATTTACATGCTTTTGTGACATCTAAACAGTTGCAGAGCCTCAGCTATTTGCATATTCACAAGGCAAATTAACAAAGAGAAAAATTAGCTTTTCTGCATAGTCATTATTCAAACACCACCAATCTGAGTAGTGAATTTAAATCATTCAAGCAGTAGTATTCTGATAACTGTACTATGGTATTGCATTGATCCAAATATATTTATGGTGTAACCACAGTAAATTTGAAAATAAAACCAAACATACATATTAACGTTTAAAATGTTATAGTAACTTTATTCTTTAATAATTGAGTAACTAAAACAGATCAGACTTGCTTCATAGCTCTTAAACAGAACAATTTGTGATTTTTGCCATAAAAAAGAAAGATTCTGCATAGCCTTTCTACATTGTTGTACATTTATAATTACATAACAAACCCTGTTAAGCTTTGTGTGTGTAACAGGTCCTCAAAAACTGTGCAATATAAATGTTGTATAGCTTTCAGAATTTTTTATATCAATTTTTTTAGGACGATTGTTAATAATTTAAAAAAGTCATTGTTCAGTTAAAGTATGCATTCATTTTCTATAAGAAACAGAAGGAGGGAAAAAAATAGGATGATAAGCAACATGACAAATCAATATTATAAACAAGATGTGACATCTGAACAGTTCCACAGTTAGTCATTTGCATATTCATTAGCAACTTAACAAAGAGAAAGCATGCTTATTTAGCATAATAATTCATCAAATAGCAAGTCTCCTCCAAATAGTGCATCTCATATGCAGTGGTTTTTACATAACTGTATCATGTATGTGCTGTCTAATTATATTGATCCAACTTTACTTGGTATGCATAAGTAATATGTAAACACTAATATTAAACCCAACTATTTTGGTCCCTATTGGTAGGTTAAATATACCATTTAAAGCATTGTATTCTACCTGTTGATCTGATTGGATTGTTTTGAGCTTTAAACTTCCTGTGATTTTTGCCTGTGTTGACTCTTACCAATTCTAATGTTATCGGCTATATCTGAGAACTACCAAATTATGCCCCTCTATGTCATGGAGAATAGGAGAGGAGCGAGGCGAGGGATGCTGTTGGAAAGTTATATAGAAGTGTGACCTATTTATTTCATTTTTGGCTAAAGATATATCTTTTCGTATACAGCCATACAAACTAACACTACATCAAATACTCTGGTTGCATCTAATCGAAATCTATCACCTTTATTAATATTATTACAAATACATTACAGTATTTCTATAGCACCATCATAATATGCAGCGCTGTACAAAGTCCGCAGTTGTGACACTAACTAATGTAGTCTAAGGTCAATTTTTTGGGGGGGGAAGCCCATTAACCTAACTGCATGTTTTTGGGATGTGGTGGGAAATCAGAAATCCCGGAGAAAACCCAAGCAAACACAGGGAGAACCTGCAAACTCCATGCAGATATTCTCCTGGTCAGGATTCAATCCTGGGATCTAGCGCTGCAAAGGCCAGAGTGCTAAACACTGAGCCACCATGCTGCCCATGATCATATGTCATTAATACAGTCTAAGGTCAATTTTGAGGGTAAGCCAATTACCTAACAGCATTTTTTTGAAATTTTCATGATGAGTCTGAGCAAGGACCAGAGAGCGTCTGATATAGATAAACATGGTTTATTTGGTATACCTAAAATCTTATAGCATAGCTAATATTAAATAAAAAACAAGAATATGGGTAAAATATAAAAAAGCATGCAATCTCTGAAAAGTAAGGTTACGCTATTATACCAGTAGAGATTTATTATTGAAACATTAAAGTATTAATTGATTAGCTGTGGAATCTGTTGAAATACTCACCAAATTAGGGTTATATCTGGGCAAGGGAATGCAATGTGATATTCTTTTTAGTATGCCTTCACAATTTTTATTAAATAGAACATAGTGATGGTATTCATCAAGAAGGTTCATGGAGCTATTGTAATATGGCCCCCCATGGGTTAATTTACACAAAAATACGTGATGACACGTGTTCAATGTGTTTTTGAAGTGTTACTTTTTTAAGCAAAAAGCAGATCAATGTCCTAAAAATTAAGCATTTCAAAACCGCTATTAATGGATTGATTCTAAGACAAGTATAATACAATATGTAGCACATACACTGTTTGTAATTGTTCCCCCATTTAGCATTGTTGTTATTTAATTAGACTTGGGTAGTCATGCTGGCACTTGTAAGGCCTCATTCATAATGTATGATGTTATGTGTCACAGACACATGAAGCCTCAACATGGTGTGTCACGACTTGTAAAGGGTTGAGAATCACCAGTCTAGGAGCTAGGCATTAGGTGTTAGGTCCTAGGTGTTTGGAGCTAGGGGCTATGAAATATGGTCTGTGGAATCACAAAATAATATCCAAGAGAGCACCAGAACTGCTAAATCTATGCAATGTGTGACTAAGAGTACATTAAAACTGCAAAGTCTGTG
>NC_092861.1:116611874-116624416 GCF_032062135.1 Pyxicephalus adspersus | reverse complement strand
CTGTGTTGTTTTCTTAAGTCAGGTAAATACAGTAGATATATGAATTACAACGTGTGCATTCTTCTGAGATAGGAGGAGGTGATTAAGGCTCCTCTTCTCATATGTCTCCTTATGTATCTACAGATTTTATTTACAGGTTCTGTAGCTGAAGCTGCAATTTACTAACAGAAAAAATAACTAGCCGTTACCCATGGCTCTGTCAGATCTGATCTGGAGCTCCCATCTGTTCTGTGGTTCACCCCATCCCCACGCCACGGTGGGGCTTAATCTCATACAAATTTGTGCCTTGTTTTTGGTATTTGGGATCAATTAATTCCAGATTGGAAGATTGATCAAACTAGCTGAACAACCACAAAAAAGACAATGCATCTGCTAATATGTACTTGGCCTAAGATTCCTAGTTGGCACAAATCCAGTTGCTTTTTTTAGCAAAATATTTGAAATTAATTTTGTGTGTATTTGCCACCCCTGTACTTACAATACCAAATAACTGACACTATAGCAAACATCAGTATCAGATTGATCACTGTACTTGCAAGCACTTCATAGCTGTTCACAAAATAATAAATATAGTTTAGGTTTAAGTAAAGGAACATGGGAAGAAAATATGACAGTTCAACCTAAATAGACTTTAGAATCATCTTTAAATTGGGGTTTACTGATTGACATTAACATTGGCATGATACACTACAATAAACAGGTTACATGTATCAATGTTGATGTTGCCTGTGGTTAGAGAGAGGAGCTGTAGAAAGAATAACATGTTTTCAGCAGGAGAAAGGTTAACATCTGAACAAAGCTTGGAGAACTGCGACCGATTGGAGAGTCCATTGGGAGTTGGTTGTCAGAATGACTATAAGACCAGATGGGAATACACAACGTGCTGGATAACTGTGAGAATATCAAATTAGTTAGAAGCAGTTGCTGGGGACATTCAAGACTCTAAGCACAAACAGATGGAATGAATGACTGATGTATTATGGGGGAATCACAAATGCTTGTAATCTAACAAAATGTTTTTAAATAATAAATACAATACTGCAAAAGATCTTAACTCTCCAATATACTGAAAATGCCTAGCTTGTAAATTTTTGTAACATATCTTATGAAAATAAGTAGGGCATTATTCTAAAATCCATTTTCCCACGTGCATTCTAAAAATAACTACAGATTTCTGCCACCATTGTAACTGTTATGGTGAAACATCTTGCAGAACACTAGGTTAGTAATCTTCATGTATTTACTCACATTGACAACAAACTTGTATGGGCATGGTGCTTTTTACCCAATTAATTAAAGTTTTAATGTGATTGTCAGCCAAACAGCTGATCCATAACTAAATTGCAGTCTTAATTATAAAACGTATGTCCTAGAACTGCTGCAAAAGTGCCTCTGCACAGTTTCCACTTTGCCACCAGTAAGCCCCCTGGCTCATTTGTTACATGGACCAGTACATTTCTGGTCTTGAGTATACTCATAATTAGGGCAATAATATGGTTAAATTTTGGCTAGCAATGTTCATTGTACAGCACAGATCAGTCTGCGGTTAGGACTCCACTCAATGTGGAGTTAAAGTTAAAAGGACAGCAGATAAAGACACCAATCTCCAGTAGAAAAGTGACCCTAAGGGTCTGTTTATGTCTCCAATGTCTCTTTTACCAGTATATGATAGTACTTTAGTTGTGCAGTATTAAGTGACAGCTGTTGAGAGTGGTGGAAGTCACCCCTGGGAGTGAACAGATGACCTTATGGTCATATAATTGCCAACTGGATCCCTTACATACCATTGAGAAACTGTAATAGGATCCCTTGCATATTATTACATAGGGGGATAATAACTGTAATAGATGAATAGATAAGTAGTACAAGTACAATAAAATATTAATAAATATTAGATTTAGCAATTAAAAATAAGAAAGCTTACACATGCATGCATCACATACATTCACACTCACACACTTAGAATTTATATTGGATTTCCAGTGCCTATTGGAAGCAAATTCCCTTCCTATAGCATGTGTGCACACATTGTACATATGTTCAATATACACTAAAAGTTCATCAAAGTTTTATAGTTTTTATTTAGCAGGAATGTTGCAGTAATATTTGTTTATAACCCCAGGAGCCTGAGATTTTTCTTGCGCTTATAGTACTTCTGCATGTACTGACCTAATCATCGATTAATGCAAATGGCTCCTTTATATACGAGCAAAATATAGGGAATAGGGAAAAAACAAGAGCAACAGACAAGCTCATGTGACAATATGTAAGCAAACGATGAACAACTGTGACACTATATGGGCAGCAAATGGATTTTAGTGAAAATGAATGGGTATCAAATGGGCAACTGCTATACCACATGAACAGCAATGTAAAAATTCATTTGGGTAAAGAAATATAATGGAGGCAAAAAGCATATATATATATAGCAATAAAGGGACAACAAAAAGGCAATAGTGATAACATGTGCAGCAAAATCGGGCATTCATTGATATATGTGGGCAGTAAATAGGAAATTTAAACAAGAGTAAAAATAGAAAAAAAGGAATAAGGATAGATTAACATGGCAACTTTAACTAAAAGTCAATTGAAGGAATACAATGTGACTTTGCAGTGAAAATTTACCCTTTTATCCTTTTTATTTTACAGAAAGAATTATTTTTCATTGAAGGATGTATGTTGCTAATTGTAATTTCATGTATTTTTCACTGGATGAATCATGGGTGGAACTAGTTTGGCTTGAAAAATAGGGTAATGTTTTTGGTAAACATCTGTTGCAATGACTGTGATAATTGATAAATTGATAACTGATACCCAATATAGGGAATATTTTCTAGATATTCACTCTACTTTTGCTGGTGCCACATTTATAAAGCATATTTACTGGAATGATTAATTACATGGAAGTTCCTTAGAACAGTGTTTTTCAACTTTTTTTGAGCCACGGCACATTTTTTTACATTGAAAAAATCCTGCGGCACACCACAAATCAAAAATGTTACAAAATGACACTCTGTAGCTAATTCTTTTGTCTCTAAGAATAAACAAGAAAACTGTTACCTACTGCCACCCACTGACATGGAAGAGTATTACATTACTCTGCCAGTCACTACAGCACAGACACTCGACAATGGTAATTAGATAATTTCACACGGTACACCTAAAGATCTCTCATGGCACACTAGTGTGCCGCGGCACAGTGGTTGAAAATCACTGCCTTAGAACATATGCAAGATCCTTAGAACACACTTACTAAGGCTATGTACACATGTGCAATAATTGTCGTTGGAAAGGATCTTTCACGATCCTTTCCAATGACAAGCGACTGCATGATGCATGAATAAGTGCTGTACATACAGCACTGTTGTGCACTATAGAGAGGGGAGGGGGAGAATGATGGAGCGGCACCCTGCAGTGCACTCTCCCTCTTCCCTTGGATTACGATCATTCGTTGTCCACTGTCAGTAGATCCGCCAGGACCATTGTTTGGATGATGAGCGCTGTACACACGCAAGATTGGCGTCCGATATCGGCCCTGAGTCGACTATTGGACGAGAACTATTGCACGTGTGTACCTAGCCTTATATGAAGCAGATAAGCATTACATTTTACAGTGAAAGGTAAATTACCTAAATTAAATTGGAGTAACGAATGTGAAGTCGATTTATAGACAATTGCCTAACAAAAGATTTCTTTTAACCTCCTCTTCTAGTAATAATAGAAAAATGTTAGAATTCCAATTGCCTTTTGTCGCAGTGAAAAGGTCTAGCCTAGTCACAGTGAAGAAAAGGATGGGTAAAGTCTAATGAGGTTGCTAATGACTAGTTGTTGAATGATGGAGGCCAAAATGTGGGGATAAAATTGTACGTTCCATCTGCCGTGGTTAAATTCTCCAGCCCTTATGTCTCTACACCACATGATAGTAATATAGGATTTACAGATGTAACCACATTGCATGTGTCTAGAAAAACTCATTCATCCAATAAACCCGGAAGAGTGTTGGATGTGAAAAATGCAAGATAGTGTGAAGATTCCAGAAATGGGAATATAAATAATCTTCTTATGCAGTGAGTTCATTTCTTTTGAAGGCAACATTTACACTCTTTGGTTTTTCCCTCCCTATACTCCTCTTGAGTCTCAAAGCTTTTCTTTCTTTTTGTTTTATTTTCGAGATTCCCAGTTCCTCCCCATACATATTTAAGCATTTGTAGGTTATGATAACTATTGACCTCTGGAAAGCTTAGTGTATAATGACATGAAAAATCCCTGATAACCCAACATTTCCCTACATTACCACTTTTCACTCAGATCCTTCAAAAAATCCATCCCTATACAATTATTAAATGCAGCTACATTTTGTATCCTGGTTCTGTAGAAACCCCAAACCAGTAGCAATATGTTACTTATGGATGGATAGGATCAGGTGGATGGGAGATGTTATCAATTCAATCAAGTGCATATCACAAAAAAGTGGGTTAAATAAACTCTCCTGGCTTGATTAAACAAATTCTAAAGAATAAAGGGATGTCTGCAAACTACAGGTTGAGTTTGGAGCTCAACACATTTCCCATATTAACAGAACATACGGGAGTCTTACCATCACATGCTTCAATCTAACCCTGTAACATACTTGTTCCCAACAGCTTCTCACCCTTTCTCACACCTCTCCGTCATACCACTTTTTTCTTTTTTTTAACACTACCCTTCTCACCATCTTTAGAACCATTTATTATAACAGATTAAGGTCAGAGCTCACCACATTTCCCCTATTACCAGAACATATAGGAGTCCTACTACCCCATGCTTTAGCCCAACCCTGTACCATTTTTGTTCCTACCACCTTGTATCCCTTCCCCATGCTTTTTTTTTCAAACCCCATTCTTTCCACCATCTTCAGCACCAGCTATCTTTAGACCGCCACTTCCTCACTCATACTTTATGAACTCTCTCCCTCCCACCAACTATCATAGGGATCTGCATTCTAAGATCTAAGTTCAGAGCTCAACACATTTCCCATATTACAGAACATACAGGAGTCCCACCATCCCATGATTCAACTTACCCTTTTAACACTCTAATTCTTAACAACTCTCATCCCTTCCCACACCTCTTCTCCATCTTTTGTCTCCAACCTCACTCATCATTCAGCACCAACTATTAATAAACCACCACTTCCTCACCCATACTTCATGAACTTACTACCTCCTAAATTACCCTATGACCCATCTCTCATCCCTGTCGTCCTTTACTTTTTGTAAGGTAATGGGTTTATACTCTGCTTTTAATCGGTGTTAGGTACTGTATTTTTTGTCGTATAAGACGCACTTTTTCTTCCCCAAAACTGGGGGGGAAAAGTTGGTGCGTCTTATACGACAAATGTGTTATAAAATAATTAAAATAGGATACTCACCCGATACCTGATCCTGCGTGTGTCTCCTGTCCTCGCTGGCTGCAGCGCGTGTCTCCTCCCCTCTCTGGCTGCAGCGCGTGTCTCCTCCCCTCTCTGGCTGCAGCGTGTGTCTCCTCCTGGCTGCAGTGCAGAGCGAAAGAAGCCGGCACAGCGCCCCCTGCTGATCCCTGCCCTAACTGGCGTACAGTGGAAAAAAAGCACAGAGTGATCAGAAGGGGAATTTGAATGGCACAGAGTGATCAGAAAGGGAATTTGAATGGCACATGAGTGATCAGAAGGGGAATACCGGTATGAATGGCACATGAGTGATCAGAAGGGGAATATTCTTTCAGAATCTTTTTTTTCTAGATTTTCCTCCTTTAAAATTGGGTGCGTCCTATATTCTGGAGCGTCTTATATGGTGAAAAATACGGTATTTAAAATGAGCATTCAGCTTTAGGACACATATACCATTGAGTACATATATCTTGCACTCGCACACCTAACCATATACAAGTTACTTAAAAAATAAGCCACTCTTTATTATATTAGGAATGAAACCGGTTTCTCAGACAGCTGAGTATTCTTGGACAAAGATAACAGCTATGAGAAGCAATTCTTATACAGCATTTTGTAAGAATTGTATAGGAGTATATTATAAGATATTTTGATAAAGGAGGAACCATTTCTAACATATATTTCTATGTAACCATGTACTTGGGTTATTCTAAAGGCTAAATTGCCATATAAAAAACATATTATCATCCACCTTAACCCCTTTAAACCATCCCTCTGGCAGGAGAAGACGTTTGTGCCGTTGCTAGCTGCAAACCATTGTCTATTTTGAAATGCTTTTGAAGTTAGCCAATCTTAAGAGCAACTTGGGGATTCTAGATGAGTAAGTAACCTAGTCCTTTTCTTGTCCTTTCCTCCTCCTGTGTCACTTGGCCTGATTTATTAAAACTCTCAAAGGCTGGAGAATGGATCTGGTCCAAAATTCAAAACATGTGCTAGCAAATAGCAAGTGACTTTGAAGAAATCCATTGCAGGTTTGCTGGATCACCCAGCCCACTGATGAAAGTGTATCCTCTCCAGCCTTGGAGAGCTTTAATAAATCAGACCGACTGTCTGTATCTGTCTATTATTTGCAACTTCAATTTAATGTACAGCACTGTGTAATATGTTGGCACTAAATAAATAGTATTTATTTATTAATAATAAATAATAATAAAATCTTCTGTTCACATTATCATGTTTGATCCCTTTACATTATACTGTTTCTGACTCCCCTATATGCTCAATCCCCTATAAAGAAAATAGGTAGTAAAGAGAAGTCCATCAGCAGGACACCTTCCAGTAACGGCCAACATTGGTGAATCCCTCACATTAACTAAGACCAAAATTGTTTTTATAATGTATCACTGTATCACCTATATTTTTTGTTGACCTTTTTAATAATGGGGTAATACCTTGTAGGCATTTTCAAGTCTTTAGGGAACACCTTCTATAATTATTATACACACATTTGTATGGTAATCAGTAGAAGGAATTCTTCTCACAGTGCTGGCCAGTAGGAAGGCTGCCATCCCTATATATTGTCTGCAGAATACAGGCCCAGTTGGAGAAGAGGCAGAGAGGACTCTGCTTGACACAAAGACACCTAAGAAAGGTCCAAAGACACCTAGAAAGTTATGACTTTACTAAAATGTTTTTAAATTAAAATGCAGTGGGGAATCAAGAAGAAAGGGGAACTGTCACCAAAATAATGGCTTTAATAAGGATAATTGTGAGCTTTAATAGAATCTAGGGGTGTGATGTAAGAATGAACTAAAATGTATAAATTGTCCACAGGTAAGGTATGATGGGGACAAATGATGCAGGCTTATGCTGTGCCACACTTCAAAGCAAGTCACATGCCATTGCTACAGCAATCTTAATACATTTTGGTGTGTTTGCAAACAATTACAAAACACAAACTTTTATTAAACACTTAAAATGTGTAACATTATCCAACAATACTTATAAATTCCAGAAGACACATCATCAGCCAAATACCCTCTAGTCCACAATTTCTATAGAGTACATGTAATACCTAGCTGGACCACCAGGGGAAAGCTTATCTGTTTAGCCCAGATGTAAAAGACCTAAATCTTAGGAATCTTCCTCAGGGCGCTACTTGCTAAATATATAAATATAAAAAAAAACTAGATGGAAAAATATTTGCTAACATACAACTATTCTATAAAGCTTCCGAATTGCACCATATTACTGAACGATAACTGATTTCATAAATAAGACTACAGTTCCCATGATGCACCGAGGGTTCAACCGGAAGTAAACTCTACAGGACTCAGGTGACAAGACTGCGGGTCTGTGTTTGGAATCATCTGAACCGAGTCGCAGCATTTCGCTTGGAGGAGTGCTGGCTGTGATAATTTCATTTCCTTCATCCCTGGGGTTCCGTGTACCCGGGTGTGCAGGGAGAGGCTGGGCGAATCGTCCTTTGCAGACATGAGTGAAAAGGAAGGTGAGAGCACTATTCACCCTGTTTTCTGCGGGCTGTCTGCCTGTTTGTGGGGTCTATATTCCTCCAGGGCTGTCTGCCGGCCTCTGGGTCTGTCCACCATTCCTAGGGGCTGTCCCCAGTGCTCCAGGGCTGTTTGCTGACCCCTGGGCCTTCAGCCTGGAGCTGACTGCTGTCTAGTGGTCCCTAGGGGCCGTCCCCTAATTCCTTGGGGGCTGTGTGCTGTTCCTTAGGGCCGGCCTCTGGTCCATGACAGCCATTTGTCTACTTCTAGGGCTCTGTGCCGCTCCCCGCTGGGTTCCTCCCTGCTTCTTTTTGCATTGTCCAAAATTCCTGTGGGTGCCTGATGATTGCCTGTAAGAGGGCATTTTCCTTTGATCCCCCCAATATTAGTAAACATGTTTCTAAACACCTCCTATATAAATGGATTCATTTTCACTGAGTATCACTCCAAGCGGGTATACAAATTCTTACTGTTTGTAGTTTAAACTTTTGGCTTGTGTTGGTATTTGTAACTCAGAATGTTCACTTACAATACGTAGATAACCCTTTTATTTATAGTAAAAATTTTGTTTGTGTTTAAAAAAAAAAAAAAAAAGGGTGCAGCATTGCCCCCAATATTCGTCAGGCATCACGGGAGGTGCTTGGCTGCTCCTTCTATGCATGCCTGAGCATTTCGGGTGAGCGCAGAAGGAGCTCTTTCATCAATAGGGCAGTGCATGCGCAGTGAGATCGGCAAGTTTTTTCAGAATCTCAACCACCTGACCTCGCACATGCACAGAGAAAATCGGGTGACAAAGGAAGAAGAACGCGGGAGAAGATGGCGTCGCCTGGTGCTTCTTCTGTGCCCGGCCGAAGACAGATACCGAGATGACGCGGGACCCGTTAGAAGAAACCTCCCGATGAATAGAGTGATCTGCGGAATTGAAGGTAAGTGTGATTTTCTTGTTTTGGGTTTACTTCCATGGTATGGTTTATTCAATGTCAATACACAACTTGGTCAGCAAAGGTTTGTGAAGAAATGTATAAATAAAATCTGTTTCGTTTTTTTTCTAGGATCTGGATCATTTAAAAAAAGCAAACATGAGTTTAAACAGTCTCAGAGGAAAGATGGCAAAGGGAATGCCATTGACTCTTCATCACCGGTGATTCTTGCTTTTAAATGTAAGTATTGTTTAGTTTGGCAATTGACTAGATTGTCACGTTTATCTGGGCATTGCTCCAGTAATTACAAATGTTGTGTTTATGCCAATTGGTGTGCAAATATTTCTGCAAACACACGGCACCATTTATGTATGTATTGATCCTGATACTTCAGAGCCCATACCGTGCTATGCAATGGTTTGTACCTACCAATATTGGTCCAAGGAAGGACGATTGGTGAACCAGGCCGGTGTCACTTTATTTACTTGGCAAAGTAACAATAGAGTGGGGAAGGGTTTTCTATTTTTTTGATTGATTTTTACCCGATAAATGAATGGCTCCAACAGGAAACACAAATAAAAAAATTGGTAAAAGCCTCTCCCACCTAACTCATTTTCATTTTGTTTCCAACCCTCGAGAACTTAAAGTTGTAATGTTTAGTGTTTTCTTTCTAATCAGTTGGTCGTTGTACCTTTGGGTCATTGTATTTTGCCACTGGTATACACAGCTTACTTGAGGTTTTTTTTTCCTCACATCCAGGTCTTATATCCTGGCAATGTTTGGTAGTGACTCCTGTTTGGTATCCTGGCCGGGTTGTCCCCCCCCCCCTCTCTTGGACCAAGAACCATGTCTATTTTTTCCTTTTCCATGTGGGATGTTAGCTAATGGAAGTGTTGGTTGTGGTAGCATTTTCAGCAGTGCTGCCTGAAGCAGAATGTGCATGACCAGTAGACTCTGGACCGCGCATGGAAAGAAATTTCCCCCAGAGTGATGCCATGAACAGAACCCACCCATCATGACACAAGCCGCCCATCGCCCTGAGCCTGCGATCCATACGGGGGTCATGGCCGTGCTACGAGCCACGGACCACCAATATCTTCTCGCAGACCACTGGTGCTGACCCCTGTGCAAGACCACTCCCTAGGTGCTGATACACATGGAAGGCAGTAGGAGTATAAATGGGTCACCAGAACCTGATGTCGGGAAATATTTTCCCAGCTTGGACATCAATAAAAATCTGTCATATATTTATGCAAAGCCACAGACAAATGTACAACTTTAGTTCAAAGAAGTGAAGGCAAGCAGTATAGTTTCTGTATACTCCTGTATACGATAAGCTCAGTGTTTCTCAACCTTTTTAACATTGGGAAGCCTTTAAAAAACTCTTAACTTTTCAGGAAACCTCATTTATTATAGAAGTGCAGTGTCTCTCCCCCCCCCCCCCTTTTTTTTTTTTTTTGGGTGGGAAGAAGCTGTAACCAAATAGACAAAAAGTGAGATAAGCAACACGTGACAAATTTAGTGTTCCCAGTTTTTGCTGCCATAGGAATCTAGTAACCCCTATAGTTCTGTCGTCTTTCTATCCCCCTCCCCCCTTTTACTTTGTTCAGACGTTTTTAATGCCCACTGTGTTAGTATGTCTCATATTTTTCCTTCGTCTTTGTTTTATGCACCAACTGTCCAGTACCCCTGTATTGTGACCCAACCAAAAACAGCCGGGTGGTTACTGTGAAAAGTGCTGGGTGGTAAGCCCAGCTAAATGGGGCTGGGGGGAACAATGGACCGACTCCTGTATTGTTGGCCATTGGGAAGAATATCACCATTACACATAACCAAAAAGATTATTGGTGTCACCTAAACTAATCTGAGAGGCACAAATTGCTTGTTGCAAGGAACCCCTAGCAACCTCTGGAGGAACCCTGGGTGAGAAACACTGTGTGTGTGTATATATATTATATAAATATAAAATGAAAAAAACATTGAAATAGAGAAAATCTGTATGGGACCATACTATATGTTTGCTGTCTTATGCACCAACTGCAGATTTAGGTTTCTGTGCTTGCGGCTTCCTTTTTTTATATTTATTTGGGTTGAATCTAAATATGCTTTTCTAATTACGTTTTTCCTCTTTTCCAGCTTTTCAGCATGAACTAGATACAAGGCATGACAAGTATGAGCGACTTGTGAAGTGCAGCAGAGACATAACAACTGAAAGCAAGAGAACAATATTCCTTTTACACAGAGTAATCAGGTATCCTTGTTTCTGATTAATATTATTTCTGGTGACTGCTGCTCATTAGCTGTCTCTTTAGAAATCTTTGTCATATGTAAGTTTTCAAAGACAACTTTGATGGAAAAGTTTCTGTTTGACATTTGCATTAAATGATAAATAACAGGACATAAACATATGCTGCTTTAATTTGAGAAATAAATACAGTGACTGTTGTATGCCACAATTGTATCAGATTCTGCAGAGGGCGATGTATCCCTTTTAGTCTGTGTTATAAAGAAGAACTTGAACCTTCAGCAACAAGTCACTACCCACGTGTCCTTTAATACTCATTTATTCAGGGAAAGCATAGACACAAAGGCCAGCAAATCCTGCATTGTTGTTTTCTAGCATCTTGTTTTCCACTGAATGTTCTGTCCCATGCCACCATCTTGGTTTACTTTGTTCAGCTATCTTCCCATTTTCTGGAGCTGACCCACCAATGACATCATCAGGATTGTCTACTAGACATTTAATGTACAGCGCTGCGTAAAATGTTGGTGCTATATAAATCCTCTTTAATAATAATAATAATAATAATAATATTAGACATTGTCTCCTATACATTGATTTATTAAACAATGTGACCCAGAGATAAGATTTCTATAGCACTATGGGCTTTCTAAAGAGGGACAAGTAAATAGGTTTCTTGAAAGCAACTGTTGTGTAAAGTTTGTGCCTAAGATTTTAGAAGGGGGAGTGACAAAGTATAACACAAAGTGCTAGGTATTGAAGAGGGTGGAATTGGAAACAAATGTATTAGTAGAAAAAAAGGGTTGGCCTACAAATTTTAAAATAAAAAAATGTCCTCTTAAGGTTTCCCCTCCCACGTTTTTCCCCTCACTGTACATAAAATGGCCACAGTTTAGTCCAGGGGTCTGCAACCTGCGGCTCCGGAGCCACATGCGGCTCTTCAGCCTCCTTGTTGTGGCTCCCTTCGGCTGCCGCGGGGAGATCTCTGATGGGGGATCCCCTTCCTCCCAAGACACTGCCGAGGAGGGGGATTCTGTGCCAATTTATCAGATCACAGGGTGATCAGAAGGGGATAAATTGGCACAGAGTGATCAGAAGGGGATAAATTGGCACAGGGTGATCAGAAGGGGAATAATCTTTTAGAATCTTTTTTTTCCTAGATTTTCCTTCTTTAAAATTGGGTGCGTCTTATATGCCGGAGCGTCTTATATGCCGAAAAATACGGTATATATATATATGTGTGTGTGTGTGTGTATGTTTCACCATCACTCGAAAACGCATGGAGACATTTCAACCCAACTTGCCATACATATGACTGAGACTCAATGTGAGTGCACCTGTTATCTTTGTACAGCGCTGTGCTATATGTCAGAGTTATATTTGGATGTGTGTATGTCATCACTAGGAAACACATCGACACATTTCAACCAAACTTGCTAGACAAATGACTCAGACTCATGTGA